>NC_041387.1:60653757-60782109 GCF_002162155.2 Triticum dicoccoides | reverse complement strand
GAGCGGTGGCGTTGCCTCTGGATGAATAGGACCCTGTGGTGTGGAGGGCTGGATGAACAGTATACGATGGAGGGGTGGCCGTGGAGGGGTGGTTGAACAGGACCCCGTGGTGTGGAGGTCCGGATGAACAGTAGACGATGGAGGGCTGGATGAACAGTAGACGGTGGAGGGGTGGTTGAACAGTAGCCGGTGGAGTAGCGTGTGGTGGAGGCTGGATGAACAGGAGCCCGTGGAGGCTGGAGGAGGTCAACGGTAGCCCGTGGAGGCTGGAGGAGGTCGACGGTGGAGATGAACAGTATCCCGTGGAGTCCCGTTTTGTAGTACGCCACACCCCTCCCGATGAACAGGACCCCCGTTTCAACCGTAGCGCTCCAACACAAGTCTGTTTCGTCCGTTTTGCGGTACGCCACACCCCTCCAGATTAACAGGACCCCCGTTTCGACTGTAGGAGGTCCGTTTCCTCCGTTTTGCGGTACGCCACACCCCTCCCGATCAACAGGACCACCGTTTTGACCGTAGGAGGTCCGTTTCCTCCGTTTTGCGGTACGCCACACCCCTCCCGATCAATAGGACCCTGTTCCGAATGTGGCCGGTCAAACACAAGGCCGTTTCCTTCGTTCTGCGGTACGCCAGGCCTCGTTTCCATCGCCTATTCCGTCCAAGCCGGTTGGCTCCCACGCGTCCCGTTGCCTCCCGATGAACACGACACATTCCGTTGCCTCCCCATGAACACGACGCATTCCGTTGCCTCCCCATGAACACGACGATGACTCTGTTTCTCCGTTCTGACCCAGCCATGTACGTATGTGCGGGTAGGTGTTCGAGACCCTGCCCGTATGTACGTACGTGGCCGCATTTTATTTCTTGCACCCTCCCCGTTATACGTACGTGTACATGCTACGTGCGCGCCTCTACTACGACACGTGCGCGCCTCTACTACGACACGTGCGCGCCTCTACATCGACCAGTATGTACGTACACGTTCGCGACCAGAATGACAACGCTACATACGCTTCGACCAGGTGGGTCCCGACTGTCAGGCACTTCCTTGCCTGCAAAGATGTAGCTGGTGGGTCCCAGCAGTTAGGGGGGCGAATCATTTTTTTACCCGGACGCACTTCCTTGCGTGCGAAGATGTAGCTGGTGGGTCCCAGCAGTCAGGGGGTGAATCGTTTTTTTTTGCCCAGACGCACTTCCTTGCGTGCAAAGATGTAGCTGGTGGGTCCCAACAGTCAGGGGGGCGAATCGTTTTTTTGCCCGGACACACTTCCTTGCGTGCGAAGGTGTAGCTGGTGGGTCCCAGCAGTCAGGGGGAAAGGTTTTTTTCATGAAATACGATGGTCCGTCTGGTGGGTCCCCGCTGTCAGGTGGAGGAATAATTATTTTGCGCGTAATAAGGAGGCACTTCCTTGCTGCGGCTGTGGACCCAACTGTCAGCCTCTCCACGCACAGTACTCTTCCGATGGAAGTCGGTCATTGACCACATTGACCACGCCGCGTCGAGAGCACCACGGTGGTGGACGACGGCGAGGCCTAGGAAGGGGACGACACGGAGGCAGGGAATACTTGGCAGTTGTTTCCCACGCGGAGGGGAGTACGACTGTACGAGGGTTTACTGGTTCATCTGCCGTCGCCAGTGAATAACAACAAGTGTGGGTGAGTAGAGAGATGGCTAGGCCAGCGAAGGGAGTACGGTGGGGACCATCACTGATTGTGTGTCAACCTTTTTTTTAGGAAAGTCTCAAATCTGTGGAAAACAGCATACAACCCATCTGCCATTATTTCTAATAATTTACAACCCATTTGCTAATTCTTAAGGTTTTTTTGGAGCCCATATTCTTTTTGTTAGCATTACAGCCCATATTGTGGCCACAGTTAAAAAATTATATGAAATTTTGCATATTTCGGTGCGGTCCGAACTTTTTTTAATCCCGAAATTTTGACTCACATTCAAACTGATTTTAAAAATAAATGTATATCAATATAAAATCCAACAAATTCTCCATGTATAAAAATTAATGTAATTTAAAATCTTGAAATGAAAAAAATATATTTGAAACTAATTGCCGGTTTGATGTGTTTTAAAAATGTACAACCCATTTCTCATTACTGATGGGCCATTTTCTCAGCCAGCCGAATGAAAGCCCTCCTCGTCTTGAAAGATTTACAGCCCAACAGGCCTGACAAAGCGACTTACTTGGCAAATCACAAAAAACTAAGCTGTGGCCGTGGACCCAGTTGTCAGCCTCTCCACGTACAGTACTCTTCCGATGGAAGTCGTTCCTTGACCACGTTGACCACGCCGCACGGAGAGCACCACGGCGGTGG
The DNA here is from genome assembly GCF_002162155.2 of Triticum dicoccoides. NCBI lineage: Eukaryota > Viridiplantae > Streptophyta > Magnoliopsida > Poales > Poaceae > Triticum > Triticum dicoccoides. The sequence continues at coordinate 60,779,781 of NC_041387.1, read as the reverse complement.
ACGACGACGAGGCCTAGGAAGGCGACGACACGAAGCCGGGGAAGACGCGGCAGTGGACGCCCGCGCGGAGAGGAGTATGAGGGTTCACTGGTTCGGCTGCGGTGTGAGGCTGTCGTCGCCGCAGGGCTTGGCCAGCGGTGGGAATAGTAGCGGGCGGTGAGGCCTCCGCGGCAACACATCCGGCCACGGGAAGCAGGAGCATGCGGCACGACCGGCGCTGCTTTGGGCGGCTGGAGCAAGAAGACCAGAGGTTGAAGAAGCACTACGGCCGTTGGTTGGACATCTTACGGTCACTGGAGCTAGAATCGTTTATATTGACTAAGTTGACAAAGCCCTCCGTCCCCATCAACTTAGTAGGCCCACAAGTCAGCCTCCCACAAAGGTGGGTCCCAGCTAGCAGGGGGTATTCATTTTTTTGTGCGTAATAAGGAGGCACTTCTGGTGGGTCCGAGCTGACAGCGGGGGGAATGTTTTTTTCGCGACATACGGTGGCCCATCGGCTGGGTCCCAGCAGTCAGGGGCAAACATTTTTTTTCGCGAAATACTGGTGGCCCATCCGGTGGGTCCCTACTGTCAGGTGGAGGAATAATTATTTTCCGTGTAATAAGGAGGCACTTCCTTGCGGCTGTCGTGGAACCAGCTATCAGCCTCTTCACATACAATATTCTTCCGATGGAATTCGGTCATTGACCACATTGACCACGCCGCGCCGAGAGCACCACGGCGGTGGACGACGACGAGGCCTAGGAAGGGAACGACGCGGAGCCGGGGAAGACACGGCAGTGGATGCCCACGCGGAGAGGAGTACGAGGGTTCACTGGTTTGGCTGCGCTGCTGTCGCCGCAGAATAACAGGGGGTGTGGGTGAGTGGAGTGGAGGGATGGCCTGGCCAGTGATGGGAGTAGTATGGAGGCAGTGAGGCCTCCGCGGCAGCACAGCCGACCATGGGAGGCAGGAGCAGGCGGCACGACCGGCGCTGCTTTGGGCGGCTGGAGCAAGAAGACCAGAGGTTGAAGAAGCACTACAGCCGTTGGATGGACATCATACGGTCAGTCGAGCTAGAATCGTGCATATTGACTAAGTTGACAAAGCCCTTCGTCCCCATCAACTTAGTAGGCCCCATCAACTTAGTGGACATCATATGGGGAGTATTCTTTTTTTTGGGCGTAATAAGGAGGCACTTCCTTGCGTGCGAAGATATAGCTGGTGGGTCCGAGCTGTCAGCGGCGGTAACATTTTTTCCGTGAAATACAGAGGCCCTTTCGGTGGGTCCCAGATGTCAGGTGGAGGAATCATTATTTTGCGCGTAATAAGGAGGCATTTCCTTGCATGCGGCCATGGACCCAGCTGTCAGCCTCTCCACGTACAGTCCACTTCAGATGCATGTAGGTCATTGACCACGTTGACCACGCCATGCCGAGAGCACCAGGGCGGTGGACGACGGCGAGGCCTAGGAAGGGAACGACACGGAGGCAAGGAAGACTCGGCAGTTGTTTTCCACACGGAGGGGAGTACGACTGTACGAGGGTTTACTGGTTCGTCTGCCGTTGCCGGAGAATAACAGCAGGTGTGGGACTGTGGGTGAGTAGAGGGATGGCTAGGCCCGCGATGGGAGTATGATGGGGTGGTGAGGCCTGCACGGCAGCACAGCCGGCCGCGTGGAGGAGGGAGCAGGCAGTCCCGTCGGCGCTTGTTTGAGCGGCTGCAGCAGGAAGAGCAGAGATTGAAGAAGCACGACGGCCGTTGATTGGACATCCAACAGTATACAGGCCATCTGTGGAAAGCCTCAAATCTGTTGTAAACAGCATACAACCCATCTGCCATTATTTCAAATAGTTTACAACCCATTTGCTAATTCTTACGGGTTTTTTTGGAGCCCATTTTCTTTTTGTTAGCATTACAACCCATATTGTGGCCACGGTTAAAAAATTATACAAAATTTTGTATATGTCGGTGTGGTCTGAACTGTTTTTAATCCCGAAATTTCGAGTCACATTCAAACTGATTTTAAAAATAAATGTATATCAATATAAAATCCAATAAATTATCCACGCATAAAAATCAATGCAATTTAAAATCTCAAAATAAAAAAAAAGATATTTGAAACTAATTGTCGGTTTGATGTGTTCTAAAAATGTACAACCCATTTCTCATTACTGATAGGCCATTTTCTCGGCCAGCCGAATGAAGCTCTCCTCGTCTTGAAAGATTTGCAGCCCAACATGCCTGATAAAGCGACTTACTTGACAAATCACAAAAAAAACTGGGCTAGCCATTTTCAGAAAGAAAAAAAAACTACTGGGCTGGTCTGTGGTAAACATAAAAGAAAAGGCTGTCTAGACAGGCCAGAGTGTCCCTTACAGCCCAGTTGACACCCTGCTTCCGTCTCAAAAACAAATTAGATAAATGCCACTCCAATTATGGCGATTCATAAAAATGCCACTACAATTTCCAAACTTTGAAAAATGCCACTGCAATTTTTGCAAACTTTGAAAAACGCCACTGTAGTTTGCAAACTTTGAAAAACGCCACTCCAGACTTCGAAAAATGCCACTAGAAATGGTATGAAATGGCATTTTTCAAAGTTTGGAAATTGCAGTGGCATTTCTCGAAGGCATTGATCAAATTAACCCAAAACAAAAATAAATGGGCGAGCTGCTGGGTCCCTGGTGTCAGCCGCTCGTTGTGCAATTCTCTCGTTTATTGACTACGTTGACAATGGCATGGGACCCAGATGTCAGAAATCCACTAGGAGGAGCCATTTTTTATTGGCTTGAAATAAGGAGGCACTTGCTTGCATACTGCCATGACCTTGGCGGGTCCCTGCTGTCATCCTCTCCACATACAATCATCTCCTGATTGTATACGCGTCAACTTGCTAGGCCCACAAGTCAGCCTCTAAACCCGTGGAGGACAAATACAACCCATTTAAAAAAATAACAGCACATTCCATACGTTCAAACGGAAAGTTCAACATTCAGAGCAAAGTAACAGGTCTGATCCACATATAGAGTACTGAACTTCCACGTTGACAACCATCATAGCCAAGCAGTGGCGGAGGACAAAAAAAATTAAGGTGTGGCAGACTCTTGCTCTGCTCACAACCGTCCTAGATTGTGTCTGCTTTCTTGCGGCACATTAGTTGCCGGCTCGCTCGCCGCTGGAGCTAGCTAGGTTCATGATGTGGAGTGTCGTTGGAGGCTGGGAATGCCTTCATGCGTGTGTGTGTGTGTTTTTTTTTGAGAAAAGCTTCATGCATGGTGGAGCTTAGCTGCCTTTTTTTTTGAGTGGTTCTTAGCTGTCTGCTAGGCACTTGTCGCTGGGGCTGGGGTTTAGGCCCAAATAGCAGGGCTGCGTGCGTCGTTGGGTGTTGCCATACGCCCAATTAGCGTGGTTACGTGGCCCTTTTCTTTTCTCAGCGATTTCTTTCCATCTAACCAGAGCCAGCGAGTCAGGAAATGATGGTATGCATACATGTATGGAACATTTCGTACGAAATCAAGGTAGGGCGGACGCCCAACCTTGCCCTAATGGGTGCTCCGCCTGTGTAGCCAAGTTAACTATCTACTCCCACTAGACAAGTACTAACTTACTCTTAGCTAACTAGACGATGCCGGTCGACATCTGTGGTACAGGCTAAACGCCGGCACCGGCGTCCTGCGCCTCGCCTCGGACTTGCCAGAGGTGCAATAGGGTGCGTTGCTCGTGCGCGTTGGCCCTTTCCATGCCGGCGTGGTCCACCGAAGCTTCGGCTTCCAAGCGAGAAACCCACTTGATGAGCTGGTAGTAAAAATTGGCGTCACGAACGCGTGCGTGCCCGACAGCCTCCACGGCTATTTGCCGGGTGCCAGCCTCCACGTAGTCGGCCCAGTTGCGGGCGCTCTGCTCGCGACTCAGAGCGTCGGTGTGCTGCTGCTCCATGTCCCGCTGGCGGCACAAATCAGTAATACGTTGCTCCTCGCCAGGCGGTCGCGCTCCAATAACTCCTGCTCCTCCGCCATGCAGTCGCGCTCCAGCAACTCCTCGATCTGCGCATTGCCATCTAAAGATAGATAGAATGCCTCCTCCCTCCGTCTGCCTTCCGGTGAAAAACCGAACACTAGTTCCGGCGGTGACCGCCTCCGGCATCGCCTACCGCGGATGGGCGGGGGCATGGCGGACGTGGTGAGCGACGTCAGGCCGGTGGGGGCTTATGAGGATATGGCGAGTTGGGTATGGTGTCACCAGAGAAGGCCGGGAAATAGTACTTATAGGGGGAAGGTAGCGCGACGGTCATCGGAATTCAATGCATAATGGCTTAGCGCGCCAGCTTGCCGTGGAAAACTAGGGAAACTGAAATTATGACTGTGTCGTCCCGTCCCGTCTGGGTCGCACACCGGCATGGCGGTCAAACAAGTGCACTCGAATCATCTCCCTCCTTGTCAATAATGATTCCACGGATTTAAAAAGCCTGCAACAATTAAAGCATATCTTTTTTGCATCAGTTAGCTGCCTTAATTACGGCCGGCTGCATGCAGGCACTCAGAATCGCTCGCAGGCAGTACGCAAAGCAGCATGCAACGAGTCGCAGCCGAGGGCATGCATGCAGCCACTTAAATCGCTGGAATTAATTAGGCTTAAACTTCTGCATGCCGTTAATTATTGCCATGCCTTGGTCTTGTTGCTTTGCTCACGGGACTAATAAACCCGGAAGGAGGGAGTACCTTGGTTGGTGAGAGGTTTGAATTAAGCCCTGCAAACCGGAAAGGAGGTACTAGTACGTGCGTGATCCGCTATTTATTCGTGTAGGATCGAGTAGGTCGTTTCTTGAATTGAGCCCTGCAAACCGGAAAGGAGGTAGTACGTGCGTGATCTGCTATTTATCCGTGTAGGATCGATAGTGTAGCTTGTCAGTTTCTTCAGAGGTAGGCATTTTTATCCGTGTAGGATCAATAGTGTAGCTTGTCAGTTTCTTCAGAGGTAGGCATTTTTATTCAAAAAACTGCCACTTTGCATCTTGCGTCGCAAATAAAACTGCCAGGAGCGCATTTGTAGGCTAGCTAGTGATTGATTAGTAACTTGTAAACACTGAGCAAACAGAAATAAGTAACTGTTAATGCATCTCAATGATTCACAGATCATATACAAATATGTAGCTCCAAAAGCAAAGATCAGCCACTTTGGATCTTGCGTCGCAACTAAAACTAACTAGTACGATTCCCATACATAAGATCAACATGTTAATGCATCTCAATGATTCACAGATCATATACAAATATGTAGCTCCAAAAGCAAAGATCTAGAAAGAACATTTGTTCTTCCTACTAACATGGATGCTTCTATTGGCCAACATTCAGTACAGACTGAAAGGCAAATTTGTTTGTGAAGTCTACAATTCCTCTTGCAAACGTAAGTGGTTTCACCAACAGCTGGAACCATGAGAATGAACCACACATGATGGAGGAACATCCACTTCAATATGATTTGGTCTTCTCTCGATCACACCGCGAGACTATTTTCGGAATACAAACTTTAACTTAGGCAAAATGATGCCCATTGTATAATCAGACCAAAGCAATGAAGCACCAACTGTTGGCCAGTAAATAGTATAGTACTACTTTTCTGCAGTCCATGAAGTGACTATCCAATCTTTGTGTCTATTTTCAAATGGCACTGCATGCAGTGACTATACTATTCTCTTGTGCAGTTCAACCAAAATTGCGGACACTTTGTTTGTTTGCCAAATAGCAATGGACAGACATCTCTGTCTGCACAAATATCAAGCAGCTAGTAAACATATCAAGCAGCTAGCAAACCACTAGTATTACTATCTAATGACAGTACAAAAAGAGTAGCAAGATAGTAGCAAACCATGTACCTTCGTAATGAACAGCTCATAGTGCCACCAATTGGATATAAAGGTTTGGAAAAAACATGCTCCTAATGTTGAACCAGTTGGACTTTTTGTGCAGCTCCACTAAAATCGAGCATCCCTGTTTGCATAGATATTGAAAGTGTGATTACTATGAAAGTGGCACTAGTTGAAGCATAGACTCACAAATATAAGCATTCCAATTTCTTAATGGGAAAAGGTAGCAAGACTGTTTCTAACAACCTGTTTGAATGAATAAATAAAGCAACATCGGCTGATGTCAGGAAGGCATACATAGTTTTTTCTGAAAAACTGAGCCATTCCTGACCTTTCCTCTTCTTTTAAGCAAGTTTTGTGCAGTTCTACTAAAATAAAATGCCATCACTGCCTTGACAATTCAGTGACACTGTACAAAGGAAATGACTTAACATTACATCATGATGTCAGGTATGTAGTCGACAGGCATTAGAGACAAACATAGAGACCTCCTCCGATAACATAATGAACATTAATTTTAACAAAGGTGTGACTAGCTTTACCGAGATAATTTGAGTGAACTCTACACCATTCGAATACTACAAATATACACTAATCCAGTGGCTAGTGCAACAGTAGAGTAGTTAGTTTATTACAGGGTACAGTACAATGGTTTTACTGAACAGATTTCAATAAACTCTAGCACTGGAAGGTTTCTATAAGAATTAACAATACAAAATGTAAAGGTAACAAGTTTCAGCATTGGTATACTAGTGGCATTAGACAAAATGTAAAGGTAACAATACGTCCACAATCAACAGCTAACCCTGAAATAATCCAGTGTCATTAAATGGCATTGCTTAAATTTATCGGTGGCATTAGTCTGAGAGCGACATTAGTTAAATGTGGCTTCACTTTATCAGTAGCACTGCTTGACTTGACTGCTGGCGTTATACTAACAGCAAAAAAGTGACAATAAGAGCATGGGAGGCCCATTCGGACAGTGGGCGCACCAGTACGATGTACCTCCACGGACGCAGAGTGGTGAGGGAGGTATGGTTGCCCAGAGCAACAAATATCCAGGCAACATATGTGGATTATGTCCCATTTTTGTTCTCTTTAGCCACCTTTTTCCTATGTGAGGACAACAAACCGATCGACTTGGTCATTCTCTATTGCGTTGTCATGCCTTTCTACCCTTCTTCAACCAAGAGACACGAGACTCGTTCCTTAGCTACTGATTTTCCCCTTTTCAACCTAGATGCGGGTTCGATGCCTAGTCTCTTGGACAGTACAGTCTCCCTTCCTTTCCTTATTCAACCCAGACATGGATTAGTCTGCATGAAGTAGGGTTTCCTTTAATAGTGCAAATTATGGTTTTCATCTGCGTGGCGAGCAGAGCAAAGGATAGCAAATTGGGAAGGTGGTGGAGTGGAAAAAATCCACATGCAACGACGTGCCAGATGGGGCAATAGAACAAGGGTATGGTTCGAAAAGAGGTAGCATACCTGACGGTCGGCGGGAAGTGGCTTCGCTCGTGGTCGTCGTCCTCCGCACACACTACGGCAGTGAGCTTGGAGACGGAGGCCATCCAGCGCGGGCGCTAGGTCTGAGAGGACGGCCTTGTCGTCAGTGCGTGACCTCGCTCGCCGACGACGAGTGCGTCAACGCTGCACGTCCTTTTCTTCCCTGGCAGATCTGTGACCACCGTTGAGGAGGGAGAGAGGGGCCGTCTTTTTAGATCTGGAGAGAGGGTGGTAGTGTGAGAAGCAAGTGGGCAGCCCTTGGCAAGAAAGCGCCGAAGCTCCAGCCTATATATCTTTTTTATACTACTAGTACTGGAGGTGGAGTAGTGGTAGAGTAGTTTATATTTTCTCTGCGTACAGTACCAGTTAGTCATGCTTCAAAACTGAACGACACGCCATAAAAAAAATAAAGGTCGATAACTAATGCGGCACCTCGGGCCAATGCGGCCAGATCGTATTTTGCACGAGAAATTACACACCATGTTTCGTTGACATGTGGTCCCGTTCCAACATATCAGTGAGACGACAGCGAGTAGTAGGAGTATTTCTGAACCGACGTGTAGGCCAGGGCGCCCCTTCATGAACCGTCGCAAACTGGCAATCGTCCACCGACTCTTCACCTTTCCCTCTCAATTTGGAACTGCTGTCGCACGCTCTTCCTCTCCCTCCTCCATTTTCCTTCAGCCTTTCACCCTTTCTTCTGCCATTGTTCAATCGTCTTCTCCATGGAGGGAACAAGACGGAAACGACCCCATTATTCTTGCCCCGATCTGAAAGATGACATGGTGGAGGAACTCATTGATCGGTGCGACATCATCACCTCGGCTAGCATGGCAGGTTCGTTCAAGCCCATTCTTGACTCAACTAATAACATCATTACAAGGAACCCAAGAGTCAAGGAGCGGTTTGATCTCCCCTATCTTCTTCGCCATGACCCTGATGACTGGCGCCGTCACGACGGAGGCCTCGCCCTGTGCAAGTTGATGCCGCTTGATAATGATACGTATGATGTTAAGATGCCATCGCTTGAGGGCAAGACTTGGGCAGGCGCAAATGGAGATTGGGTTGTTTACATTGGGTCCAACTGCGAGTGGGAACTTGTGAATGTGTACACTCGTGACCGGGTTCCACTTCCAAAAATCTCAGCAGACTGCCCAGAGGTTGAGCACACCGGTATTGTACGCATGTTCAAATACAATCATGGTGACTGTCTTCTACGGAAGATAGCAATTTCTCGAGTTCCCAACCGCTCTTGGAATTACAACAACTATGAAGTTGTTGCTATCTTCGACAAGCTTGTTGCCGTCCTTGCTGGTTTGACTCGATGGATATTGCTCAAAAATCAGTTTTTGTACACGGATGAGTACTGTGATGCAATTGAATAGGAGGGCCTTGTGTTTGCTGCCACCACTCGTGGCACTGTTTTTGCATGGAATCGTTGTTTAGGTACGTTTGTCTTCCACCATAATTATAATTGTTTCGTCCACATGCATGCGGGTTAGCAAGTTTCCCTTTACTAATTAACCTTCTTCTTGTGTTTCCAAGGTCCTACGAACATTCCACCACCTATACTTGAATATTTTTATAACCAAGGGGGAGATGACGATGGTGATGATCACGAGCATGAGGAAGAGCAGCGCCATATACTATTTGGCGCCTGGCAACTAATTCCGATGGATCACCTCTTCTCGTGTGTATACAGCCCACTGATGATGTTACTGCTAAGGAAGCAGGTGTAGTCTCCCATGGTCGCACTCTCCGGACCTATTCCAACACCCGTTGCATGGTATTCGGGATGGATACTAGTGTGCTAGCGCCAACTCCTTCTCCCTGGTACAGAATTGATAGTCTTGGAGAAAACTCGCTCTTCCTTGGACAAAACTATCCAATGATGGTGAAAGGCGATCCAACTGCTGTTGACACAACGTTACTACCATTTATGAGAAGCAACTATGTCTATACCTCGGACATTTGGGTGGTTCCCTACCCTGGTACTGATATAGTAGTCCGCTTCAGCCTGGATGATCAGTCCTGCGTTGGTCTCCAGATCGACAATGGATGGCCCGTCCCAGAGAATCACTTGTGGTTCAAAGCAAGCGTTTCCAACGCCGAGGAATGGTTGAGTTGAAGTTCATTTCATTGCTTGTTACTTGTTGTGTGGTGAAAACTTTAGTATTTATAATGTATCCTCGTTGTTGATGTTGGTTGATGACCTGTTGTATGTAATAAAATGATATGCCTGTGATAAACTTACTAAATTTATGAATGGCTTTCGAGTCGCTTTTGTGAGTGAGTGGTGCGACGAGGCAAAAAATATTTTCTGAATACATAATTGTACGTGCATTGCAACAGGTTATCGGATGAGGCCAATCAACAATAGTAGTACACTATTTGTACTAGCTTCACATGCTTTGCGCGTTGTGCGGGTGTTTTTACTGTAGCCATATTGTACTACGTAACCCGCACCTCGAATCCTCGATACTAGTAGTACTATATAGTAAGTAGTAGGAGTAGTAGGGTGGCATGGGCCAGAACAAGCATTCACGTCCAGGAGTACGGCACACGCCACCAGCACGACTTCCATCTGACACCATATTTCTTGGAGTCCGTGCTAGAGCAATCTCTTCAACCTCATCGTTTCTCTAACTCAGCCATCGCGCCGGCGGGCGAGGTGGGGGTTTGCCGGTAGTCAGTTTCCTTAACTGCGGTCCCACTTGTAAGGCCAACTGCAACGCACGACCCCAAACGGACCTACGTTTTGCACGAACTCCAACGATAATTTTGACTAGAAAAGCAAGACCAAAGAAAACAAGAACCACAAGAATACATTTTACTACTCCTGTAAGTTGGATTAGTGCCTTCTCGATGCATTCATTGTTGATCTGCGGAGGCTCGATCTTGCATGCTTCTTTCTTCTTCGAGTGTAAAGAAGTAGACGTTGCTTCCTCGCATCTAGTCTCATGTCTAGCCTCTATTCTAGTACTCCCTCCAGTCCGTTTTTCTCTGTGTCTAAGCAACAACACGCATACCAAGTAGGAGTATCAACAAGTGCACTAATCTCATCTATAGCCTCTGTGCTAGCTAAAAGTGATAGAACATCTACTAAATTGCGCTCTATCAATATATGGATGTACTCTTCTTCCCAATACAAAAACTTGCATCCATTCTACTCCCTCTGTTGCACAATACATGCCTTCTATTTGTAAAAATATATATGTATCTAGACATGTTTTAATATATAGGTACATCCATTTTTGGACAAATGGAAGTCAAGTATTTTGGAAGGGAGGGAGTACACAATAAATTTTTAAAGTTAGCACAACTAGTCTAATCCGAGAGCACAACCGAAGATTTGGTCGGGTTCTTCCTCCTTTTGCCGACACATGGGACATCCAGCATCCAGGTCGTGTCATGAAAGAAAATAGAGTGGTAGTTGAAGCCACGAGATGTGCATCTTGGGTTAAACTGTAAATAGAATCTTTCTACTCTTGAGTAACTCCAAAAGCGGCCACCGAAGATCTTTCTTGGATTTGTTTTTCATCACCAGCATGTCGAGGTGAAAGATGTGCAGGTTCAGTGGGTCCGCTTGCGTTTTCACTGACATGTGCGACCGCATGTGAGCAAACAGACGATGGGCTCCGCGCGTCCGCTGGCTGGCTGAGAAGAGAGATAGAGGAGGGCTGAGCACGGACTGCAGGAAATTTGTTCTACGTACCTCGATATAGGCTCGATATAGTGGGCTGGCATGGACCATAACTAGCATTCACGTCTATCAGTACGGCACACGCCACCAACACGAGTCCCATCCGACACCAATTTTCTTGGAGTCTGTGCTACATCCTTCTCTTATCCCTCCTGTTTTCTCAGCCATCGCGCGGTGGGCGGGGTGGGGGTTTGCCGATAGTCGGTTTGCTCAACTGCGGTCCCACTTGTAAGTGAAAATGCAACACCGCACGCATTCCCGCTTGAGCGGCGTGCCGGACCAACCGTGTGAGGGTGCAACGCGAACACGGTAGGCTTTTCCTTTTGAACTCATAACTTGTAAAATTTGGTTCTGCTCCATGGCGCGATCGATAGATAGAAAATAACGATTTTGCCTAGAGTAATGAGAAGTTTGGTTCTGGCGCCGTTCATGCATGGAGTACGTACGAAAATTATGAAGTTGACACGAAAGGTAAGATAACTATTGTAGTATCATATACTACTACATGGATTTGACGGAAAGATAAAAATACATACGGATCCATCAACGACATCCTCACGCCCTAGTGCGCCGGGTCACCAACCGACGTGTGAGGAGCAGCGGCGTTGGCGGCGAGCTCAACATGCTTCTGAACAGTGTCGTCCAAGGTTGCCCTGCGGTCCAAGAAGTCCAGCGTCCTATCGTCCTCCTCTTGCATGTAGTAGTCCTTGTGGACGATTTTCGCGTAGACGTGGGTGATTATGTCGATGGTGTCTTGCTGCGCCAGGTGCTGCGCGGCAAGCGCGACCTCGAGGTGGACATTCTCCGGCGCGACGGCGGGCAGTCACAGGGCCACCAGTGCGCCAAAGAGGTTGTCACCATAGTGGCCATTGAGGGTGGCGGGCATCACAGAGCCTGGGCGCGTCGGCTGGAGGCTTACGTCAAAGTCGTCCGCGAGCTTCTTGACGACGGTGAACTTGTCGAGGAAACCGACGAGGACCTCATCAAACAAGGAGACGAAGCTATCGTCCAAGCAGCCCCTCGCCCTGGCGGCCTCAAGCAATACTACTTGGAGACGTTCCTCGTTACCGGGCCGCAGGCCGGTATCGTGGACCATCTGGCACAGCCGGCTGATGCTCACGCTCATCGCCTCCATGGGTCAACTGATCTTGCGATTCGAGTGATCACTCTTGCCCTTGGTTAGCGTGCGTAGGTGTGTAGGATTTCGTACTACTCCTCGGCCCTCTACTGCACCTGCCTTTGGCTGTATGATAGGTGGGCGAGCCACCCCCTGGGCCCACGTGTCATTCACCCAAAGGCAGTTGCCGTAAGTCAATGAAGCTGCGTCCCCCTCCGTGCCGGTGCAGATAGTCATCTCACCGGACCTCTAGTTGGGGCCAAATGAGAGAAGTTTGATGTTTACTGGTTTATTGGTCCCCTTTGCATTTTGCGCCAAGTTTTGACCTTTGATTTAACTAATAAAATGTTAATGCATGTAAACAAAAATGTTGTGTAAGTCACATTACAAAAACCAAATAATCCCAAAACACTTAGCCTGGTCATAGTGGAGAGTAACTTAGACTAGTAACATGCGTATGTTACTAGTCTATGTTACTATCTTTATAGTGCATAGTGTCATAGGTTAGTATCATAAGTGGTCTCATTTATTGCCATGCATGACACATAGTAGCATCACATTTATTATGTTACGGTATCTACCTATGTTACTATAACCATCTCTCTCTTCTTTAATTGCCTGCCACATAAGCATGTTTGCGAGTCCCAAGTGCATGATACTACTTATGTTACCCCCACTATGGCTAGCCTTAGGCAGAGTGCATTAACTCCCTCCTTGTTTCTTATTTCGTGACATATCAACCAGTGAGAGATGTGGGCCGTGCACGCTTTCAATGACTTGAGACTACCAAACATGACATGCAGTGTTTAGTTCATTGCATGTAATCCTATTAGTAGTTAGCAAAAAAACATTAAGTTCTCTCGCCGATAGGAATAAAACACCATGTATTTATTTACAGAGGGAGTAGTACATTTTTTGTGACATGCATTACTACTAGATATTGCTAGTCAAATACTAAAATCCAGATGGACGTGGTAGTACTCCTAAATCCAGACGGTGGTGCTACTAGTACTAGCACTGTACTACCCGTTGGTCAAATTATTACGTGCTGCTCCTCACAGTGAAGTGACAAGACCCTGCGCCGGAGATGACACTTGAGTATAGGCGCCGTGTTCGGCATACCATAGTCAGCCTCACCGTCTGCAGTCACTATCATCATGGCCGTAGAGCTAGCCTGCTTACAACTAGCCCTGTTCAACATAATTTCCCGTGCGTAGATGCCCGTGCATTGCACGGAACACCAAGATTGGGGGTGGACGGCTCCGGCAGCGGCCATCGCGCCAGATTTTTCCACCGCCTTCTAGATGTGGTGGGGAGGAGATAAGGCTGATTGTGAGAGACAAGGAGTTTTTTGTAAATAGGGAACAAGTACGGGCATATTTTTGCAAAAATGGAGAAGCTTGGTTTGTATGCGTCAGATCTAGAACCGATGGCTATTGGTGAAAGATGGGAGGCACAACATCATCACCAACTCAGGACCTGTTTGATTCGCAGGATTTTGAAAACGCAGGAATAGGACACGACAATATTACAAGTTTCAAACTGATATTACAAATGTTAGGAGTAATGCTGCACCTAGGAAGAGGGAATTACTAGGAAGTTTACGTAAGAACTTTCGTTACTTTAGGTGGATGCAACATTATCATACAAACTAAAATCCACCGCCCTGACAAGTTACTAATGGGCAAATAAGTTTTCGAGTCTCTGGCCACTTGATGTTTCAAAAACAAATTCAGCTTCTGCGGAGACTTTGTCATTTAGGCTTAGACGCTTGCGGTGATCAGCACGCCATTCATTGTTGCGCCAGAGAACGCCAAATCTCATTACCTTGAGCACACTTGCCTCCAGAACAAAGAACCTGGCCAATTTAATCTCAGATGTGCTGCCTCGGTAGTCGATCAAATCAATTTCTGTAAGATGGAGATCAAGGCATTCGATGAGATTGTTATAGTGCAGCACATTTTTCACTTTCGGGTCTTTTTTTATCTGCAAAAGAAGAGAACATATTAGAGCAGCTGGCTGCATAAGATTGCCGTGTCATCAAGAGGTACCAATATCATTCACTCATACGATAGGGTTGGCTGGCTAGTGATATTTTTTCACTCTCTCTCTCTCTCTCTCTCTCTCTCTCTTTCTGTTTCCTCTCATTTAACTAGGAGCACGTGAAGAGCTTAGGCATTTGTTGCCTTCCACTATGTGGTCGATGCCATATTTCGCAAAAGTATGCCACATAATACGCATCGATGTCAAATCAAAAGATTTTGGCACCGCTCTCGCGATGTGAGAGAGTTGGCACCGCTGTGCACACAGACCCACATGTATAAACAAATCAATCAAACCAACTACACCAGCCTCTCACTCTCCCAAACAAGTGTTTTTTTATTGCCTCAGTCCTCTCTCTCTCCCACGCAGTGTTTTTTCATTGCGTGAGTTAATTTGGCACCGGAGCAAAGTAGGTGATCCAGATTGGGGCACCAGGTGAGCAATGGAGGGGCATCGATGCCAAATGCATCACAAGTGAATTTGGCACATGTTTTGGCCTACATAGCCCACTTTTGTACTCCCTCCGTCTCAAAATTCTTGTCTTAAATTTGTCTAAATACGGATGTATCTAGTTACATTTTAGCGTTAGATACATCCGTATCTAAACATATGTAAGACAAGAATTTTGGGACGGAGGGAATACTACCTCGTATTTAGTATAAAATTTTGACCATAGATTTACCTAAGAAAATGCCAATGCATGTCACTAAAAATTACATCATTTGAAATTATGTTCAAATACGAATCCAACGATATAGTTCTTAGTGACATGCATTAACATTTTGTTAGTTAAATCTATGGTCAAATTTTGATACTACAAAATTGGAAGAGTAAACCAGGACGGAGGTAGTACTTGCTCTTAGGGTAACCATAGAGTTACTGGAGTAGTCTAAGTTACTTTCCACTATGACTAGCCTAGGCTACTATAGTAGTAGTACAACATAAAAACGATGCAGGTGATCACGTGAGAAAAAATACTAAAAACATTTCTTTCGGTGCAGTGTGTAGATGCAGTTTTGAACACTACACTTGTCATCGTAATTTGGG
Organism: Triticum dicoccoides; assembly: GCF_002162155.2. Classification (NCBI taxonomy): domain Eukaryota; kingdom Viridiplantae; phylum Streptophyta; class Magnoliopsida; order Poales; family Poaceae; genus Triticum; species Triticum dicoccoides. The sequence continues at coordinate 60,764,518 of NC_041387.1, read as the reverse complement.
AAAATTACGAAAAAATTGAGCTACGTTGTGATTACCATTTACTTATAGGAAATAAGTTCACCTCGATGAGTAGCTTCTCCGTGCACGGAAAGCATGTAAGGAATCCAACAACTTGATCCAGATTGGGGCCGATAGATTTTAGTGCTAAGATCTTCACTGTGCGCATGGACTGGGTCAAGCTTGTGGGAATCATTTTCTGGAAGACGGCCGTAAATACATCAAGAAGAAATTTAAAAATGTGAATTTCAAGAAGACGGAGAAGAAGATGAGTGCTGTACCTGAACGATTACGGATCCAATAAAGAGTTCGGAGAATTTGGCAGACGAGTACACCAACGGTGTCAATTTCGGCCCGTCAATGACCCTGATTTTTGTTGGACCTTCTAGATCCGATACAAGCAATCTCTCAAGGAAAGGCGCATTCTCAATGACCATAATGTGGAACAGCTGGAATGATCTCTTCCCAATTGATGTCTTGTTGCGGGGCCAGCAAGACACATAAATCCATCGGAGATTCGTCGAGGCGATGTGGAGGCTAATGAACCCGTGGATCTGCTCAAGACGAAGGTACTCGAGCGTAGTACATCTGCGGAGCAGGTGCTCCATAGCCTTCTTCGAGATGACAACGTCGAAGAGGTCGAGCTGCTTGAGTTGAGGGAGAGGAAGGGCGGGCGCGACATTAATCTGGGGAAGATAGCAGGAGCTGAAGCTGGCGCGGTGCAGCGTTGGCGTGAGGCGGAGCGCGGACGACGGCAGAGAGCGACATCATCCAGCTTCAAAGCTGAGCTCCTTGAGCTGATCTAGGGTGGGGGATAAGAGCCACTTGTCGAACTTGGGTTGGACCTTGCAGTTGGTACTGAACATGCAGATGTCAAGGCATCTGGCTGGCCCAGGGTGCGATGAAAGGATCTTGGAGACTGCGGCCATGCGTTTGCAATCCCCGTCGCAGAGGCAGCTGTCGACGGTGAGGCTGAGGGGGACGCAGTGCCAGAGGGGGCGCCACCGCCGGGAGAGCAGGGCAGTCCGCACGACAGATTTGGTGGGGAGGAGGCCGATGATGACGAGCAGCATGTCGTCGGGGAGGCTGTTGATGAAGTCCAGGCTCGCCGGATGCGGTTTTGGCTCGAGCCGCCTCCGCTTGTTGGCTGCCTCGCCGTCCATCTCAACCGGCGGCGACGCTGGTGTACACGTGTGTTGGTGTGTGTTGTGTGCTGGGTGTGCGCGAGTGCGTCCTTCTATGCATGCCGCTGATACGTCTCCAACGTATCTATAATTTTTTATTGCTCCATGCTACTTTATCTACTGTTTTAGGCAATATTGTGCTTTATTTTCCACTTCTATGTTATTTTTGGGACTAACCTATTAACCGGAGGCCCAGCCCAGATTTGCTGTTTTATGCCTAATTCAGTGTTTCGAGGAAAAGGAATATCAGACGGAGTCAAAACGGAACGAAATCAACTGGAGAAGTTAATTTTGGAAGGAAACCCACCTGATGGACTTGGACTCCACGTCAGAAGATATGGGAGGTGCTCATGAGGGTGGGGGCGCCCCCTGCCTCGTGGGCCCCCCGTAGCTCCATCGACGTACTACCTGCACCCATATATACCCACGTATCCTAAAACTTCCAGAACAGAAGATAGATCGGGAGTTCCGCTGCCGCAAGCCTCTGTAGCCACCAAAAACCTCTCGGGAGCCCGTTCCGGCACCCTGCCGGAGGGGGATCCCATCATCGGTGGCCTTCTTCATCATCCCGGCGCTATCCATGACGAGGAGGGAGTAGTTCACCCTCGGGGCTGAGGGTATGTACCAGTAGCTATGTGTTTGATCTCTCTCTCTCTCTCGTGTTCTCTCTCGTGTTCCCTCTATGGCACGATCTTGATGTATCCCGAGCTTTGCTATTGTAGTTGGATCTTATGATGTTTCTCCCCCTCTACTCTCTTGTGATGAATTGAGTTTCCCCTTTGAAGTTATTTTATCGGATTGAGTCTTTTATGAGAACACTTGATGTATGTCTTGCGTGGGATAACCGTGGTGACAATGGGTTATTCTATTGATCCACTTGATGTATGTTTTGGTGATCAACTTGCGGGTTTCGTGACATTGGTAACCTATGCATAGGGGTTGGCACACGTTCTTGACTCTCCGGTAGTAGCTTTGGGGCACTCTTTGAAGTACTTTTATGTTGGTTGGATGAATCTGAGATTGTGTGATGCATATCGTATAATCATGCCCACGGATACTTGAGGTGACAATGGAGTATCTAGGTGACATTAGGGTTTTGGTTGATTTGTGTCTTAAGGTGTTATTCTAGTATGAACTCTTTTATAGATCGATCCGAAAGAATAACTTTGAGGTGGTTTCGTACCCTACCATAATCTCTACGTTTGTTCTCCGCTATTAGTGGCTTTGGAGTGACTCTTTGTTGCATGTTGAGGGCTTGTTATATGATCTATTTATATTATTATTGTTGAGAGAACTTGCACTAGTGAAAGTATGAACCCTAGGCCTTGTTTCCTATCATTGCAATACCGTTTACGCTCACTTTTACCACTTGTTACCTTGCTGTTTTTATTATTTCAGATTACAAAAACCTATATCTACTATCTATTTTGCACTTGTATCACCATCTCTTCACCGAACTAGTGCACCTATACAATTTACCATTGTATTGGGTGTGTTGGGGACACAAGAGACTCTTTGTTATTTGGTTGCAGGATTGCTTGAGAGAGACCATCTTCATCCTACGCCTCCTACGGATTGATAAACCTTAGGTCATCCACTTGAGGGAAATTTGCTACTGTCCTACAAACCTGTGCACTTGCAGGCCCAACAACGTCTACAAGAAGAAGGTTGTGTAGTAGACATCAGCCGCCGCGCGGTGGTGAATTGTGCGCGAGTGCTTCCTTCGCGCGCAAGAAGTTTGTCCTCAATGCGCCCTCAGTTTACTAGCATGCGGGGTGCTACCCCGAGTGGTTTCAACTTTGTTTACTTCACCACGTGTCAGATGGGCCTCTAGTTTACTTATTTTCTCCCACTGCCACATGGGCCAGCACACCAAGATACAGAACACGAGCTGTTAATGCAGCATGTGGATTGGTTGACCGGTCAACTAAACAATATACGGAGCTATACGCTGACACAGTGAGCGTATAATCCATCGGTATAGAGAGTTCGAGTGAGAGGGGAGGCCCGTGAGAGATAATAGAGAGAGAGAGAGAAAGAGCTACTCCCTCCGTTCGATAATGTAGTTACAACATTTTTTTAAGTCAAACTTTTGAAACTTTGACCAAGTTTATAAAGAAATTACTTATATCTACAATACCAAAGATAAATGATAGTATGAAGTAAGTACATGTTGTGATGAATCTAATGATCGTTCCAGATGTAAATGTTTTTCTCCACATATACCTGGTCAAACTTTTCTGAGGTTTGACTTTTCAAAATATCCATATGCTTATGGACGTGACAGAGTCCCTAGAGAGAGAGAGAGGGAGAGAGAGAAAAGTGTGTGTGCGTGTGTGAAAGAGACATGGACAACACACGATAAAAGTAGAGAAAAAGCATGTGTGTCTTATGCAAACATATCACACATGCATCTTCGACAACAGAGGCAAGGTGAGGAGATAGTGTGTGGTTGTTTGGAACCGAGAGAGGAAGACCCCTAGCACGTGGCCAAGAGGGGTCTGACAAACAAGGGAGAGAGGTCGAGAGAGACGTATGGAGAAAATGCAGACATGGGGAGGAGAGAGTGTATGTTTGTCATAGAGAGATCCCCTGGAGATCATGATGGGACTAGATGGGTGGGAGATCGAGTGACAAGGTGTGTGCGCGATAGAAGATGCCCCGAGAGATATCGAGATAGACATATGGATGGAAGGAGACAATACGTGTGTTCCTGATGGCTAGTAAGAGATAATCATACTTAGGAGGGGGGAGTGCTTGCGCCTATGGCCCTGTTTGGATACTCTAACTCAGTTAGAGGTTAGAGTTAGATTCATACCCTGATCTAACCCTGAACTAACTCTAAGTAAAGAGGTGTTTTGATGGCTGGGTTAGATGGAGCGCAGATACGGCGAGGCACCTTCACGGGCGGTGCGAGAGGGAGAGAGGGAGAGGACGAGAAGCTTCGAGGAAGTGGGGAGGGATCTGCTGCGGGGAGAGCGAGAGAAGAAAGTGTTTATTAGTGGTCCCGAGAAGAACTAACCCAAATAAGCACCTCTTGGATGGGTTAGTTTTTTTGGATGGGTTAGATGCATCTAACCTAAACTAACCCTCCTGTTTGGATCTTTTGGGTTAGTTGACTCCAAACTACCCCAAACTAACTCTAACCCATGGATCCAAAAAGAGCCTATGATGGAGTGAGGGATTATGGTACTTAGGGGGTGTGTGTCACATGGAGAGAGAACAAGGGCGGAGAGTGTTGGATGGGTCTATATGTATAGCGCGAGCGAGACATGTGTATGTGTGAACCAGGGAGATATAAGACTAGTTTGGCTTGCGTCGTGAGCATCTTTTGCGTGGCCTGGGGTTGTGGCTGGATTTCATGCACGCTTGTTTGGTTGCCACCCTGTGAAAAAGAAAGCCCACCCGGGCTGGGTTCCCTTGCACTTTAATTAGCCTGGCTGAACTCCAGACACTGCAAGTAGCCTGGCCCAAGCGACCGATTTCGAACGCCTGGCCGTGCCTGGTCGTGTGGCCATGAGGCTAACAGCAACATGGATGGATATTAGCATTAAATAATTGATGCATGGATTGATTGATGGGACGTTGATGCTTTGCCTTGCCCAGGCATGAACCAAACGCTTCAGCACCACACAAGCCTGGCCAGACATAAAGATTTTACATCTCACGTCTACACCAGGCAGTACCGGCCATCAAGGCATGAGGGTCAGGTCACAAACCAAACTGACTAATAAAGTTTGAGAGAGATTGAGGAGCCCCGATAAGGCTGAGTGGTGCGTCAGATAGCTGAGAGGGGGAAAGAGATATTCCATCCACTTGATAATGCAGTGCATGTAAATTTTTTAGAAGTCAAACTTTGGAAACTTTGATCAGGTTAACGCAAATGTTATTTATATCTACAATACCAAAGATACATCATACAAAACTACATCTCATGGTGAATCTAATGGTATATGTTTGCCATACTAGATGTAATTGTTTTTCTCCACGCACATGGTCAAAGTTTGTGATGTTTGACTTTTCAATAAATCTATATGCTATGGACGGAGGAGAGTGCCTCAGTCGAGACAGATCAAGTGCGTGTGAAGGAAATGAGTAAGTGTGCAAAAAGAGTATGTGTGTGAAAGAGAAAGTAACAACAAATGATAAATTAGAGAGAGTGTGTGTTTTTTCGTTTCTTATGCGAACATATCACGCATGCATCTCCAAGATGGAAAAGCGAGGCGAGGACATACACGAAGATAGCTAGTGTGTGATTGTTTGCAACGGAGAGAGACACCCCTGTAGCACATGTCCAATAGAGGTCTGGCCAACAAGGAAAAAAGGTCGAGAGGGACACGTGGATGGCATGGACGCATGGGGAGGGAGAGAGGGTGTGTTTGTTATAGAGAGATCCCCTCGAGATCGTGAGGGGACTATATGGGTGGGAGATCGAGGGAGTGTGTGCGCGATAGAAAGATGCCCAGAGAGAAATCGAGATAGACCATGCACATGTTTGTGATGGAGACTAAGATTAGCTAGTCATATACATATAGGGGGGACTGCGTGTGCCTACAATTGAGTGAGAGACCATCATACTTGGCTAGCTGGGCATGAGATTGTGTGTGTGTGTGCATGTGAGATGGAGAGAGAACGAGGGAGAGAGATAGAGTTTTAGATGGGCCTATCGAGTGCGAGTGAGATATGCATGTGTATGTGTGACCCAGGTGGATGGAGAGTTTGAGAGAGGGGGGAAGAGCTCCGAGACGACATAGTGGTGCGTGAGAGAGTTACGGGCAAAGTGCCAAGGAATTTGTGTGCATACGATGAGTGCACCCAAGATCTCTAGCTTGGACTAGCTAGAGTATCATACATAGTGTGCGAGAGAGACCTATAGATGGTGTATATATGAATGCAAACTAGAAAGACCCCCCCCCACACACAAAGAGAGAGAGAGAGAGATGGAGATGGAGAGAAAAGGAGAGGGACCAACAAGGTTTTTGTGTCGGATGCGTGCGACAGAATTGAAGATTGTCGGCGAGAGAGTGAGAGTGAGAGTGAGAGAGAGAGAGAGAGAGAGAGAGAGAGAACAGGAGTCCGGGAGAGGGGGAGGTCGCGTTTTATGCATCAAAGACTGATATAAACCATGTTTCGATATAAACTTGCATTCAAATATTTAAATTGGAGAACATGTTGTGTGCAATCCACACATGAACGGATATATGCGTATATCAAACAAGTTCATTAATTTGACTTCCAACATGTTCATGGAGTACTATAATACTGTACAACATGCTACTCGATTGAGGTGTTCAATTTTGGATTTAGTTCACTATTTTGACCTACTGAACGAGCTATTTCATTGAATCGAGATATTTCATTTTGGGTTTGATTCGCGTTTTTGAGTGGGTCAACTATTTGTCATATAGTAAATCGCTAGCAACGAGCATGTAAAAACACATTACTCCCGAGCATCATCTCTCCATCTAAAAAAGAAGTGGCAAGCTAATATTTCAAAATTTGATTCGAATCGACTTGGTAAGGTAGACGTGGATGCTCGTTCTCCCAAAATTTGAACGAACCATTAAATATTCTCTCTGCTCGGTGGAATTTTCCCGAGAAAATAAATGGGAGACGCAAAATTACCGTCCTATGTGGGACACACATCAATTGGCCCGTTGTACATCGAGGGTAGGTTTGTAACTTCATCCAAGCGCGCCTTCTCCTCGGCCGAAATGACATGTGCCGAATCATTCATAAACCATGGTCGGCAAAACACGCTCTCCTTGCCCGAAATAGCTCGCGCCCACTATTTCAAAAACGCTCTCCTCGCCCGAAATCGCTCGCGCCCACTATAGTTCAAAACACGCCCTCCTCGCCCGAAATCGCTCCCGCCCACTATTTGGCGAGAAGCAAAGTTACTCTACTATCCCCGCCCCTCAGTGCATAGACCAAAGCCGAGAAGCCTATACGCAAGGGTAGAACTGTAACCCCCCCTCACATTTTAGACAAATGCGTCCGTAAGACATGGTTCCACTCCCCTCCCAATTCCCCTCGCCCACCCCCCATTCATACCTCGTGGGCGCCAAATCACCTTCTCCCCGGGAAGCTCCCTTCTCCCGAGCCACGAAACCTCAGCCCCACCTCCATGGCGCCCCCACCGCACCAATTTCACAGCCGCCCTCCTCCCTAATGCCGGAGACGCTGTCCAATTGCCGTCGTGCACTGGGCCGTGTGCCTCTTACTCCATGCTGCTGGTGCTGCCTCGACGACGGACGCGTGAACCGTACTGGAGCCGACTCACCCCCGCCGTTGTTCACGGCGCCGGAACGGCTCCAACTTTGGATCTGTCCAGAGTCCTGGCGCTGCTTCCGCGTAGCCGTCGACCATCGCGACATTGCTCTTTCCCTGCTGCCGGCCGCCACCGCAACTACGCCGGCCTCACCGACTCGGTAGCTGAACCTGCCTACTTCACCATGCCGCCAGATAGGTCGCACCCTCATCTCATATCACTTTATTTAGGCGTCAGTTGTCTGAATTTTTATTCTGGGCCAATCGATTCCCAATGGGAAGCAACACCCCTTGAGGCGGCGGAGCTCCTAGGCTGCCGGTTGGCTGGTGTCTAACATAAGGGTGCGGGGATGCAAGTTCACCGCGGAAGCAGTGCTTAGATGGCTATCTTTTAGAGTTGCGTGGGTTGAAGGTACTGCCGCCGCCGGATCTGGATGACGGGGAGTCTTTGTGGATTAGCCCGGGGGCGGCGCAACCACGGTAGTGCGATGGGGCGGGGAGCGGGGTTTTGGCCGGGGCCACAGACGGTGGAGGCAAGCTGCTCTGTCGTTGGTCGCTGGCTCTTCGGGGAAGATTCTGAATAGTGTCAGCCAGGAGGCACAAGACGGCCATCAAGCCATCCGGCGTAGATCGGACAGTACCAAAATAAAATAAAATCGTGTGACCCCAATTTAGTCTTCAGTCAACAGACGTGTGACCACTCTCATACCTTGCTGTTGATCTCTTAGTGTATTTCTTCAGATCATAGAGATATGTTGTTCTTAACATTATGCGTTATCTGCATCTTCAAACACACCGTCTTCCGATTCACCACAGCTGCTCCAACAAGGGAAGCATACACCAGAAGGGAGCTACAGTCCCCACTCAACAGTTCCCTGCATCGAATGCACGTGCCCGACATGGACAACCACAACAACTGCAGGGCCATCGACAAGTCAGCACATGATGCTCACTCCTATGGATGGCAGCCAGATAGGTTGTACCCTCATCTTACTTGTGTGTAACATTTATGGCTTTGTTATTCATCTAAGCACGGAAAATAGATCATCACATTTCACTGTATATTCATGCTGATCTCTTACGGGTCTTGTTCAGGACTTCACGCTGTTCCATAGTTCAGCTAAGATACTTGTTCTTTAGGTAACGTTGTTCCATAGTTATCATCCATCAGCCAATGCTATCCCACAGGCTGGTGATTATAGTATTATACCACTTCTAGTATTACCTATGTTGTTCTTTAATACTTTTGTGTGCCATCTAGTTAATCTCGAGTACAAATGATACATATTCTGTAGCTTTCATCTGTGTTCTCCCTTTAGTTTATGAGACCTGTTGCTGCTAGTTAACCCCAGTCCTACTATTTATGTTGTCTCCTATAGGCACTCATTTACATAAATCTAACTACTAGTTGTCTTCTATGCATGTCAGATATAATTGCACACACTGATATATCCACAAGAACCTCACGGAGCAATGTAAAGGCCAATAAACTTGATGTCAATGATACCCAATATGATGGAACATGTAAAGGCAGTTCTTCAAAAGACTTGCGGAAAGATGATGAATCCTCTTCACCCCACAAGGTTCTTGCTCTAACTTGGCCTGTGATATGGGTACAACATGCATATAATGTCCTGGAGTGTATCTACTCTGTTGCAATGCCATGTGCTTAGCATGCTGATCATGCATGTAAATATGTCATGCCTTCCTGTTTTTCAGTACCTATTCCATTCATGATAACATGTTTTCAAATTCAAGTACTGTCATTCTACTTTATCGTAATGCCATCTGCTTAATTTGGACATCATGCTTCTGAATATCTTATGCATTGTTATTCATCAGTATGTACTTCATCTGTGTGCCATACCATGTTTTTTTTACATTGAAGCGTTGCTCTAGTGCTCTGTTCAATGCCATCTTATTTTCCCAATCATAAACGTGTATGTTGCCTTAGTTATTTCTGTACGTATTCCGCTAGCATATAGTTTTACATTCAACTAGTGTTTTTTTTGCCGTGTTGTCCTGTCGTATCCCTAGCTCTTACACCATACTCCCTCCGTCCGGATTACATGTTGCCGAAATGGATAAAAAAGGACGTATCTAGAACTGAAATGCGCCTAGACCCATCCATTTTTTTCCGGATGGAGGGAATACATGTCAATATGTCATGCCTTTCTATTCTTCAGTACCTATTCCATCTCTCTGCTGTCGCATGTTTTATAATTAAAGCACCATTCTTCTATACAAGGCATGCAAGGGGAAGACGACTATGTTAGAATATGAAGGGTTACAAACAAGGCCTTTGCAAAAGATCCAAACGCCAGGAGATAATAAACCAAGTCCAGTTTTTATAGATACTGCTCCAGCACAGAGAAACCCAACTCCTACTGATAATAAGCAGATTCCAGTGGCCAAAGAACTAGTCCGCTCCAGTCCAGCAAAAATATGTCAACTCAATTCTAAGAAGCGTGTGCGTATCCTTGCATCATGAAATTTTATAGCATGCTGATCATATTTTCTACATGTTTCTTACCCATCTCTCTTTTAGAAAATAAGCTTAACAGATAGAAGAATTTCTGCAATGGTATCTTTTATGAGGAAAGATTCTTGCAGGAATTCTCTGTGCTCCAATGTACATGTAAGTACCTGTTGTATATCACTATATTTTTACATCAGCATGTATTTTGTTAATCGGCGTGAATCCAACCTTTATCTGATCTAAATTTAGTTGTAGCAAAATGTATGATTAAAGGCCACAATGTTGATTTTTGTAAGGAAAACTGCCTGGTAGTTTTGCATCCTGAGCTGCATGAGTGTACTATGTCATATCAGTGGGTTTGAATACTTTGGTTCTGCAGTGGGTTTTTCAGTGTTTTTTTACTGTGTTGTCCTGTCGTATCCCTAGCTCTTACATCATACTCCCTCCGTGCGGACTAAATGTCGCAGAAATGGATAAAACTGGATGTATCTAGAACTGAAATATGCCTAGACCCGTCCATTTATTTCCGGATGGAGGGAATACATGTCAATATGTCATGCCTTTCTATTCTTCAGTACCTATTCCATCTCTGTTGTAGCATGTTTTATAATTGAATCACCATTCTTCTATATAAGGCATGCAAGGGGAAGACGGCTATGTTAGAATCTGAAGTGTTACAAACCAGGTCTTTGCAAAAGATCCAAATGCCAGGAGATAATAAACCAACTCCATTTTTCATAGATACTGCTTCAGCACACAGAAACCCAACTCCCACTGATAATAAGCAGATTCCAGTGGCCAAAGAACTAGTCCGCTCCAGTCCAGCAAAAGAATGTCAATTCCATTCTAAGAAGTGTGTGTGTATCCTCGCATCATGTAATTTTATAGCATTTTGATCATATTTTCTAGATGTTTCTTACCCATCTCTCTTTTAGAAAATAAGGTTAAACGATAGAAGACTTCCTCCATTGGGATCGTATTCGAGGAAAATATCTTGCGGGAATTCTCTGTGCTCCAATGGTGATGTAAGTACCTGTTGTATATCACTATATTTTTACATCAACATGTATTTTGTTAATCAGCGTGAATCTAACCTTTATCTGATCTAAAATTAGTTGTAGCAAAATGTTAAAGGTGCCAATGTTGATTTTTGTAAGGAAAACTTCCTGGTAGTTTTGCATACTGAGCTTCATGAATGTACTATCTCACATCACGCACATTACTGAATTGTAGTGCTTCTCTAGTTGCCCATTCATTCATTGTGTCAATGTTGTTTTCGTGCTACCTTACCTCGCTGATGATAGCTGTGCCATATTGTGTTAATTTGGTGTAGGCTAGTTGCCCAAACATTCGTTGTGTCAATGTTGCTTTCCTATTATCTGACTTGGCCAATGATAGCAATGCTAGTGTGTTAATTTTGTGCAGGCTGCTGAAGATAAGAAGACAAACTCTGAAAACATCAAGGCAACCCCATTGTTTCTTTCCAATAAATCTAGGCCAGGTAATATGGCAATAACTCATGATTAATCTGTTTGGTTCCCGTCCTAATTTATGTTATGACGCAGTGGTCGAGACACTCTCCACTATCAATAATACAAGCCTGCCAAAATCGCCATCTGAATCTGTTCAATATCCTTTGTCTCGAATGCAACGGAATAAATGTATGTTTGTGAACTAATTAATGGCTGAAGCAATGATGGAAATGGTGGATGAATCAGAGGTGCAGAGTCGTGCGACACAACAACTGATCAATGTTTTCAGAGACAGTGTAGCAAAGCAGAAAGAACTTGCCCACATGCTTATGAGCGTCATCTGTGTTGAGGTTGCAGATTGTGACGTTGTAGATGGTTAGGTTCTGCTCATTTCTTTGCACTGGCATCAATCTTTGATTGCCCAGTGGATGTAATTTCCTGTAATATATGCTGGATGTGCAACGTTATTCCCTGTATGTCGTACCTTTGCTTGATCGGTTTTGGTCCTGTGCATAATTGCTCGTCGTAATGGGCTCAAATTATCTAATTTGGCCTAAAGACATGTACGAACTCTAGTGGGCCCATTGAGTTAATGGGCCGTTACTAGGCCGAAAGTTAATGGTCGGCCCTCTTACCTCCTGGGTCGTTAACAGGCCGACATCGAAGGTGGCCCCAATTTATTTCACGGGCCATTAACAGGCCGTTACTAAGTTTGGGCTACATATGGCCCAACTATGTAAGTGCATCTAGTGCCACCCCTAGTTGGTTTTGGAGTATTGACGACAAAGTTGGTTGAGGGACTAATGCGTTTGTGAGAATTGCAGGATAACGCAGGTAGTGTCCCTCGTTGATTCAGTTTACCTACCGGAGATGACCCCTAAAAATGTATGAAGACATTGAAGACAATGGTGGTGTGTGAAGATATTCACACTGAAGACTATGACATGAGAAGACATTGAGTGAAGATTATGGAGCGCGAAGACTGTGTTGTTTTGTTGTTTACTTTTCTTCTTTGTTGAGTCATAGGAACCACTGTACTGTTAAGTGGGGTCCAAGTGAACAAAGTCAGAGTGACTGAAGTGATGCTCAACCCAAATCCTATGTCTTCGAGCGAAGACAATGAGAGAAAATCTTATCCAGAGCTGGATGAGTCAGCTTTGCTTGTAGCCCAAGTAAAGTTGCCGTGTGTGTTTGAAATCTGACCATTCGAACACGTGTCAGTTCCTTAGTGACCCAGGGTCATTTCGGACATATCAGGTCGGGTTGCCTTGTGGTTATAAATAGCCCACCCCCTACACCATAAATTGGTGGCTGCTCAGAGTTAGTTTACGGCTTTTGTCGTTTTGAGAGCAACCCACCTCGAAGCCTTTGAGAGAGAAATCCTCCCGAGGACAAATCCCAAACACCCAGAGCCAAAGAGTGCTAGGCATCACTGAAGTCTTTCTGTCTGTGTGACCTGAAGACTTATTACACTTGAGGACTGTGTATCCACCAGCCGGTTAGGCATCGCGTTCTGAGCATCCAAGAGTCATTGTGGATTGCCGATGAACGAAGTCTGTGAAGGTTCAGAAGTCTACCTTGAAGACTTACCAGAGTGATTGGGCAAGGACTGTGTGTCCTTAGCTCAAGGGGAATAAGGTGAAGACGCGGTCTCCTGAGTTGAATCTCAGCCTCCCTAACCAGACGTACAGTTGTCACAGCAACTGGAACTGGTCCAACAAATCCTGTGTCTTCATCAAGTGACTGGTTCTATCTCTTCCCTCCTTTACTTTGAGTTTGTCTTCGTGAAGTCATTGCTTATTTGTCTTATCCATTTGACTTCATTGCTTGACTACTATCGTTGATTGGCTTCGTACTATCTTCCATCCTGATCCTTACTACCTAGCTGCTATTAGTCTTTGTACGTTCACATTATTGCATACTTGACTATGACTTGCTTGTTGTAGTTTATCTTCCGCTGCATATCAATTAGGTCATTTCTATTGTTTGTCTTCGAAACTTCCATGTTTTGAAGACTTTGATAAAAATCGCCTATTCACCCCCCTCTAGTCGATAACTAGCACTTTCAATTGGTATCAGAGCAAGGTACTCCCTTGTTCTGTGTGATTCGGTTTAACCACCTGGAGTTTAGCTATGTCAACTGCAGGGATAATCAAAGTCTTCGCTGCTTGCCCCGTGTTCGATGGAACTGAATATCCCTACTGGAAGAATAAGATGCGCATGCATCTTGAAGCCATTGATGTCGACCTCTGGTATGTCGTCAAGAACGGCGTTCCAAAAACTGGTGAAGGTGTCACCCCTGCTGATGTCAAGAAGTTCATTCAACTGGACTCGACTGCAAAGAACATCATCTATGGTCATCTGACCAAAGGACAGTATGGCCGTGTGAGTGCTCTGGAAACGTCAAAGCTAGTCTGGGAATGGCTATCCAAGGTCAAAACGAAGGCGTCTCTACACAAAGAGACCAGAGGATCAATGTTCTTCGCAATCTCTTTAACCGCTTCAAGAGAAACGACAATGAAAATGTCCAACTCACGTTTGATCGCCTCACCGACATCACAAATGAGCTTCAGGCTCTCGGCGCCACTGAGATCACTAAGCATGAAATCGTCAAGACGCTGCTAAGATCTCTTGATAGCTCCTTTGACACCCTTGCCCTCATGATACAAGAACGTCCTGACTTCAAGACTCTCGATCCGTCTGATATACTTGAGAGGCTCAACACACATGAGTTCCAGCTTTCTGAGAAAAGAGATATCTATGGCCCCAACTATGGCCAAACTCGTGCTTTGAAGGCAAAAGTTGTTTCCTCATCTGAAGAAGAAGAATCTGACTGCGGTTTTGATGATCCTGAAGACATTGGAAGGGAACTTGCTATGCTTGTGAAGAAGTTCCAGAAATTCACCAAGAAGAAGGGCTTCAGAAAGTCTTCACGATCCAGTTCAAGAAATGATGAAGCTTCCACTCAAGACAACAAGAAGAGAACATGTCACAAGTGTAAGAAGCCTGGGCACTACATCTCTGAGTGTCCACAGTGGACAATGAGAAGAAGAAGAAGAAGAAGAGCAAGGAATATGACTCTGATGACAAGAAGAAGAAGAAATCATCAAAGTCTTCTTCCAAGTCCTCATAAAAGTCTTCATCTCATAAGAAGAGCTCATCTGGCAAGGCTCGTGCTTTTGTTGGCAAGGAAATGGATTCAGAGGAGGAGTCTGCTTCTGAGGAGGCTGAGGTGGAATCTGAAGCTGAGTCTGACTCTGGCGTTGCAAGTCTGGCTCTAGCCACAGCCTACGTTGCCAAGTCCATCTTCAACTCTGAAGACAATGACTCCCACACCAACGCTGATGATGACAAGGACGATCCTGCTCCCACCTACTGCTTCATGGCACGCGGTGCCAAGGTAAAATCACGCGATGCTTACTTTCAAACATCAAGTGAAGATGACTCTGATTGTGAATCTAAACCCAGCTACAAAACACTTGCTCAAATTGCTACTGAACAACAAAGGCTATGAAACATACTCAAAAACTGTTAGACAAAAGCGATGACCTGTTGGACACGGAAATGACACGTTCGTAGTCCTTAGTTGAAGACATAAAAAATCTTCATGCTAAGTATCAAGAACTTGAAAGTCTTCATGAGACGCTCTCAACCACTTATGAAAAGCTCTCCTATGATTATCTTCAAAGGAAGCAAGAGCTTGAGAAATTGAAAGCGACTCACGAAGATCTTCAAAAAGAGAATGAGTCATTTCGCGCTCAACAGATCAGTTCTGCTCAGGATGGATTTGAACCACCATGTTTAAAATGCATTGAGCGTGATAACGCTGCCTCTGTTGCTGAATGTTCCAATGCTGTTACTGTTCCTTTGTCTTCAACTACTGATGTGGAAACTAACCCCTCTACTGAGGATACCACTACTATTGCTGATGAAAATGCTAGGTTGAAGACATTGCTTGAAACAGGGATGTATAAAAGTCTGAAAGGGCATCAGACACTTTGTGATGTCCTCAAAAAGCAGATTCTGAACCAAAACCCTAGGAAAGAGGGTGTTGGGTTCGAGAGGAAAATGAATGCTGATGGTTCCTACTGGAAGCCTGAGCAGTATCCCGAAACCACATGGGTTGCTGCAAAGGAACCTCCAGTGGATCCATCCACTTTATCTGGCTTTACTTATGCTAATCCTATTATCATTGATGAATCCTTTGATGCAAACTATAAATTGTTCAAAAATCAGAATGGTGAAGTGTTTGCCAGGTATATTGGCACTAACTGCAGGAATGGACCACCTATGAAGAAGATCTGGGTTCCCAAAAGTTGTCTTACGAATCTTCTAGTGAATGTCATCATGACACCACCTGGGAAGAAGACAAACCCCAGACCAAAGGCATCATATGGTCCAATGGCTTCATACGAATACATGACTCACTTGAGTCACCCTAATGCCAATGTTTTGCAGGGAAATAGTACTCAAACTTATGAATATGAACGTGTGTCCTCAAACCGCCATGTTCATAGGACTAAGAACTTTTTTGCTTATTCATATGAATATCATTCATCTCCTGCAAGGCTATTTGCTAGGGCTTCAAAGCCGAAATTCTCAGATGCTGCACTTAGACTCATTGCTTCTAAGCCACCTCTGAAGATGTGGGTGGTGAAGAAGAATTAACTCTCTTTTGAAGAATATGGTCTCCAGCCAGCAATCAAAGGCATCCGATACTATTGCTGGGGACCTAAAACACAAAGGGACGCATGATAAAATGACTTACTATGGATTCCACATATGAATCGCTTACCTATCATACTGTGTGCTAACTTTCATCTAAGCTGTGATAATCCAAGTGTGCGTCAAATGCTTATGCTTCACAACATACATTGTGAAGCCTATCCTCCTAACTGCACTGTAGGGTATGACACCTCATGCTTCAGAATGGATTATGGACAGCGGATGCACTAATCATATGACTGGTGATCGAAGTCTTCTCATGGACTCAACCTTATGTCCATCCGACAAGAGTCAAATCACATTTGCTGACACTGGTAAAGGCAAGGTATTGGGTCTAGGTAGAGTTGCAATCTCAAAGGATCAACACATGGATAAAGTGATGCTTGTTGAATCCCTTGGATTCAACTTAATGTCTGTCTCAATGCTTTGTGACTTAAACATGATTGTGACATTTGGAAAATATCGTTGCCTTGTACTAATGGAATCTGACAAGTCTCTAGTCTTTGAAGGGTATAGGAAAGGTGATCTATACATGGTAGATTCTCAGCAGGTCCACAGCTTGCCGTATGTCTTCTTGCAAAAGCTTCAGAATGCTGGCTCTGGCATCGAAGGCTGGGGCATGCTGGCATGAGGAACTTACACACTCTCATCAAGAAGAAGCATGTCATAGACATCGAAGGTGTCAAGTTCAAGAAAGATCATTTGCGTGGTGCCTGCGAAGCTGGAAAGATGATGAGGGCCAAGCACCCCTCGAAGACAATCATGACGACATCTCAACCCTTTGAGCTGTTGCACATGGACTTATTTGGCCCTACTCACTACTCTACCCTCACAACAACCGCGTGTCTCTATGGCTTCGTCATTGTTGATGACTACTCAAGATATACATGGGTGCACATAATTCTCTACAAGACTGAAGTACAAGATGTCTTCAGACGATTCGCCAATCGAGCAATGAACAACTATGGCGTCAAGATCAAGCATATCAGAAGTGATAATGGCACTGAATTCAAGAACACCTGGCTTGATCTCTATTTGGATACAATGGGAATCACTCATGAGTTTTCTGCTCCATACACACCTCAGCAAAATGGCATTGTTGAGCGCAAGAACAGAACCCTCATTGAGATGGCTCGAACAATGCTCGACGAGTACAAGACACCAAGAAAATTCTGGCCTGAAGCTATTGATACAACATGTCACATCATCAACCGTGTTTACATCCACAAGCTTCTGGGCAAAACATCATATGAGATCCTTACTGGCAAGAAGCCAAATGTCAGATACTTCAGTCTTTGGTGCTAGGTGCTGGATCAAGGATCCCCATCACAAGTCAAAATTTGAACCCAAAGCTCACGAAGGCTTCATGCTCGGTTATGGAAAGGATTCACACTCTTACAGAGTCTTCAACCTCTTCCACTACAAAATCGTTGAAACTGTGGACGTGCGATTTGATGAAACCAATGGTTCACAACGAGAGCTTCTGCCAAGCACATTAGATGAAGCTCCTTCCAGCGAATCTATCAAGCTAATGGGAACTAGTGAAATCATGCCCTCTGAAGCACAGCCTGAAGAGGAACTTATCATTTCTGCACCAAACCAACCTGAAGACAATGCTCAGACCGAAGACAATCCTCTCAATGATGACAATGATCAGCATGAGCAAGGGCTTCGTCCAGTTCATCCTCGTGTTGCAAATGAAGTACAAATTGAGAAGATAATTGATAGCATCAATGCACCTGGTCCGCTTACTCGCTCAAGAGCAACACAATTAGCAAATTTCTGTGGGCACTTTTCATTTGTATCAATATCTGAACCCAAGAAAGTTGCTGAAGCCTTTATGGAACCTGAATGGATTCAAGCCATGCAAGAAGAACTTCAACAGTTCAAGCTGAATAATGTTTGGGAACTTGTCAAGCGCCCTGACCCTCACAAACATAACATTATTGGCACTAAATGGATATATCGGAACAAACAAGATGAGCATGGTCAAGTCGTTAGAAACAAAGCACATCTTGTGGCTCAAGGATATACTCAAGTTGAAGGAATCGACTTCAATGAAACATTTGCTCCGGTGGCTAGGCTTGAAGCTATTCGCATACTGCTAGCCTATGCTAATCACCACAACATCTTGCTATATCAAATGGATGTGAAGAGTGCTTTCCTCAATGGCAAGATTGAAGAAGAAGTGTATGTTGCTCAACCACCTGGTTTTGAAGATCCAAAACATCCTGATATGGTGTACAAACAAAACAAAGCATTGTATGGCCTCAAACAAGCTCCTCGCGCTTGGTATGATACAATCAAAGACTTCCTGAAGAGCAAAGGCTTCAAACCAGGATCCCTAGATCCCACACTCTTCACGAAGACATATGATGGTGAACTGTTTGTATGCCAAATATATGTGGATGACATAATCTTCGGCTGCACCAACCAGAAGTATAGTGATGAGTTTGGATACATGATGCAAGAGCAATATCAGATGTCCATGATGGGTGATCTGAAGTTCTTCCTTGGTCTTCAAATTCGTCAGCAAAGAAATGGCATCTTCATTTCTCAAGAAAAATATCTCAAAGACTGTCTGAAGAAGTTTGGCATGCAAGATTGCAAAGGTTACACGACGCCAATGCCAGCCAAACATCATCTTGTTCCCGACGACAATGGTAAAGAGTTCGATCAAAAGGTATACCGCTCCATGATTGGTTCTTTACTTTACCTATGTGCATCTAGGCCAGATATTATGCTTAGTGTTTGCATGTGTGCTCGATTCCAAGCGGCACCAAAGGAATCGCATCACTTAGCTGTGAAGCGAATTCTTAGATATTTGGCTTACACCCCGACACTCGGATTATGGTATCCAAAGGGCTCAAGATTTGATCTGGTTGGATTCTTGGATGCTGACTATGCTGGTGACAAGGTGGATCGCAAATCTACATCAGGAACATGTCACTTTCTGGGACGATCACTTGTCTGTTGGTCTTCAAAGAAGAAAAACTGTGTATCACTCTCAACTGCTGAATCTGAATACATTGCCGCTGGATCTTGTTGTGCTCAGCTTCTGTGGATGAAGCAAACTCTCAAGGACTATGGCATCAATCTGAAGCAAGCCCCTCTCTTCTGCGACAACAAAAGCGCCATCAAGATTGCCAACAACCCAGTTCAGCACTCGAAGACAAAGCACATTGAAATTCGTCATCATTTTCTCCGAGATCATGTCATGAAGAAAGATATTGACATCATTCACGTCAACACTGAAGAGCAACTGGCAGATATCTTCACAAAGCCCTTGGATGAGAAAAGGTTTTGCAAGTTACGATGTGAGCTAAATATCTTGGAATCCTCAAATGTCCTATGATCAGGCACACATCCTAAAACTTATGCATGTTGATGACTTAGATGTGCAACACACGAAGTAAAGTATATCTTCAATCAATGAAGACTTACATTCTGAGTGTGAATACATTAACATGGAATTTGACTTCGGAGCGCCACGATAATTGTGCACCGTGTCTGGGTCTAATACTTCCTATACGGTGGGTAACGCCACCACCAAATTTCTTGGTGTGAAGTGTTTCACTCATGGCATTATTGTTGAATATATTCGCATTTGATTTGTCTTCAACTTTCAACTTATCTTCATGATTTACTTCACTATGTTGAGTTGATTGCTTGCCCATATATATATATATACTAGTATTCTGTCCTCTACAGCATTCACTTATAGCTATGTCTTCATTTGTGAATCTTTTGAACTAAGTGAATGTGATCGGACCCTAATCTTTCTATGCTTTCTATCTCAAACCCTATCTGCCCAAATCATATGCATTCTATTGAAACTGTCAAATGTCTTCTCTGCATCCTTGTCAGCAGAAGACACAGAGACAAACATCAAGTCCTTTTAAATGATTCATCTTTATTGTTGAAATCTGGAGAAGCCGGAATGACCATTCGACAAACTTGGTGGGCGTGGGAACATGGGACAACTCTGAGTATGTTGCATGCTTGCCACATGTCCCTCAGATGTGAACAGGCAGGGGCACCTGCGTAATTGCACTGTGCCGCACACCTTCTTATAAATACGTGCCCCCTGCGGTCAAGAAAACCTTCTTCCACCTCTCCACCTCGTCAAAACCCTAGTGCCACCGCTAGCTCTCGATGACGCCGGCGACGAAGCGCTTAGCTGCCGCGACTTCTCCGACGCCGTCCTCACGCCGGCCGCGGGCATCGTCCTCTCCGCTGCCGCCGTAGGTGTCCTCCATCGCCAAGTTAGGGCATGGTGGATTGAACTGCTCGGTCTCCTTTCATCCCATCTAGCGGTTCATCGTGTGGTAAATATAACTCTATTTTTATCATCTTTTTGATCCTCAATGATTCATCCAATTTACCAAAATTGGTTTCTATCTATACAAAATTAGATCTACTCTGTCTGCATCTCATATTGCCTAGTATATTCACTTAAGCTTCATATCTAGTTAGATTCCTCACTTGTACTTATTCACGGATTCGTACAAATCTGGAACCGACTCTCAACATATAAGTGAATGTCTTCGCAACATGAGGTCAATGTCTTCAAACTGATTTATCTTCAAACTCTTCTGAGAATGCATATGACCTCTTCCCCTCCCCTCGAATCTCTAATCCTGTCACAGGTACATGTCCGTGGGAGAATCCCTAGGTTCTCATAGTCTGCATTTGTTTGCAGAATTCTTACAGCAACACATTGAATCTCCCGAAGCCAGTTGCTGTCTGACCAGCAAGCGAAAGCCTTTGAAGCCTTTGAACATATTGAAACCATTCAGTTTGAAGTTCATGGCTACGGAGAAATATGTAAGGAAGGGTGGCAGACAGCATCGAGGGGGAACATCAAAGGATCTGCCTGATGATCTTGCAGAAATCTACAAAACAGATCATGAAGAGGATTATAATCAGCGCAAGACACGAATCCAATGGATTCGACGCTATTGGGCTGAACAATGGTTCAAGTACAAATTCGTGACCCAGGAGTACGCTGAGAAGAATGCTATCAAGAGTCCTTGGGGTGATATTCTCTATCGAGGCCTTCCCCCCAAGAACAAAGCTGAAGCCATTGCACAAGAATTCTATCCGTGTATGGTCCGTGGACCACAACCTGAAGATGCCGACCCATCATCATTGCTCTGGTGTCGTGACGATAATCTCTTCAAGCGCAACTTTCAGTATGCAAAGGCTTCGGCAAAGGAAAACAAGAAGTCATGGGGATTAGACTTCAATCCTGGTCCCTCTGCTCCCCGTGCTGATGGCACACGTGAAGCGGAAGAAAATAGAATTGGCCCCTTTTCAAACTTTGATGGCCTCATCTCTTACATCTTGGTGCAAGGTGCCAAAGTTGATCATTCTGATAATGATGCTGATTCTGATGAAGCCCCAGCTCCTCCTCCAAGGCCGCAGAAGCCAAAGAAAATTAAGGCTTCAACATCAACTGCACCTCCAGAAGCTTCTCGCGTGAAGCCACTGGCCACTGCACCTCCTGAAGACAGTGTGCAGTCTGAAGATCTTTTACGCATCTCCAAGAAGACGGAGAAGAAAAAGAAAATCATCAAGAGTACTGATCAGACTTTGACTCCTGCTGCTATTCTGCGTGAAGAGCACATTGATCTATCCAGCGATGACGATCTTGCAGATGATGCTCTTGAGCAACCGATCAAGAGCAAGGAAGAAGCTGAGATCTTCAACAAATTGCCTCTTTTTGATGTGGCAATCATCCATAACTTCATTGATGAGTGGTTTGACACACCAAATCTCAGCTTTGATGACTTGAAACTTCCAATTGGCCTCAACGTCGCCTTCAATGGCGCCATTGCTTCTGAGCTAGCTATTGCTAGCGCATCGTCAAACTGAAGCACAAAATTGACTATGAAAAGGCTCAGTTCAAGAAGCATGTGGCCACGCTCAACGTGCAAGATGTCAAGAACTTCAAGATCATGCTGCACGAGCTCAAAGAAGCCTTTCACAAGAAGCATGAAGAAGCTCGAGGCTCCAGAGAGCGCATGAAAAATCTGGCTGACCAGTGTGTGCTTGCCTACAATGAGGCTGAGAAACGCAAGGCTCTTGGTCGTCCTGGTATCAACCCCAGGATGGATGCAAAGAAGAAGAAATTGACTGTCCAATCTGCACCTTCAAGGCAAGATGAACCTCGCATTGTCTTCCCAAGCAGCATGACTGGCTCGAAGCCCAAAGTCACGTCAATTGCTTCAGAACAGAAGAAGACGAGGGCTGCAGAGGCTGAAGCCAGAAAATGGAAAACCTCAGAAGCCACTGATGCTACTCCCTCCAAGAAGAAGCGCAAGACCAAGAAAAATCGGGCTGCCCCCACAGAGCCCCTTGTTGTTGAACCCATCTTAGTTGTTCGTCCTGCATCTGCAACCCAAGAACTTCGAATGACTGTTCATGAGCCTGCTTCCATAGAGGCTCCTGAAGCTGAAGAGATTCCAGCAGTTGATCCCATCACTACTGAAGACATTGGTCACCATGACAATGTTGAAGATGATGAAGTTCTTCCTCAAATTGAATACAATGTGGTATCATCGCCTGTTCTCACGAACAGCGAAATCATCAGCATTGGTCGTCCTCTGACGCCGATTGCTTGGGATGCTTCATGGGCTGATCGCCCGCAACAACAAGACTCCCCCAGTACTCCCCAACAACAACAACAAGTCACACCATCCGTGCAAGTTGAAGAGGATGAGGACCTGCCTACTCCATCTCCAAAGGCGTCCCCTGTATTACAAAGGCTTCACAAAGGACCAAGGCCTCAAGTCCCTCTTCCGAGCGTTCTAGAAGGAGAAGTGCACCATCAACCTGTTGCACGTCAAGTGTTTTCAGAAGCCACTCCAACTGTGAATGTCTCCGTGTCTGAAGCCCCAACTGCTGAAGACAACCCGGCTGCATCAGCCGATGATGAACTTCAAGAAGAACGTGTCCCTACTCCCCCCATTCCTGAAGAAGCTGTTCATGATGTGAACGTGTCTGTGCCTGACCCTCCAGCTCATCAAGTGGAGGTTGAAAACCTTGAGGCTGCCACCACCAACACCAATGGAGCTGATAACATAGTCATGGCTGAAGCTAATGTGGAGCCTGTCCCATGCCCCATACCAGAAGTCAATGCTGAAAATGCTCCTGAAGCTTCTGTTGTGCAGTCCGAAGCCACTATTGCTGCCACTGCTCCTGTTCCGCCACCAAGGACCTATACAATTGAGAAAGCATACAACCATGGCGAGCTAATCACAGTAAGATGGCCCGTTCTGGTCCCTCCGCCTACTATCTCTGGTCCTTAGTTTGATTATCACATTGAGCATAGGCCTCAGGTCCAGAAGCCAAAGCCAAGACTGCCAAGGTTTCCAGGTACTGCCACATCTGTCGGGTCCTTCAATGCAAATGGCTTCAAAAGCCACAACACATTCTTTGACAATTCAAAGAACCCCTACACAAAGCCAAGAATATCATCAGATCATTTCTGGAGTCATCAGCAGCAAAGCTATTACTCTTGTGTTCTGTATGATCAAGGGCGCATTTTCCCTCATATGCGCCTCGACACTGAAGCCATTGCTGGACTGCCATGCTTAGAAGAAGCACTTGACTGCTTTCGTGATGCTGGTCTGCTCAGCTTTGTGACAGACAAAGAACATTGGAATGAAGAGCTATTGCTTCAATTCTATGCTACCTCCACATTCACGGTTATAACAGAGATACGAAGACATGGGTTCTCGAGTGGATGACAGGAAATGTTCATCATGAAGCCAAAGCTCTTGACATCATTGAGCTTACAGGCCTATCCACTCCTGGAGAGCTATATGAACCTGGTTGTCAAAACCACCGCAATGCCCTGGAGAGCATCTTCCATAAGCCTTAACCCAATATGAGCCAGATGTTGAGCATGATGAAGTCATTGCCTCATGACGCTGAATACCCAAAGGAGTTCTTTGTTGATGACCTTGAGTATCTGCCGTGCACCATATATCACATCATCAGGCGGACTCTATGGCCTATCAAAGGACATTCATCAGCTGCAAAACTTGAAGGAGCCATGAAGACATTGGTCTTTTACATCCTCAATGGCATCAACTTCAATGCGCAAGATTTCTTCATCAGGCAACTGGCTACATCTGGATCTGACCTTTTCAGACTGAAATTCTATGCTCCATGGGTCATGCGCCTCATTAAGCAACATTCTGCTGTCAACTATCAACCCTCTGCTCGCAATCATGTGATATTTCTACCAGAGGTTGATATGTCAGTTGAAGCCATATACCCTGAACCTGCCAAGAAGCCTCTTTGTCTTCAAAATGCTGAACATCAAAGCTTCACTCAGCCTATGGAAGGAGTCCAAGCTGTCACGCGTGTCTATCCAATGGCTGGAAACATTCGTCTACCTCATCGTGTGCCAACTGAAGCTACTGCGAGCACAATTGCTCAAAGGCCTCGGAAGCGCTCTCGGGTCCTAAATGACCGAGAACTTCTTGTGGCCCTGCATCAGAAACAAGATAAGCATCATTTTTGGCTCAAGCGTCAGATGCAAAGCCTCTTGGTGGATGTAAATCGCATTCGAAACCTTGCCACCAAGAATGCATTTGTCACTCACGAAACTTGTCGGCGATCATGGAAGAGTTTGACCCTGCTCAGTGCTGAAGCAGATCTTCAAGATGATGGCTTCACTGAAAGATTCAAGTTTGACTCCACTCCTCCACGGAATGCTGTCCTACGAAGAACTCCATCTCTTGAAGACTCTGACTATTCTTCCTCTGCGGCAACTGTAAATGCCAATGTGATCGATGATGAAGACGATGCTACTTCACCACCCCCTACTTCTGCACGCATCGACACTGCACCAAGTTCGTCTGCACCGCCAAACGACAACGACAACCCTGCTGCTTCAACTACTCCTCATGAGGACGAGTAGACGCTCTATGTCTTCAAACCTTTTTGGTCATTACTGACAAAAGGGGGAGAAGCGTATGAGTTTGATAGTCTTCAAGCGGGTTCATAAGGGCGGTTGCTTTATATTTTTTCCTAGTGCTTACAACTCTTGCTTTTGATACACTTCATTCTTTGAGTTGTAACACTTGAACTTGATGGTCGTCTGCTACTTATTTGCGTTTCCATGTGCGATGATAACTTCCGCACTTAGATCATTCTGCAGACGTCCATTTTTTTCATTATGCATGTCATTCTCTTAGTTATATCACTTCGTGCATGATGAATTATCTTTATAAGTTGAAGTGGATCTCCACAAGTACAACCTGCCATGTGCATTTGCATTCCAAAAGCAAATTATTTATATGCACATCTTCAGGGGGAGCCCTTTCCACTTATGAAGACAATACACTATCCTTTACAATTTCCCATACTTCTTTCCCGTTGAAAACTTCAACCAATTTGTCATCAATCACCAAAAAGGGGGAGATTGTAAGTGCATCTAGTGCCACCCCCTAGTTGGTTTTGGAGTATTAACGACAAAGTTGGTTGAGGGAATAATGCGTTTGTGAGAATTGCAGGATAACACAGGTAGTGTCCCACATTGATTCGGTTTACCTACCGGAGATGACCCCTAAAAATGTATGAAGACATTGAAGACAATGGTGGTGTGTGAAGATATTCACAGTGAAGACTATGACATGAAAAGACATTGAGTGAAGACTATGGAGCGCGAAGACTGTGTTGTTTCATTGTTTCCTTTTCTTCTTTGTTGAGTCATAGGAACCACCGTACTGTTAAGTGGGGTCCAAGTGAACAAAGTCAGAGTGACTGAAGTGATGCTCAACCCAAATCCTATGTCTTCGAGCGAAGACAATGAGAGAAAATCTTATCCAGAGCTGGATGAGTCAGCTTTGCTTGTAGCCCAAGTAAAGTTGCCGTGTGTGTTTGAAATCTGACTGTTGGAACACGTGTCAGTTCCTTAGTGACCCAGGGTCATTTCGGACATATCAGGTCGGGTTGCCTTGTGGCTATAAATAGCCCACCCCCTACACCATAAATTGGTGGCTACTCAGAGTTAGTTTACGGCTTTTGTCATTTTGAGAGCAACCCACCTCGAAGCCTTTGAGAGAGAAATCCTTGCGAGGACAAAGCCCAAACACCCAGAGCCAAAGAGTGTTAGGCATCACTGAAGTCTTTCTGTCTGTGTGACCTGAAGACTTATTACACTTGAGGACTGTGTATCCTCCAGCCGGTTAGGCGTCGCGTTCTGAGCATCCAAGAGTCATTGTGGATTGCTGGTGAACGAAGTCTGTGAAGGTTCGGAAGTCTACCTTGAAGACTTACCAGAGTGATTGGGCGAAGACTGTGTTTCCTTAGCTCAAGGGGAATAAGGTGAAGACGCAGTCTTCTGAGTTGAATCTCAGCCTCCCTAACCAGACGTACAGTTGTCATAGCAACTGGAACTGGTCCAACAAATCCTGTGTCTTCATCAAGTGACTGGTTCTATCTCTTCCCTCCTTTACTTTGAGTTTGTCTTCGTGAAGTCATTGCTTATTTGTCTTATCGGTTTGACTTCATTGCTTGACTACTATCGTTGATTGGCTTTGTACTATCTTCCGTCCTGATCCTTACTACCTAGCTGCTATTAATCTTTGTATGTTCACATTATTGCATACTTGACTATGGCTTGCTTGTTGTAGTTTATCTTCCGCCACATATCAATTAGCTCATTTCTATTGTTTGTCTTTGAAACTTCCATGTTTTGAAGACTTTAATAAAAATCACCTATTCACCCCCCCTCTAGTCGATAACTAGCACTTTCAAACCATACTGTAGGCCTTTAGCAGGCCGAAAGAGACAGCAGGCTTGTATTGGACCATGAAGACCATGGGTCGCTAAGAGGCCGAAAGTCAGGTCGTATTGTAAATGGCCCAACTGTGTTGTGAGCCTTTGGTAGGCCGAAAGAGAAACCGGGTTGGTATTGGACCATGAAGGGCATGGGCTGTTAAAAGGCCAAAACTAAGGTCCGGCTGCAAATGGCCCAACTCATTTATGGTCCGTTAACAGGCCGAAAGGCACACAAGGCCGGGAATTGGCCCAACACTTAAATGGGTCGCTAAAAGGCCAAAACTCAGGTCCGACTACAAATGGCCCAACTGATTTATGGGCCGTCAACAGGCTGAAAGTGACACCAGGCCAGAAATTGGCCCAACACTTAAATGGGCCGCTAAAAGGCCGAAACTCAGGTCTGACAACAAATGGCCCATCAGATTTATGGGCCATCAACAGGCTGAAAGACACACCGGGCCGGAAATTAGCCCAACATTTAAATGGGTCGCTAAAAGGCCGAAAGATGTACATCCTGAAAATTGGCCCATCCACTAAATGGGCCGTTAAGAGGCCGAAATCTCATCGGGCCGATATTGAGCCCAAATATATAGCGGGCTGTTAACGGGCTCGAACTGACGATGGGCTGCAATGGTGTCAAATCTTTAACGGGTCATTGACGGGCCGAATTGGCACATCTCGTATGGGCCGTGGGCTTAAATGGACTTGACACAAGTAGGCCTTATATGGGCTGGCCTGCTAATTTTTACTGGTCCAGCCTTTTCATAGGAATGGGCCTCTGTTGGGCCGTGCCACGTGTCGACGTATCATAGGCGCCTTCCATCCATTGAGTGGATGACATCTGTCCTAACGATGACCCTACACGTGTTTCCTCCAGCCAATGACGATTTTACATGTGGAAAATCCCCATTGGTCGGGGCTGTTAACGGGTTATCAGATTCAAAACCCGACCCGATAGCTTAACAGCGTTCCGTTACGGTTGATGCCACGTGTCGGTCACCCTTGACGAAAGCACTTCTGTGATGCGCGATTTATCGTCATGGAAGTGGACACTTCCGTGATGATAATTTTGGTAATGTCATGGAACACTTCTACGACAGCACATGTATGACTATCTTGATTCTGTCATAAATTTGTCATAGATGTACATGCAAGACAAATAACACGACCTACTGTGACAAACACGTATCATCACGGAAGTGTATTTTTTTGTAGTGAACTAAAAAGAGATGCTGGAAAGTTTGTTCAGCGATGCCCAATATGTCAAACCTGCAAAGGCCAAGTCCAGAACACAGGGTTACACATGCCTTTGCCTATTCCTGTCGCTCCATGGGAGGACATCTCTATGGACTTTGTCTTGGGCTTGCCAAGAACAAGACGAGGAAGTGATGTTGTATTTGTGGTCGTGGATAGATTCTCTAAAATGGCTCATTTCATCCCATGTCGCACAACAATGGATGCTCATCATGTGGCAAACCTATTCTCTTGAGAAGTGGTCAGACTTCATGGAGTACCAAGGTCCATCATCTCAGACCGTGATAGCAAGTTTCTCGCTGCATTTTGGCTCACTTTATGGAAGCAGTTCAACACTGAATTGAAATTTTCTAGCACTTCTCATCCACAAACAGATGGACAAACGGAACTGGTGAAGAAGTTTTTGGGTAATCTGATCCGTTGCATTTGTAGAGAAAGAAAGGGACAATGGGATTTGGATTTATCTCTTGCAGAATTCTCCTACAATAACTCCAAGCATAGATCCACAAGAAGGAGCCCGTTTTCCATTATCTACACTAAAGTTCCATCACATGTGGTGGACTTGGTGAAGCTGCCATCAAGGGGAAACTCAAAATCAACATTGGCCTTTGTTGATAATTACACCGAGTTATTTGAAGAGATTCGCGGCGCTTTGGAAGCACAAAATTAGAAATATAAACAACTTGCTGATTGCAAAAAGAGGCCAAAATCATTCCAAGTCGGTGATAAGGTGATGTTCTACCTCCGAAAAGAGAGGCTGGCTTTAGGTGTTAAAGGGAAACTTAGGCAGTGAAGGTATGGGCCCTTCTCTATCGCGAGGAAGATAAATGATAATGCTTATGTGATAGATATTCCAAGTGACATGGGTATCTCCAACACTTTCAATGTTGCAGACTTGACTCTCTACCATCCAGAAGAAGCGCTCTATGAAGATAACTCGAGGGCGAGTTCCAAACAACCATGGGAGAATGATGAGGAACACTAGATGAGAAGAAAGAAAACACATGCTAGATCTGTTTGGCTACTTCTAGATGCTTCCACTCTAGTGTAGTATTTCTTTCCTTTCCTTTTCTATCCTACCTACTGTTTTCTAGAGTCTTCTAGTTGTGAGTAGCTATGAGTAGAATGGTGAAACTTACATAATGTTTTCTAGAGTATTCCAGCTATAAGTAGAACTATGTGAAGGCTTCCCAAAGCCCTATAAATAGAGGTCCTCACCTCTACTTTGGACCCAGACTATGTACCCCTACCTATAATAGAACTTGTTGTTCTTATCTAAGATCTTGGAGTAGATCTTGTGCCCTAGGAGTTCTGGATTGAACTCTTGTTACCCTATCAGCCTACATTCGCCTCTAGAGCGATGTCTAGCACAACACGTTGAAGCTGTTCCTTCAACACTTGTGTTGTACACATTGTAGCAGCAAGGTGGAGTTTCTCCTCCACAACCTTTGTGCTGCTTCACTTGGGGACTTGTCTGTCTTCACGTGCATCCTTGAGAGGGCCTTCTTGGTACCTAACCATGCACAAAATTCCGGACTTAG
This sequence comes from Triticum dicoccoides, assembly GCF_002162155.2. NCBI lineage: Eukaryota > Viridiplantae > Streptophyta > Magnoliopsida > Poales > Poaceae > Triticum > Triticum dicoccoides. The sequence continues at coordinate 60,734,796 of NC_041387.1, read as the reverse complement.
GTAGTAGCATGTCTCGAGTGGGTCATATGGAATATCACTAAGGAGAGATGTCACATCGATCTCGAGAGTTCTAGCTCGTGCTCGTGTCATCGGTCCTCTTGGCACTTGGTTAGACGGTGGTAGGTCCATGGGGATGACCGTAGGATGCTCTGCATCATCTCCCACCCCCTTGGGAAAGATCCGACCTCAGATCAAAAACCTCATCACCATGGAAACGGTTGTCGTGGACAGACTTGTAGTTGGACGGAGTTGAAGACATGGTGCAATCCAAGTACTCCAAGATGTCATCGGAGTGGTATACATGCAAAAAGAGCAAACACAAACAACACTCAGAAATACAATGGTTAGCGCACACAAGGTGTCCATCAAATAAGCATGAGTTGGTCCAGTAAGATTGTTCGTGGCAAGGCACATGAAGCTTAGTGTCGGTGTCAAAACCGGCGGATCCCGGGTAGGGGGTCCCGAACTGTGCGTCTAGGCGGATGGTAACAGGAGACAAGGGACATGATGGTTTTACCCAGGTTCGGGCCCTCTAGATGGAGGTAAAACCCTACTCCTGCTTGATTAATATTGATGATATGGGTAGTACAAGAGTAGATCTACCACGAGATCAGAGAGGCTAAACCCTAGAAGCTAGCCTATGGTATGATTGTTGTTCGTCCTACAGACTAAAACTCTCCGGTTTATATAGACACCAGAGAGGGCTAGGGTTACAGAGAGTCGGTTACAATGGGAGGAGATCTACATATTGTATCGCCAAGCTTGCCTTCCACCCCAAGGAAAGTCCCATCCGGACATGGGACGAAGTCTTCAATCTTGTATCTTCATAGTCTGGGAGTCCGGCCAAAGGCCATAGTCCGGCCATCCGGACACCCCCTAATCCAGGACTCCCTCAGTAGCCCCTGAACCAGGCTTCAATGACGAAGAGTCCGGCGCACAAATTGTCTTCGGCATTGCAAGGCGGGTTCCCCCTCCGAATACTTCATCGAAGATGTTGAACACAAGGATAGTGTCCGGCTCTGCAAAATAATTTCCACATACCACCGTAGAGAGAATAATATTCGCGCAAATCTAATCTGCTGACATATCCTGTAGCGTGACATCATGTCACATCCAAGCCTTTATTCGAGTCGTTTTACTGTCCCACCTCAGCGTGTTTAGAGAGGCGGTTTCCTTGACACGTCTTGTCAAAGCAGAGATCGTGTCCCCTTATTCCGGGATTCTCATCAATACGGGCGTGGGTAACCCAACCGCGCCATTAATCACGGCGCTTGGGAGATAAGCGAGTTTTGCTAGGCTGGTGGGGGCACATAGTTTCGGCCGCCCATATAAGGGGATAAGGATCCACCCTTTCCATCTACGCCTCCCTCTTCCTTCGCTTATCCATTGCTGCGCACTCGAGCTCCAGCGCCCAAGTCCGCACTTCCCACCTCAACCTTCTCCAATCATGTCCGGAGCGGGAGGTAGGTGGATGGCCTCCTCCGTCATGGAGGGGCAAATCAAAAAGCTGAGGAAAGCCGGATACTTGTCCAACGACATCGTGCACCGGCTCCCAGATGAGGGGCAGCTCATCCCCACCCCCAGGCCCCATGAGAGGGTTGTGTTTCTCCCCCATTTCCTCCGCGAACTGTGCTTTCCTCTTCACCCATTTGTCCGGGGGCTCATGTTCTACTACGACCTGGATTTCCACGACCTGGCCCCGAACTTCATCCTCAACATCTCGGCGTTTATCGTCGTGTGCGAGGTCTTCCTCCGCATCCAGCCCCACTTCGGCTTATGGCTGAAGACCTTCAATGTCAAGCCGAAGGTTGTGGGCGGCCGATAAGCGTAGTGAAGAGGCGCCATGGTGGGCAAGATGGCCAACGTCACATGGCTCGAGGGCTCCTTTGTGGAAACCATCAAAGGGTGGCAATCGGGGTGGTTCTACATCACCGAGTCGCGTGACCCTGAATGGGCAGCGGCCCCCCGAGTTCCGATCTGGCATCCCCACGTGGCTCACCTCATGGAAAGAGACGGGCCTATCATGGGGTATTCCGAAAGAGGCGATCGGACTCCAAACCTGCATCCAGAACCTGATGGACAAGAAGGTTAAACTTGTCAACGTAGTTCAGGTCATGCTCTTCCGTCGGATCCTCCCGTGTCAACGGCGGGCTTTTAATCTGTGGGAATTTGACCCGGCCCAACACCAAACTCTGTCCAGGCTCTTTGACACAACGCACGAAGATGCTTGGAAGGTGCTTTTCAAGAGCTCTGAGGTTCACCCTCCAACTACCGAGGATCGCGGATTCTGTGCGAAGCGCCAAGCCAGCGCGGTAAGCTTAGTTTACCCATTACAGGGAACTTGTTTTTCATAGTTTGACTCTATGCGGGATCTAAACTCCCATTCCTTTAACAGGACTGGCAGAACAAGGTCGGACAGATCGACTGTCCGGCTCCCTTGCCCGAAGGTTCAGCAGACACACGCTTGACGAAGCTGTTGGTCCCGGCACCCCACATGGTGCCGGAGAAGAAGGCCAAGAAGAAGGCCACGGGAACTCGAAGGAGCTTCCGGTGACTAGTGGTGTCGGACTCATCGCCCGACGACCCCAAAGCGCACTCTTCCTCCAAAGACGAGGAGGAGGAAGAAGAAGCCCCTCCCCCTCCAGCTGCTAGAGGAAAGAAAAGGAAGGCCACCCCAACTGCGGAGGCCGGAGGGTCCAAGAAGGGGAAGACCCTTCTCCCAGACTACGCCTCCGACACCGAAGACGGCGGAGAGGAGTGGCCATCCAGGGCCAAGCCCCTAGCTAAATCGTAAGTATCCGGATACCAGAATAACTCACAGTATTCCTTTATTGCACAGTACCTTCTAACGTCGAATATAATCATGCAGTTCGCCCAAGGCTCAGCTCGATGATTCATCGAGTGGCTCCCTGGACTCGTCGGATATGAATATTCTTTCACTCCCGACGGCTTCCTCCCCCCGCCCTACGGACGAAGCCGAGGTGGAGTCCCAAAAGGGGCTGAGCCAGGAGGAGGTGGTCCTGGAGGCGCAGCAAGGCGACCTCCCGGACTCCAGGCCCAAAGGGGATAAAACCGCGGAGGGATCTAAGTCCGGCCCTGGGCCGGATACCGCACCAGAACCTTCAGTAGTTCCGGAGTCTGACAGGCGGCCCCTTCGCAAGAAGGGCAAGCCTACGACACCGGCGGCCTCTGTCCAACCGGAGGCGCCGGACAATTTGCTGGAGGTGCTTAACGGCGCCTTCATCGACGAGGAGCACTGCACTGTTATGAGTGCGGTGATCGAGAAGGTTCAGTCCGCCAAGAGCGGGCTGACAGAAGCCTGTGCTAGCCTTCTAACAGGCTTCGAGGTATGTATTTAAAACATGTAAAAATGTTACCGCATAGACAGTAGCCCCTGATGCTCAGTTTGGTGTTCGGAAAGAAAAATCGGACTGAGGATCCAAAAAGATATATGCAGGAGTCTAACATAAAAATGTCAATATGGGGATGCAGGCCGTGCTGCTGACCTCTGCCGCACTGACTGCGGAGGTCGATGCATTGAAGCAGAGCCTCAAGCGGTCCGAGAACGAGCTCGGCCTTGCCAAGAAGCACCTCGAGGACAAGGAAGGTAGGTAGTACCTTATGTAAGGGTATATAAAAATACATGGTTGCAAATAGTGACAGGACCAATGTGAATGTGACAGGGGCCACAACCGAGGTGGCGACCCTGAAGGAAGCGCTGTCCAAGGCCGAAGATAATGCGGCCATGGAGTGCACCGAGCGAGAGAAAGAAGAGGCACAGGTGGCGGAGGTGCGGCAAGAGCTCAATGCTCTCGTGAAGAAACACGAGAGTTTAGAGCTTGACTCAAAGATGCGAGAGTCCGAGCTTGCCTCAGCACTTGAAAGTGCTAAATCTGCCAAAGCCGAAGCCCAAAAAGCCCTCCAGGAGATTGAGGCGATGAAAAAGATAGCGGTGGGTAAGGCATTCTTTATGCAAATCAAGCATGTGAAAGTGAATTACGTGTTACTTACCCGAATCCGGAGCTCTCCAGGAGCATTCGCAGATCTGCCTCGCAGTGTGTCCGACGCCACCGCATTCTACCGAGCCGAAGAAGGGTGCTCGACGGAGAAGGTTTTCTGGTCCCAGTATGCTGAGGCCAGACTCCCGGTGCCCTTGAGAAACCAGCTGAAGCAGCTGGTCGAGCTCCATAAGGTGGCCGAACAGGCCATGAAGGGCCTTATAGGCCGGCTGTGGCCTGGGGAGGTCCTGCCCGAGAGCTACTTCAGGCTGGTGAGGCGGTTGGTGGATGCCTGTCCGCGGCTTGAAGTCATCAAGCGCTCCATATGCATCGAAGGCGCCTGTAGGGCTCTTGCCCGTGCTAAAGTGCACTGGGGCAAGCTGGATGCTGAGAAGCTGGTGACAGAAGGGCCACCGGAGGGGAAGGAGCATTGCAGGCCCGAGATGTATTATGAGGGCATCCTCAAGGGTGCCCGCCTTGTGGCGAATGAATGTACCAGGGATGTAATTTTTGAGTAAACTCGCTCGTGTTTATCCTGTGCGCTGAAAACTTGTTCATATGCGCTAAGCAACGCTTTTTGAATTTAAAATATTACCTTCTGTGCGGCCGTTTATTAAATCTAAGAGATGCAAGTCGTCGGCTTCTACCCCCATGCCGCGAGTGCTGGGGTGTTCGGGATAAACCTAAGCGCTCTTGTTCCCATTCTTGGGTCCTTCAAGGGAGGCGCTCAGCACAACAAACAAGGCAATCGGACTTATAATGCTTTATCACTCTCAGTTAGCCATAGAATTCTATAATTTTAAATTTCGGCGAAGCCCCTAGTATTTGGAAGACCGAGTTCGGGGCGCTATCCACGCCTAGGCCGGACAAAGCCAGCTCCTCGCTCTAAGCGGCATAAGTCTTTAAGGACTCGAAAAACCTCGCGAACAGCGACCGGCTCTCGCCCTATCACGACGGTCAATTTTAGCTTTCTCTACTGAGGTGTTAACCCAGCTCAACTGGGGCACAAGCGCAGTAGTTCTCCCAGCGCTACCTTAGCCGATATAGCGGAACGTAAGGTACCAACACATGGGAGCCGGGCAAACCCAACTATTGACCCAAGACATGATTCGGAGCCGATGCATATAATGCTGTAAGTTCGGGGTGCCGCACTCATGAGAGTGTTCGGTCTTCTCACACCGTATTCTGGAGTAATTAAGCCCCTGGTGTATTGGCCGTACCAAAGTGTACGGTTGCATAATGTCATAACTGAACATATGTAAAAAATAAATGCAATAATAGACAAGAGCTATATATTGTTTATTAAAGGGCTGCTATGAGAGCAGAACGATACAAATGGTGCGATGAGCAAGAGATGGGATTATTTGACATGTCCCCCTCCCGGGGCAAGCCGCGGGACTTTAAGTAAGACATGTATTTAGCTCGTTATAGAGAGCACCTGGACATTCGACGTGGCTTGTTGTCTCCCTGGCTGTTGTATCGTGTGTTAGGCGGTTGTACTGCCGGACAGGTCTTCCGAATAGTGGAGTCCTAAAAGTAAACAAAAAGAAAAATCACAAAATCAGGAGCCCTAGTGCGGTTGAGCCGCATTCTGGGCATGCCGTGGTTGTGCCCCTCTCCTTATGCCCATGGTATTTCTAGAGTATAATTATGTACGCGTGGTACTGGTTTCACGAGTTTGCGAGGGCTGGGGTTGGGGCCGCACTACTATGCTAGCTCGGAACGTGCCAGACGATCTCGTTGTAGGTTACTCCGGGCGCGCTTGACGGTGTCAGGCCGCTGAACAGCCGGACTGGAGAATTGCCTTGAGAGGCTACTTTGTACTTCTGCCGCGAGGGTCGCCGTGTGCTCCTCTGTTCGGAGAGAGCGTTCGGTGTCTCCATTGACCGTGATGACTCCTCGAGGGCCTGGCATCTTGAGCTTGAGATATGCGTATTGCGGCATCGCATTGAACTTTGCAAATGCGGTTCGCCCGAGCAGGGCGTGATAGCCACTGCGGAACGGGACTATGTCGAAGATTAACTCCTTGCTTCGGAAATTATCCGGGGATCCGAAGACGACTTTGAGTGTAACTGAGCCTATACAGCTGGCCTCTACACCTGGTATGACGCCTTTAAAGGTCGTCTTTGTGGGTTTAATCCTTAAGGGATCTATGCCCATTTTCCGCACTGTATCCTGATAAAGCTGGTTCAGGCTGCTGCCACCGTCCATGAGGACTCTAGTGAGGTGAAATCTGTCAATGATTGGGTCTAGGACCAATGCAGCGAATCCGCCGTGACTAATGCTAGTGGGGTGGTCCCTTCGATCAAAAGTGATCGGGCAGGAGGACCATGGGTTGAACTTTGGGGCGACTGGCTCCAACGCATATATGTCCCTGAGCGCACGCTTCCGTTCCCTCTTGGGGATGTGGGTTGCGTATATCATGTTCACCGTCCGCACTTGTGGGGGAAAGCCCTTTTGTCCTCTGTTGTTCGGCAGCCGGGGCTCCTCCTCGTCATCGCTAGCAGCCCCTTGTCTCTATTTTCGGCACTTATCTTGCCTGCCTGCTTGAACACCCAACAATCCCTGTTGGTGTGATTGTCCAGTTGTTCGGGGGTGCCGTGTATCTGGCACGAGCGATCGAGTATCCGGTCTAAACTGGACGGGCCCGGAGTATTTCTTTTGAATGGCTTTTTCCGCTGACCGGGTTTAGGGCCTCTGAATCCGGCATTAACTGCCGTATCCTCAGTATTGTCGCCGTTAATGCGGCGCTTGTTTTTGTTGCGACGTGACCTGCCATTGTTGTCCTTGGTATCCGAATTACCAGGGCTCTTGGTCATGTTATTACTACAAGCCAGCCAACTGTCTTCTCCCACGCAAAAGCGGGTCATGAGTGTCGTAAGGGCTGCCATGGATTTCAGCTTTTCCTGTCCTAGGTGCCGGGCAAGCCATTTGTCTCGGATGTTATGCTTGAATGCTGCGAGGGCCTCTGCGTCCGGACAGTCGACTATTTGATTTTTCTTGGTTAGGAACCGTGTCTAGAATTGTCTGGCCGATTCCTCTGGCTGCTGAACTATGTGGCTTAGGTCATCGGCGTCTGGTGGTCGCACATAGGTGCCCTGAAAATTGTCAAGGAATGCGGATTCCAGGTCCTCCCAGCAACCAATTGACTCTGCTGGCAAGCTGTTAAGACAATGCCGAGCTGGTCCTTTAAGCTTGAGTGGGAGGTATTTGATAGCGTGTAGATCATCACCATGGGCCATGTGGATATGAAGGAGATAATCCTCGATCCATACCACATGATCTGTTGTGCCATCATATGATTCGATGTTTACAGGTTTAAAACCCTCGGGGATTTGATGATCCATTACTTCATCTGTGAAGCATAGTGGGTGTGCGGTGCCTCTGTACTGGGCTATATCATGACGTAGCTCGGATGAGCTTTGTCTGTTGTGTTCGGCCTGGCCGTATTTTCCATATCCGGCGTGACGGTTATCGTCACGTGTCATGGGGCACCCACGCGATCCGTAGATCGATCTTGTTTGCCTTGCCTTGTCCTCCAATAGGTCTCGCAGGTCTAGCACGTTTCCCCGTGCGTTGGTACTTTTTGAGCAGTGCCGGGCTGCGGCTTGAGTTGATGGCCGAAAGGCCTCTCTGTCACGGCCACGGGGTGGCTGATCGGCCGCATCATACGCTGGTGATATTGGTTTAGTTGCTTCCTCCTCTAGTTGGGGTAGCAGCCCGCGCTTTGGGTAGCTCTTGGAGGGGCGTTCGAGTTTGTACTCTCCGGCAGCGAGGACTTTCGTCCATCTGTCGGCTAGCAAGTCTTGGTCAGCTATAAGCTGCTGCTGTTTTCTCTTGAGGCTGCTTGCCATGGCCATGAGCCTGCATTTGAAAACGCTCTTGTTCTACGGGGTCCTCAGGCACGACAAATTCATCGTCGTCGAGGCTTGCTTCGTCTTCTGAGGGAGGCATGTAATTATCGTCCTCGTCCTCGACCTCTCTGTCTGCCGCTCTCTCATGAGGGCTGGTTTCTCCATCCTCCTGCACTGAATCCTACTGGAGGGGGCTGTATTCGGCATTGTCCGGGGTGTTATTGTCTCCGGTGCCGGACACGCCATTTTTGCTTTGGCGGGATTTAGAGCGGCGCCGCTGACGCTGGCGCTTAGGCTGTTTCTTGGAGGGGTCATCCTCCGTTGTTCCATCGCCATCCCCTTCTTTTGGGGTGTCCACCATGTATATGTCGTATGACGAGGTGGCTTTCCAGTGCCCTATAGGCGCTGGTTCTTGGTCGTCTCCTTCATCGGCGTCCATATCGTCGATGTCTTCGGAGTCAAAGTCGAGCATGTCGGTTAAATCATCGACAGTGGCTACGAAGTGGGTGGTGGGTGGGTTTCGAATTTCTTCGTCGTCTGCATCCCAACCTTGCTGACCATAGTCCGGTCAGGGCTCTCCTGATAAAGAGAGAGACTTTAGTGAATTCAGGATGTCGCCAAAGGGTGAGTGTTGAAAGATGTCCGCGGCGGTGAACTCCATGATCGGAGCCCAATTGGGTTCGATCGGGAGGGGTGCGGAAGATTCGGAGTCCGAAACGGAGTCCGGCACCTTGGAGTCATGAGCTCTGCGAAGGACAAGATTGGTGTTCGGATCGATCGCCATAGAGATTGGAGCCCCCGAGGCGGCGTCCAGCCACCCGTCCTCGATCAGCGCAGTCGGCTCCGAGCTAAGGGTCAGAGCGGACACCTGAGCGGCGCTCTGGGCACTGTCCGGCGGCAGATCTAGATCATGCCAATCGTGACAGTGCGGCGCGCTCGACTGTGGCTCGAATCCGTAGAAGATCAAGTCTCCGCGGATGTCAGCCGTGTAGTTTAAACTTCCAAATCTGACCTGATGGCCAGGGGCGTAGCTTTCGATCTGCTCCAGATGGCCAAGTGAATTGGCCCGCAATGCAAAGCCGCCGAATACGAAGATCTGTTCGGGGAGAAAAGTCTAACCCTGGACCGCGTCGTGGTTGATGATCGAAGAAGCCATCGGGCCTGAAGGGGACGACACATAGGAACTCTCAACGAAAGCACCAATGTCGGTGTCAAAACTGGCGGATCTCGGGTAGGGGGTCCCGAACTGTGCGTCTAGGCGGATGGTAATAGGAGATAAGGGACACGGTGTTTTTACCCAGGTTTGGGCCCTCTCGATGGAGGTAAAACCCTACTCCTGCTTGATTAATATTGATGATATGGGTAGTACAAGAGTAGATCTACCACGAGATCAGAGAGGCTAAACCCTAGAAGCTAGCATATGGTATGATTGTTATTTGTCCTATGGACTAAAACTCTCCGGTTTATATAGACACCGGAGAGGGCTAGGGTTACACAGAGTCGGCTACAATGGGAGGAGATCTACATATCGTATCGCCAAGCTTGCCTTCCACACCAAGGAAAGTCCCATCCGGACACGGGACAAAGTCTTCAATCTTGTATCTTCATAGTCCGGGAGTCCGGCCAAAGGTCATAGTCCGGCCATCTAGACACCCCCTAATCCAGGACTCCCTCACTTAGCAAGATGATATAGAATGATATGTAAAGCATTGATGAGAGCAAATTCATTTATCGTGCACACAAAGGTGTGGCAATTGTTATGGTGCACAAGGTGACAAAATCTACCATTGTGCAAAATGATGTCATAGTGTGATGGTTTATCAAGAGCATGAACATGGCAAGTGGTGCTCAAAATGATTATGTTATCATGCAATTGATAGTTGGCAATGTGATCATTGTGTATGAATATGCCATCAGGGTATATCACAACAAATTTGCTAAGGAAATGCATAAGCTCATATACCATGGATGACATAGAAATACAAGATGCAACAAGGCAAGCAAAATGTGAGTCAATCCATGCATAAGATGCAAATTTATTATGGGTGGTGGTGTACCATGGCTCAATGTTGTGGTAGAAGTGGTGGTCTAGTGTTGCTTGCAAAGTAGGTGCATCCACTAAGTGCGAGCACTCCTCAACTTGAAGGTCCATAGGGTCCATCTGCTATGTCGGTCCTCCATCCAATAGATGTATCATGTATACAAGAAGGAGATAACAATGAAAGAATGACCCATCGAATATGCATATTTGAGGATGGCTCAAAGGGAAGGAGTTCACCTTTAGCAGTTTCTCGAAAATGTTGGTGTCGCACGTCATGTACGCCGTCGCGTAACCAATATGTCTCGTGATGGTACCACCTAATGAATCTCTCAAAGTGAAAGAACATGACAAACACTCGGAAAAACAAATGAGGTTAGCGGAAATGCATGACCTATCATTCGTGTGGTGAAAATACCCAACAAGTGTTTTCATCATTCTTATCATAAGAAAGTACAAGGGTGTAGGGCATGTTATGTAGGCATAAGATGCGAGAACAACCAAATGCATTAAGCTCAATCAAACAAACATGCATCACAAGTAATACGTCCAAGCCTCTGATATCAATAAGCATAACATGGGTGCACTCACTACAATGGCATATGAGAGGTGCAACTAATGGAGACATGAGACGATGATCAAGATATAACATGTGAGAGGCAAGATCATATATGCTATCAACCCAATGAAATGAGCAAGAATGGATCATGGGGGGGGTGCAACATAGCAAGTGATTGTAGCAAACAAGTCATGCAAGCTAGTAGTGCGAAGATGCAACATACTAGGGGTAATCACGGCAGTTGAGGGAGTCCTGGATTAGGGGGTGTCCGGATGACCGGACTATAACCTTTGGCCGGACTCCTGGACTATGAAGATACAAGATTGAAGACTTCGTCCCGTGTCTGGATGGGACTTTCCTTGGCGTGGAAGGCAAGCTTGGCGATACGGATATGTAGATCTCCTCCCATTGTAACCGACTCTGTGTAACCCTAGCCCTCTCCCGTGTCTATATAAACCGGAGGGTTTTAGTCCGTATGACGAACAACAATCATACCATAGGCTAGCTTCTAGGGTTTAGCCTCTCTGATCTCGTGGTAGATCTACTATTGCACTACCCATATCATCAATATTAATCAAGCAGGAGTAGGGTTTTACCTCCATCGAGAGGGCCTGAACCTGGGTAAAAACATCGTGTCCCTTGTCTCCTGTTACCATCCGCCTAGACGCACAGTTTAGGACCCCCTACCCGAGATCCGCCGGTTTTGACACCGACATTGGTGCTTTCATTGAGAGTTCCTCTGTGTCGTCATCTTTAGGCCCGATGGCTCCTTCGATCATCAACAACGATGCGGTCCAGGGTGAGACTTTTCTCCCCGGACAGATCTTCGTATTCGGCGGCTTTGCATTGCGGGCCAATTCGCTTGACCATCTGGAGCAGATCAAAAGCTACGCACCTGGCCATCAGGTCAGGTTTGGAAGTTTGAACTACACGGATGACATCCGCGGAGACTTGATCTTCGACGGGTTCGAGCCACAGCCGAGCGCGCCACACTGTCACGATGGGCATGATCTAGCTCTGCCGCCGAACAGTGCCCAGGAGGCTGCCCCAGTGTCTGCTCCGACCCTTAGCTCGGAGCTGACTGCGCCGATCGAGGATGGGTGGCTGGACACCGACTCGGGGGCTGCAATCTCTACGGCGATCGAGTCGAACACCAGCCTTGTCCTTTGCGAAGCTCGTGACTCCAAGGTGACGGACTCCTTTCCGGACTCCGAACCTTCCGCGCCCCTGCCGCTCGAACCCGATTGGGTGCCGATCATGGAGTTCGCCGCCGCGGACATCTTTCAGCACTCGCCCTTCGGCGACATTCTGAATTCACTAAAGTCTCTCTCTTTATCAGGAGAGCCCTGGCCAGACTATGGTCAGCAAGGTTGGGATGCGGGCGACGAAGAAATTCAAAGCCCACCCACCACCCACTTTGTAGCCACTGTTGATGATTTAACCGACATGCTCGACTTCGACTCCGAAGACATCGACGGTATGGACACCGATGCAGGAGACGACCAAGAACTAGCGCCTATAGGGCACTGAAAGGCCACCTCGTCATACGACATATACATGGTGGACACCCCAAAAGAAGGGAATGGCGATGGAACAATGGAGGATGACCCCTCCAAGAAGCAGCCTAAGCGCCGGCGTCAGCGGCGCCGCTCTAAATCCCGCCAAAGCAAAAATGGAGATTCTGGCACGGGAGATAATAACACCCCGGACAGTGCCGAAGACAACCCCCTCCAGCAGAATTCAGCACGGGAGGATGGAGAAGCCAACCCTCATGAGAGAGCGGCAGACAAAGAGGTAGAGGACGATAATTATATGCCTCCCTCCGAAGACGAGGCAAGCCTCGACGACGATGAATTTGTCGTACCTGAGGATCCCGTCGAACAAGAGCGTTTCAAACACAGGCTTATGGCCACGACGAGCAGCCTCAAGAAAAAACAGCAGCAACTTAGAGCTGACCAAGACTTGCTAGCCGACAGATGGACTGAAGTCCTTGTGGCCGAAGAGTACGAACTCGAACGCCCCTCCAAGAGCTACCCAAAGCGCAGGCTGCTACCCCGATTAGAGGAGGAAGCACCTAAACCTACATCACCAGCGCACGACGCGGCCGACCGACCACCTCGTGGCCGTGACAGAGAGGCCTCTCGGCCATCCACTCAAGCCGCAACCCGGCGTCGCTCAAAAAATACCAAGGCACGGGGAAATGCGCCAGACCTGCGAGACATATTGGAGGACAAGGCAAGGCAAACAAGATCAATCTATGGATCGCGTGGGCGCCCCACGACACGTGATGATAACCGTCACGCCGGATATGGCAAATACGGCCAGGCCGAACACAGCAGACAAAGCTCATTTGAGCTACGTTGTGATATAGCCCAGTACAGAGGCGCCGCACACCCACTATGCTTCACAGATGAAGTAATGGATCATCAAATCCCTGAGGGTTTTAAACCCATAAACATCGAATCATACGATGGCACAACAGATCCTGCGGTATGGATCGAGGATTATCTCCTTCATATCCACATGGCCCGCGGTGATGATCTACACGCTATCAAATACCTCCCACTCAAGCTTAAACGACCAGCTCGGCATTGGCTTAACAGCTTGCCAGCAGAGTCAATTGGTTGCTGGGAGGACCTGGAAGCCGCATTCCTCAACAATTTCCAGGGTATCTATGTGTGACCACCAGACGCCGATGACCTAAGCCACATAATTCAGCAGCCAGAGGAATCGGCCAGACAATTCTGGACACGGTTCCTAACTAAGAAAAATCAAATAGTTGACTGTCGGACATAGAGGCCCTGGCAGCCTTCAAACATAACATCCGTGACGAATGGCTTGCCCGGCACCTAGGACAGGAAAAGCCGAAATCCATGGCAGCCCTCACAACACTCATGACCCGCTTTTGCGCGGGAGAAGACAGCTTGCGAGCTCGTAGTAATAACATGACCAAGAGCCCTGGTAATTCCGATACCAAGGACAACAATGGCAGGTCGCGTCGCAACAAGCACGAGTGCCGCATTAACGGCGACAATGCTGAGGATACGGCAGTTAGTGCCGGATTCAGAGGCTCTAAACCCGGTCAGCGGAAAAAGCTATTCAAAAGAAATACTCCGGGCCCGTCCAGTTTGGACCGAATACTCGATCGCTCGTGCCAGATACACGACACCCCCGAACAACCAGCCAATCACACCAACAAGGATTGTTGGGTGCTCAAGCAGGCAGGCAAGTTAAGTGCCGAAAACAGAGACAAGGGGCTGCACAGCGATGACGAGGAGGAGCCCCGGCCGCGGAACCATAGGGGACAGAAGGCCTTTCCCCCACAAGTGCGGACGGTGAACATGATATACGCAACCCACATCCCCAAAAGAGAGCGGAAGCGTGCACTCAGGGAGGTATATGCGTTGGAGCCAGTTGCCCCAAAATTCCTGCCCGATCACTTTTGATCGAAGGGACCACCCCACTAGCATCCGCCATGGCGGATTCGCCGCATTGGTTCTAGACCCAATCATTGACAGATTTCACCTCACTAGAGTCCTTATGGACGGCGGCAGCAGCCTGAACCTGCTTTATCAGGATACAGTGCGAAAAATGGGCATAGATCCCTCAAGGATCAAACCCACAAAGACGACCTTTAAAGGCGTCATACCAGGTGTAGAGGCTAACTGTACAGGCTCAGTTACACTCGAAGTGGTCTTCGGATCCCCGGATAATTTCCGAAGCGAGGAGTTAATCTTCGACATAGTCCCGTTCCGCAGTGGCTATCACGCCCTGCTCGGACGAACCGCATTTGCAAAGTTCAATGCAGTGCCGCACTACACATACCTCAAGCTCAAGATGCCAGGCCCTCGAGGAGTCATTTCGGTCAATGGAAACACCGAACGCTCTCTCCAAATGGAGGAGCATACGGCGGCCCTCGCGGGGAAGTACAAAGTAGCCTCTCAAGGCAATTCTCTAGTCCGGCTATTAAACGTCCGGACACCGTCAATCGCGCCCGGAGTAACCTACAACAAGACCGCCTGGCACACTCCGAGCAAGCGTAGCAGTGCGGCCCCAACCCCAGCCCTCACGAAATTGCCAAACCAGTACCACGCGTACATAATTACGCCCTGGAAATACCATGGGCATAAGGGGAGGGGCACAACCACGGCACGCCCAAAATGCGGCTCAACCGCACTAGGGGCTCCCGATTTTGTCATTTCTTTTTTCTTACTTTCAGGACTCCACTCTCCGGAAGGCCTGTCTGGCAATACAATCGCCGAACACATGATGCAACAGCCAGTGAGGCAACAAGCTACGTCGAATGTCCAGGTGGTCTCTATAACGAGCTAAATACATGTCTTACATAAAGTCTTGCAGATTGCCCCTGGAGGGGGACATGTCAAATAATCCCATCTCTTGCTTATCACACTATTTGTATCGTTCTGCTTTCACAACAGCCTTTTAATAAACAATACATAGCTCTTGTCTATTATTGCATTCATTTTTTATGTAAATATGTTCAATTATGACATTATGCAACCGTACACTTGGGTACGGCCAATACACTAGGGGCTTAAGTACCCCAGAATATAGTGTGAGAAGTCCGAACACTCTCACGAGTGCGGCACCCCGAACTTATAGCATTATATGCATCGGCTCCGAATCATGTCTTGGGTCAATAGTTGGGTTTGCCCGGCTCCCATGTTTTGGTACCTTACGTTCCGTTATATCGGCTAAGGTAGCGCTGGGAGAACTACTGCGATTGTGCCCCAGTTGAGCTGGGTTAAGCACCTTAGTAGAGAAAGCTAAAACTGACCGTCATGATAGGGCGAGAGCCGGTCGCTGTTCGAGAGGTTTCGAGTCCCTAAAGACTTATGCCGCTTAGAGCGAGGAGCTGGCTTTGTCCGGCCTAGGCGTGGATAGCGCCCCGAACTCGGTCTTCCGAATACTAGGGGCTTCGCTGAAATTTAAAATTATAGAATTCTATGGCTAAGTGAGAGTGATAAAGCATTATAGTCCGATTGCCTTGTTCGTTGTGCTGAGCGCCTCCCTCGAAGGACCCAAGAATGGGAAAAAGAGCGCTCAGGTTTATCCCGAACACCCCAGCACTCGTGGCATGGGGGTAGAAGCCGACGACTCGCCATCTCTCAGATTTAATAAACGACCGCACAGAAGGTAATATTTTAAATTCAAAAAGCGTTGCTTAGCGCATATGAACAAGTTTTCAGCGCACAGGATAACACGAGCGAGTTTACTAAAAAATTACATCCTTGGAAAACTCATTCACCACAAGGCAGGCACCCTTCAGGACGCCCTCATAATACAACTCGGGCTTGCGATGCTCCTTCCCCTCCGGTGGCCCATCTGTCACCAGCTTCTCAGCATCCATTTTGCCCCAGTGTACTTTAACACGGCAAGGGCCCTACGGGAACCTTCGATGCATACGGAGCGCTTGATGACTTCAAGCCGTGGACAGGCATCCACCAGCCACCTCACCAACCCAAAGTAGCTCCCAGGCATGACCTCCCCAGGCCATAGCCGGCCTATAAGGCCCTTCATGGCCTGTTCGGCTACCTTATGGAGCTCGACCAGCTGCTTCAGCTGGTCGCTCAAGGGCACCGGGTGTCCGGCCTCAACATACTGGGACCAGAACACCTTCTCCGTCGAGCTCCCTTCCTCGGCTTGGTAGAATGCGGCAGCGTCGGACACACTGCAGGGCAGATCTGCGAATGCTCCTGGAGAGCTCCAGACTCGGGTAAGTAACAAGTAATTCACTTTCACGTGCTTGCTTTGCATAAAGAATACCTTACCCGCCGCTATCTTCTTCATCGCCTCAATTTCCTGGAGGGCTTTTTGGGCTTCGGCCTTGGCAGATTTGGCGCTCTCAAGGGCCGAGGCTAGCTCGGACTCTCGAGTCTTTGAGTCAAGCTCCAAACTCTCGTGTTTTTTCACAAGAGCGTGGAGCTCTTGCTGCACCTCCGCCACCCGCGCCTCCTGCTTTTCTCGCTCGGTGCGCTCCACGGCCGCATTGTCTTCGGCCTTGGACATCGCTTCCTTTAGGGTCGCCACCTCAGTTGTGGCCCCTGTAATACTCACGTTGGTCCTGTCATTATTTGCAACCAGATCTTTTTATATACTTACATAAGGTATTACTTACCTTCCTTGTCCTCGAGCTGCTTCTTGGCAAGGCCGAGCTCATTCTCGGACCGCTCGAGGCTCTGCTTCGATGCACCGACCTCCGCAGTCAGTGCGGCAGAGGTTAGCAGTGCAGCCTGCATTCCCATATTGACATACTTATGTTAGACTCCTGCGTATATCTTTTTAGATCCTCAGTTCGGCTTTTCTTTCCGAACACCAAACTGAGCATCAGGGGCTACTGTCTATGCGGTGATATTTTTACATGTCTTAAATACATATCTCAAAGCCTGTTAGAAGGCTGGCACAGGCTTCCGTCAGCCCGCTCTTGGCGTACTAAACCTTCTGGATCACCGCACTCATAATAGTGCGGTGCTCCTTGTCGATGGAGGCGCCGTTAAGCACCTCCAGCAAATTATCCGGTGCCTCCGGTTGGACGGAGGTCACCGGCGTTGTAGGCTTGCCCATCTTACTAGGGGGCCGCCTGCCGGACTCCGGAATCACTGAAGGTTCCGGTGCGGTGTCCGGCCCAGGGCCGGACTTAGAGCCCTTTGGGGTTCCATCCCCTTTGCGCCTAGAGTCCGGGAGGTCGCCTTGCGGCGCGTCCAGGACCACCTCCTCCTGGCTTGGCCCCTTTTGGGACTCCACCTCGGCATCATCCGTAGGGCGAGGGGAGGTAGCAGCCGGGAGTGAAAGACTATTCACATCCGATGAATCCAGGGAGCCGCTCGACGAAGCGTCGAGCCGGGCCTTGGGCGGACTGCATGATTATATTCGGCGTTAGAAGATACTGTGCAATAAAGGAACGCCATGAGTTATTCTGGTATCCGGATACTTACGATTTTGCCAGGGGCTTGCCCCTGGATGGCCACTCCTCTTCGCTGTCGTCGGTGTTGGTGGAGTAGTCCGGAGGAAGGGTCTTTCCCTTCTTGGACCCTCTGGCCCCCCTAGTTGGGGCGGCCTTCCTTTTCTTTCCTCCCCCCATTGGAGGGGGAGAGGCCTCTTCTTCCTCCTCCTCGTCTCCGTGGGAGGAGTGCGCTTTGGAGTCATCGGACGATGAATCCGACACCACCAGACACCGGGAACTCTTTTGAGTTCCCGTGGCCTTCTTCTTGGACTTCTTCTCCGGCACCACGTAAGGTGCCAGGACCAACAGCTTTGCCAAGCGGGCATCTGCTGGGCCTTCGGGCAAAGGATCCAGACAGTCGATCTGTCTGGACTTCTTCTGCCAGTCCTGTCAAAGGAATAGGAGCTTAGATCCCACATAGAGTCAAACTATGAAAAACAAGTATCCCGTAAATGGTAAAACAAGCTTACTATGCTAGCTTGACGCTTCGCGCAGAATCCGCGATCCTCGGTAATGGGAGGGGGAACCTCGGCGCCCTTGAATAGCACTTTGCAGGCATCCTCGTGCGTTGTGTCAAAGAGCCTGGACAAAGTTTGGTGCTGGGCCGGGTCGAACTCCCACAAATTAAAAGCCCGCCGTTGACACGGGAGGATCGGGCAGAGGAGCATGACCTGGACTATGTTGACAAGTTTAACCTTCTTGTCCACCAGGTTTTGGACGCAGGTTTAGAGTCCGGTCAGCTCTCCCGAATTACCCCACGACAGGACCGCCTCTTTCCAGGAGGTGAGCCGTGTGGGGATGCCAGATTGGAATTCGGGGGCCGCTGCCCATTCAGGGTCACGCGGCTCGGTGATGTAGAACCACCCTGATTGCCACCCTCTGATGGTTTCCACAAAGGAGCCCTCGAGCCATAAGACGTTGGGCATCTTGCCCACCATGGCGCCTCCGCACTCTGCTTGTTGTCCACCCACTACCTTCGGCATGACATTGAAGGTCTTCAGCCATAAGCCGAAGTGGGGCTTGATGCAGAGGAAGTCCTCGCACACGACGATAAACGTCGAGATGTTGAGGATGAAGTTCGGGGCCAGATCGTGGAAATCCAGGCCGTAGTAGAACATGAGCCCCCGGACAAATGGGTGGAGTGGGAAGCCCAGTCCACGAAGGAAATGGGGGGAGGAACACCACCCTCTCATGGGGCCTGGGGGTGGGGATGAGCTGCCCCTCATCTGGGAGCCGGTGCGCAACGTCGTTGGACAAGTATCCGGCTTTCCTCAACTTTTTGATGTGCCCCTCTGTGACGGAGGAGGCCATCCACCTGCCTCCCGCTCCGGACATGGCTGGAGAAGGTTGAGGTGGGAAGTGCGGACTTGGGCGCTGGAGCTCGAGTGCGCGGAAATGGATAAGCGAAGGAAGAAGGCATAGATGAAAAAGGTGGATCCTTATCCCCTTATATGGGCGGACGAAACTATGTGCCCCCACCAGCCTGGTAAAACTCGCTTATCTCCCAAGCACCGTGATTAATGGCACGGTTGGGTTACCCACGCCCGTATTGATGAGAATCCCGGAATAAGGGGACACGATCTCTGCTTCGACGAGACGTGCCAAGGAAACCACCTCGCTAAACGCGCTGAGGTGGGACAGTAAAACGATTTGAATAAAGGCTTGGCCATGGCGTGATGTCATGCTGCGGGATACGTCAGCAGATTAGATTTGTACAAATATTATTCTCTCTACGGTGGTATGTGGAACTTATTTTGCAAAGCCGGACACTATCCTTGTGTTCAAAATCTTCTATGAAGTATTCGGAGGAGGAACCCGCCTTGCAATGTCGAAGACAATCTGCGCGCCGGACTCGTCGTCATTGAAGCCTGGTTCAAGGGCTACTGAGGGAGTCCTGATTAGGGGGTGTCCGAATGACCGGACTATAACCTTTGGCCGGACTCCTGGACTATGAAGATACAAGATTGAAGACTTCGTCCCGTGTCCGGATGGGACTTCCCTTGGCGTGGAAGGCAAGCTTGGCGATACGGATATGTAGATCTCCTCCCATTGTAACCGACTCTGTGTAACCCTAGCCCTCTCTAGTGTCTATATAAACCGGAGGGTTTTAGTCCGTAGGATGAACAACAATCATACCATAGGCTAGCTTCTAGGGTTTAGCCTCTCTGATCTCGTGGTAGATCTACTCTTGTACTACCCATATCATCAATATTAATCAAGCAGGAGTAGGGTTTTACCTCCATCGAGAGGGACCGAACCTGGGTAAAAACATCGTGTCCCTTGTCTCCTGTTACCATCCTCCTAGACGCACAGTTCGGGACCCCCTACCCGAGATCCGCCGATTTTGACACCGACAGCAGTCATGTCATGTGTGCAAATGGCAAGCATATATAATGCACATGACATATCACAAGCAAGAAAACAAGATAAGAGCAAATTATCATCATTGTATTGGCAAGAAGTCCTATGTAGATAGCAATGGAAAATCATGACTCTCCCAACACAAGAATCAACAATATCATGAGTTACAAGGTAAACATGGTAATAGCAACAAGGATCTCCACCAAACATGCAAATACACATAGAAGTAGTATAATGGCGAATCATGGGTAAATGCAAGCAAGGGTCCAATTGCATGGCAAAATCATGTAAAAAGGCATAAGATGCACAGTGAACACGACAGAGTGGGCATAAGGTGAGAAGTGGTAAATAGCCCATAGCCGCGTGAGAGCCAAGTAAAACAAATGCGCGAAGTCGTTGCTGATGACCCACAAGTGTAGGGGATCTATCGTAGTCCTTTTGATAAGTAAGAGCGTCGAACCCAACGAGGAGCAGAAGGAAATGATGAGCAATTTTCAGTAAGGTTTTCTCTGCAAGCACTGAAATTGTAGGTAATAGATATTTTTGTGATAAGATAAATTGTAACTAGTAACAAATAAATAAAGTAAATAAAGTGCAGTAAGGTGGCCCAATCCTTTATGTAGCAAAGGATAAGCCTGGACAATTTCTAATAATGAGAAAGGAGCTCCCGAGGACAAATGTGAATTATCGTCAAGCTAGTTTTCATCACGTTCATATGATTCACGTTCGGTACTTTGATAATTTGATATGTGGGTGGACCGGTGCTTGGGTACTGCCCTTACTTGGACAAGCATCCCACTTATGATTAACACCTATTGCAAGCATCCGCAACTACAAAAGAAGTATTAAGGTAAACCTAACCACAACATTAAACATATGGATCCAAATCAGCCCCTAACAAAGCAACGCATAAACTAGGGTTTAAGCTTGTGTCACTCTAGCAACCCATCATCTACTTATTACTTCCCTATGCCTTCCTCTAGGCCCAAATAATGGTGAAGTGTCATGTAGTCGATGTTCACATAACACCACTAGAGGAAAAGACAACATACATCTCATCAAAATATCGAATGAATACCAAATTCACATGACTACTAATAGCAAGACTTCACCCTTGTCCTCAGGAACAAACGTAACTACTCACAAAGCATATTCATGTTCATAATAAGAGGAGTAATAATATGCATTAAGGATCTGAACTTATGATCTTCCACCAAGTAAACCAATTAGCATCAACTACAAGGAGTAATCAACACTAATAGCAACCCACAGGTACCAATTTGTGGTTTTGATACAAGATTGGATACAAGCGGTGAACTAGGGTTTTGAGAGGAGATGGTGCTGGTGAAGATGTTGATGGAGATTGACCCCCTCCCGATGAGAGGATCATTAGTGATGATGATGGTGATGATTTCCCCCTCCCGGAGGGAAGTGTCCCCGGCATAACAGCTCCGCCGGAGCCCTAGATTGATTCCGCCAAGGTTCCGCCTCGTTGCGTGGAGTTTCGCCCCGTAAGCTTTCCCACAATTTTTTCCAGGGTAAAAGCCTTCATATAGCAGAAGATGGACACCGGGGGGCCACCAGGGGGCCCAGGAGACAGGGGGCGCGCCCAGTAGGGGTGGGCGCGCCCCCCACCCTCCTGGCCAGGGTGTGGGCCCTTGATGTATTTCTTCTGCTCAATAATTCTTATTAATTCCAAAAAAAGGTTTCGTGGAGTTTCGGGATTTTTGGAGCAGTGCAGAATAGGTTTCCAATGTTTGCTCCTTTTCCAGCCAGAATTCCAGTTGCCGGCATTCCCCCTCTTCATGGTAAACCTTGTAGAATACGAGAGAATAGCCATAAGTATTGAGATATAATGTGTAATAGCAGCCCATAATGCAATAAATATTGATATAAAAGCATGATGCAAAATGGACGTATCAACTCCCCCAAGCTTAGACCTCACTTGTCCTCAAGCGGAAGCCGATATCAAAAAATATGTCCACATGTTTAGAGATAGAGGTGTCGATAAAATAAAATACGTACATGAGGGCATCATGATCATTCTTATTACAGCAACATAAATAGATTTTATCATATGATTTCTTATGCTCAAGTAACAATCAATTCACAAAGTATGGTTCAAAAACTTCATTGAGAACTAACAATCTATGATCTCAGTCATTGAAGCAATTGCAATTTATCATAACATCAGAAAGAGTCAACAATAGAGCTTTTCAGCAAGTCCACATACTGAACTATATTGTAGTCTTCTACAATTTCTAACACTCAAGCAATACTTGTGGTTATGGAGTTTCAGCCGGACACTGAGAAAGATAGGGGCTTATTGTGTTGCCTCCCAACGTATTCACCTTTAGGCGATTTCAACAATAATAGCCCATGCTAACTTACATCCAATTGGATATATATATCATGATCTTTCAAACACGAGGAGCTTGCCAAAGGATAAAATGAAAAAGGGAAAGGTGAGGATCACCTTGACTCAAGCATAAAGTAAAAACATAAAGTAAAATATAGGCCCTTTGCAGAGGGAAGCAGAGGTTGTCATGTGCGTTTAGGGTTGGATGCACAAAATCTTAATGCAAAAGAACGTCACTTTATATTGCCCCTTGAATGTGGACCTTTATTATGCAGTCCGTCGCTTTTATTACTTCCACAACAAGATCGTATAAAGCTTATTTTCTCTGCACCAACAAGTCATACATATTTAGATAGCAATTTTTATTCCCTGCAACATGACAACTTACTTGAAGGATATTACTCAATCCATAGGTAGGTATGGTGGACTCTCATGGCAAAACTGGGTTTAAGGATAGTTGGAAGCACAAGTAGTATCTCTACTTGGTGCAAGGAATTTGGCTAGCATGAGGGGGAAAGGCAAGCTCAACATGTTTGGAATGTCAATGACAATATACTTTAACTGAGATGTGAGAAAATATAAACCATTACATTGTCTTCCTTGTCCAATGTCAACTCTTTTAGCATGTCATACTTAATGAGTGCTCCCAATCATAAAAGGTGTCCAAGATAATATATTTGTATGTGAGCCTCTCTTTCCTTATCACTTCCTATTAATTGCAATGATGACCAAGACTATGTTTATCCACTCTCAACAACTTTTATGCCTCATACTTTCTATGTGTGAAGTCATCACTAACCATAAGATCAATATGAACTCTTTTATTCTTTCTACTTTCTCAAGATCATAGCAACTTAGCAAAGCCCTTGACTCAACACTAATCTTTATTATGGATAGCTCACGGACTCGATTACAAAAAGAGATCACAAAGCAAAACTCAAAACTTCTTGATATCAAAACTTCAATCTACTAGATCAAGATACTACTAAAAGGATCAAACTAAATAAAACGGTAAAGTTAGGAGTGTGATGGTGATACTATACCGGGGCACCTCCCCCAAGCTTGGCAGTTTCCAAGGGGAGTGCCCATACCCATGTGATTATGTCCTCGGAGGTGATGACATAGGAGTTGTTGCAGATGTGGGTTTGTCGTCCATCTTCCAAGGCATAGGCTCACCATCATAGAAGGATGATCGAGTCTTCGGGATCCTTAAATCTGCAGCCAAACTCATCCTCTTGAATCTATATTCATACTCATAGTTCTGGTTCTGCAGGTCATAGATCTGGGCTTGGAGGTGCTCGATTTTCTCTTGAAGCTTGAAGATGGTCTCCCCTATGACCTTGGCATCTAGCTTGTGTTTGTTGGTGAACTCCATGATCATCATCTGGTTGGCGTTGAGAAAACTTGCTGCTCCACGACTTCAAGCTTTGTCTCCACGCTTCCGGTACGCCTTGGTGCCTCTACATCGCGGATGTCCAGCACCCCCTCACGCATCTCAATGGTTTGAGGGTGTTGCAACACCTCTGCGAGATAGGGGTTGATAACCCTCTCGAAAAACTTGTCCTTGGGAGCGCTTTGAGAAACCATGATGCTCTAGATCTGAAACAGAAATAGCTCGAAACGAAAACAGAGGATATTTGCGTGATACGGTGGTCAAAACCTTCGGGAGTATATATAATGAATTTTTACCGACCAAAATACTTAACGTGCAAGAAAATGGAGTTCGGAAGGCACACGAGGTGTCCACGAGACAGGGGCGTGCCTAGTAAGGGTGGGCGCACCCTCCACTCTCGTGGGGGCCTCATGTCCCTCTCGGACTACTTCTTTCTTCCTAAAATTCTTAAATATTCCAAAACTGATAAAAATTGCCATTGGAGTTGTTTTGGAGTCGGTTTATTTACCGTACCACATACCTATTCCTTTTCGGAGTTTGGAACATTCTGAAAGTGTTCCTTATGTATTCCTCCGGGGTTACGGTTTCAATGATATTAGTTTCAACATTGATAGGATTACCTGAAATATAATGTTTAATTCTTTGACCGTTCACAACCCTCGGACTTGTGCCTTCGAAGTTGTTGATTTTTATGGCACCATAACAATAGACCTCCTCGATAACGTAAGGACCTTCCCATTTAGAGAGAAGTTTTCCTGCAAAAAATCTTAAATGAGAGTTGAATAATAACACATAATCTCCTATGTTAAACTCGCGTTTTTGTATCCTTTTATCATGCCAGCGTTTGACTTTTTATTTGAATAGCTTGGCATTCTCGTAGGCTTGGGTTCTCCATTCACCAAGTGAGCTAATATCAAACAACCTCTTCTCACCGACAAGTTTGAAGTCATAGTTGAGCTCTTTAATAGCTCAATATGCTTTATGTTCAAGTTCAAGAGGTAAATGACAAGCTTTTCCATAAACCATCTTATAAGGAGACATTTCCATAGGATTTTTGTATGCAGTTCTATAAGCCCATAATGCATCATTAAGTTTTTTGGACCAATTCTTTCTAGATCTATTGACAGTCTTTTGCAAAATTAATTTGAGCTCTCTATTGCTCAGCTCTACTTGACCACTAGACTGCGGATGATAAGGAGATGGATTCTACGATTGACATCATACTTAGCAAGCATCTTACGGAAAGCACCATGAATAAAATGTGAACCACCATCACTCATAAGATATCTAGGAACTCCAAACCTCGAAAAAATAACTTCTTTAAGCATTTTAATAGAAGTGTTATGATCAGCACTACTAGTTGGAATAGCTTCTACCCACTTAGTAATGTTATCAACAGCAACTAAAATATGTATATAACCATTAGAGGCAGGAAAAGGTCCCATATAATCAAAGCCCCAAACATCAAATGGTTCAATAACAAGAGAGTAATTCATAGGCATTTCTTGACGTATACTAATATTACCTATTCTTTGACATTCATCACAAGATAAGACAAACTTACGAGCATCTTTGAGGAGAGTAGGCCAATAAAAACCGGATTGCAGTACCTTGTGTGCAGTTCTATCTCCAGCGTGGTGTCCTCCATAGGATTCAGACTGACACTTGTGTAGGATCTGTTCCTATTCATGCTCAGGAACACAATGTCTAATAACACTAACGGTGTCCTGGACTAGGGGGTACTCAACGCGTTGTCTCCCGATCAGTTGGATTGGGCCGAGGACCCCCATGGCCGTATACTCATGGGCCAGTCCGGACAGCTGCCGCATACAAGGAAGAATCCACAAGACTTGGTGATCAAGACAAGGACTCCTCCCCCACCGGCGTATTCGGCTAGGACTCTTGTTATCCTAGGCCTCTGGTGCATTATATAAACCGGGGACAGGCTAGTCGATAGACATAGACAACAACAATCATACCATAGGCTAGCTTCTAGGGTTTAGCCTCTCTGATCTCGTGGTAGATCAACTCTTGTACTATCCATATCATCAATATTAATCAAGAAGGAGTAGGGTTTTACCTCCATCGAGAGGGCCCGAACCTGGGTAAAAACATCGTGTCCCTTGCCTCCTGTTACCATTGATCCTAAGACGCACTGCTTGGGACCCCCTACCCGAGATCTGCCGGTTTTGACACCGGCATTGGTGCTTTCATTGAGAGTTCCGCTGTGTGATCGGCGAAAGGATCAATGGCTCGACTGCAGGTCAACTGCGACATCGGCTTCTTCGTCACCAGCTCGACTGGTCACCTTGGCTTGACCGAGGACCGCGCCCTACCTCCGATCGTCATGTTTGGATGAAGGCCTTCATCAACACCAACTCCGATCTCTATCAAGATCATGGAGGAGTCATCCATGGAGTTCGGGGGCTCAACGTCAACATTGCCCTCAGGCGACCGTGCTGTTTTTCTGGACAGCAAACTTGTATCCGCCGCCACCGCCGCCTCGAGTGTTACTTAAACGATTACTTCAGTGGAATTATGCGGAATTAAGTCTACAACAACCCTGCAAAAATTTCGTCGAGTTCCGATGGAGGAATCTCCGGCAATCTCCGATACACCGGAGCCGTGTTGAATCCGGACGAGAATCCGGACGATTTTAGGGCGTGGTATCCAGCATCTAGCTCGGATGTCCTTTGGAGGATCCAACCGTTGATTTGCTGCGGAATTCCCATATCTACCGCCTGCCAAAAATTCAGCTCGATCCGACCGTCCAAACTCCAGGAAACTTCCGATTAGTGCATCACTTTTTGGATCTGTTTTCTGCACGAGAACTAATCCGACCCGAATTCATCTTCTTTATGAACGGGATCTCAGACATCCCTTTTGAAGGAAGTTTTCGTATGGGGTGTTGTGTTTTATTCTCAAACACATCCCAGTAGTATTAAAAGTATTCTTGCAATACGAACTTCACCGTCGCGCCGGTGTCAAACCAGCCCGACAACGTCACTCCACGCCGGCCGACCTGCGTTAGACACGTCGTCGCTTTGTTGAGCCGAGCTCAATTTCTTCGGATCATCATCTCGGCCAGCCGAACAATAGTTCGGCATCGCGAAGGATAAATCGTCACCAACATCGCCGCCCCACGGATTACACGGAGCGGGCACACCTGCATCGCCACACGATCACTTCATCAAGCCAGCATCGACCACGTCACGACCTGCATTGCCGGACCGGGGGCTTCATCATCTCTTCATCAATCTACTCCGGAGACTTCAGCGTCGCTGGCCGACCAGCTCCGTCACGTTAGCTGGACCGAGGGCTTTTCCTCGGCGAGCCAACCTTTGCCAGCATCGCCAAGCTGTTGCTTTATCGCCCATCAGGCGATAGGTGTGCGGATCGAGTCCCAATTTTGGGAATCACCTTTCTTCGGATTGCTACAACAAATAAGCCAGGTGCTATTAATCCTAGTATTTTTTGCTTGTTAGGGTTCATTTTTCCCAATGAATTATTACTCTAGTTTGTCCGTCATATGTACGCAGGTCTATCAAATGGTGGCCACATTAACGAGGGTCGCATGGTGGTTCGGTCAGTTTCCGTACATAGTCCGGAACTCGAACCGACCTGTGAATTCAGGCCTTGCCATGCCTTTACCGCATCACGCCGCCGCCCTGCATTGACATTGACTTCGGTGCCAGGCCATATTTATTTTATCACTCACTTTGTATAAATTATTTGTTATGCAACGATTTTTATTTTTATTTTATTATTATTACTATTATCTCCGGTTTGCACTATTTTTTGTGCACAGGAAAATGGTCCAGCCGGACTATGTCCTTTGGCGTCACCTCGGCTGGACGGGGGGCTTCGTCAACACTTCATTACCCCATGCCGGGGACTTCGGCATTACCCTGCCGTCCTGCATTGACCGTGCTATGTCACCACTTCGGAGTGCCGAGCTCTTTGCTCCACCACCTCGGGACCGGCTCGGGGATGGAACCTTGTCCCGCATCAAGCTCGGACCGCGTCATCAATACCGAACACATTAACCAGCTAAGTTGTCTTCATGCTCAAAGTTTTAAATTTTTAACTTTTGTTTGGCTCGGCCAAGCATTATACTTTTTTGGAAAAAAGTTGCTTGTAAAAATTTCCTTGTCCAAACTTTGTTTGTGACGCGCAAATTCAAATACCCCGTTTACTTGGGGGCTTCCTTCATGAAGCTTTTTCCTCTTGCATATGGTTATACTTGTACGGCTTCGTTCCTTGTTCGTGTATTACGCCACAATATGCACCATATTGACTTAAGCGATTTGCAAGCTGGGTTGCCTGGCTCCTGTGCTTACCCCTACGTTCCCGATTGTTCGGCTAGGGAGTAAAGGGAGCACCTCTGCGATTCTCACGATCGGGTCAACCGAGCCGGACCTCAGACTGGGTGAAGCCGAAAGCTAGCGCTCTTATTGTTTTCAATCATGGTCGGCACACAACGGAACTCATGAGTACAAAAAATCTATTGCACAAGTCTCATAATAACAATGAGCACCGAAGAAAGGTATCGGTGGGGGTACTATTTTCTTTGAAGATGCTTCTTACTCTTCGCAGTAATATAGCATAAGTTCCCTGAGCACGCTTTGTCTATTACAGCCTTATGGCCTGATTGCCTGGTTATTGGAAACACCGTCGATATTCTCGACAGATGGAGTACATAACACTTTTCGGTCCTTGACCGAAGAGGGAGAAGCTGACGGTCGGTTAAGACGCGTTTAAAGTTCGGTTGAAGATAGATATGATATAAGTACTTCGGTACATGCAATCATTCTTTTACCCAAGTCATTTGGGGGCTCTTAAATTTATATGAGCCGTTTTATGATAAGTGTTTTTCTTCTTAGTCGTTGCAAAGTTTTTATTATTATTTATCACTCCTTTTTTCGACACAAGTGTGCGGTCACTAGCCGGGGAGCCTAATTTCTCTCTCAAAGCCGATAGAGTTTAGTTTGCTAAACTGGCCTAGTAAGAAGTACTCCGCCTTCGGGGTAGGAGGTTGAAGCCGTAGGCTGACCCGCTTGAAGTTTTGAGATAGGATGTGTCATGTTAAAGCACGGCAGAAGCACCTTTTTTTTTCTAAAGTCCAATTTTCGGATTGGCACCGAACACTTGATCTAGTTCGGACATTAACCTTTTGAACAAGTTTTTTGGCTTTTCGAGCCCATGGCACTTTTAAACTATTTGTGGTTTTCAGCACAAGTCTCGCAGTGCAGCGCGGACACCTTTAGAGATTCGGCAAAAACATTCTCGGATATGGCTCTACATGCATCGATTTCGAATTGTGTCTTCGGTCAATAGTTGGGTTGCCCGGCTCCTGCGCTTGCCTCCTACGTTCCACTTTGTTCGGCTAGGTGTGCAAAGGGAGAACCACTGCGATTGTGCTTCCAGCTCACATGGTTAAGCACCTCAGTGGAGAAAGACGACAACTGACTGTCACAATAAGCGAAAACTGGTCAGCGATCCGATGACGGTGTTAAACGACGGGCCATTCATAACAATGGCCGAAGTGTTTACGGCTTGACCTCGACTGTCGCCGGACACTACCGAGGGCTATTAACTAGTGTCCCAAACTAAATCCTCGATATTTTGCTCTTACATTGGAGCTGAGGTTTCATGATCATGCTTAGCATGACAACCCAAAGAAAGGAACCGATAGCGGGACTATTTTCTTTGGAAGACATTTCTTCTGTTAAACAGTAATATAACATATCTCTCCGCGTACCTTTGTTTATAAAACCGTATGGCCAGATTGCCTTGTTTGTTGTAAATCTTTGCCCTCATAAAGGCTTTATAAAGTAGGACAAACACTCCTCGGCTATTGGCCGAGGAGGTGGAAGCTGATGGTCGGTCAACAAAGTTTTGTACAATACGAATCTGAGCATTAATGACGTAAAGTACTTGGATACATAGAGTCATTACACATAATTTGTGATTTTACTATGGATATCGATCCTTAATTCGGCCCCCCGTGCCCGCATTAAGGCTCGGGGGCTACTGGGCTTCGGGCTTATTATTTACAAATATTAAAGGGGCACATTGATCCCCTGATCTGGTATTGCCACCCGACCAGTGTCTCGGGGGCTACTGTATTGCCTGTCCAATGCAGAAAATTTTAAGTGTAATACAGTCTCCGAGGAGATTTTGATCCTCGGGTTGGTCGGCCGCACCCAACCCGAGCCTTGAGGACCGAGCATGCCGCTTTTTGTGTCCCGAAGTATTCTGCCGAGCTAGGACTTGATCCTCAGACCGATTTTGCAAATCAACCTGAGTCTCAGCAACTACGGGGATCAGCGGTCTTATGTCATCCTTCATGGGCATCTCAGGTTTTAGACCGATACCCACATTGAGGGCTATTGGCTATGTATCTCGGCAGAGAATAAATTGCACCAATCAAAAATATTGACAAAAATCGGCCCACATTCGGGGTGGTGCACCACCTCGGAAGCAGTCCGGCATAAAGGTCGGGCGCTAGTGGCTGGCTCCATAGAGGGCATTTCCGGCGTTGGAGCTTGGATACATAGTCTGGCGTTGGAGCTCGGATACATAGTCCGGTGTTAGAGCTGGGAAGCAGTCTGACATTGGTGCTCGGCTGCAAAAGATACCTCGAATGCAGTCCGGCGTGGGAGCTCAGACGCAAGAGGACGTTGCCACCGGGGAACAACTTCAAACCCGAGGTGTGGCATAAAAATAACAAGGCATTGATAAAGGCCGAAAACTTAAAGGAGCTCCTCGGATACCTGACGTATAAACTTGTCGAATGCATTTCGGCGATCCTCAAGATCGAAGATGAGAAGATTTGTTGAACCAGTTTTCAAGACCGACGACCGAAGATGAAGAACAGTTCGGAAGAATCGAGGAGCGTCCCTAACTTGAAGACCGGTTCAGGGGGCTACTGACGGTGTCCTGGACTAGGGGGTACTCAACGCATCGTCTCCCGATCAGTTGGATTGGGCCGAGGACCCCCATGGCCGTATACTCATGGGCCAGTCCGGACAGCTGCCGCATACAAGGAAGAATCCACAAGACTTGGCGATCAAGAGAAGGACTCCTCCCCCAACGGCGTATTCGGCTAGGACTCTTGTTATCCTAGGCCTCTAGTGCATTATATAAATCGGGGCCAGGCTAGTCGATAGACATAGACAACAACAATCATACCATAGGCTAGCTTCTAGGGTTTAGCCTCTCTGATCTCGTGGTAGATCAACTCTTGTACTACCCATATCATCAATATTAATCAAGCAGGAGTAGGGTTTTACCTCCATCGAGAGGGCCCGAACATGGGTAAAAACATCATGTCCCTTGCCTCCTGTTACCATTGATCCTAAGACGCACTGCTTGGGACCCCCTACCCGAGATCCGCCAGTTTTGACACCGACAAACACCATCTACTCCTTTATAAAGGTGTGGGTCATCCCAGAAATAATGTCTTAAATCATAAAATAACCTTTTCTTTTGCTGGTATGTGAAACTAGGAGGTATAAATTTAGCAACGATGTAATTAGCATAATCAACATACCAAGGAGCAGTAGGAGAAGCATTAATGACCGCTAATTGTTCGTCAGGAAAGCTATCATCAATAGGCAGTGGGTCATCAAGAACATTCTCTAACCTAGACAAGTTGTCTGCAACGGGGTTCTCATCTCCTTTCCTGTCAATAATATGCAAAACAAATTCTTGGAGCAGGAGAACCCATCTAATGAGCCTAGGCTTAGCATCTTTCTTTTCTATAAGATATTTAATAGCAGCATGATCAGTGTGAATAGTAACTTTGGAATAAAAAATATAAGGTCTAAACTTATCACATGCAAACACAACTGCTAAAAACTCTTTTTCAGTAGTAGCATAATTTCTCTGGGCAGTATCAAGAGTCTTACTAGCATACTGGATAACATTCAATTTCTTATCAACTCTTTGCCCTAGAACAACACCTACAGCATAATCACTAGCATCACACATAATTTCAAAAGGTAAATTCCAGGTGGCTGAATAATAGGTGCAGTTATCAAAGCTTTCTTAAGTATTTCAAATGCTTATACACAATCATCATCAAAGACAAAAGGAATATCTTTTTGCAATAAATTAGTCAGAGGCCTAGAGATTTTAGAAAAGTCCTTAATGAACCTCCTATAAAAATTGGCATGACCAAGGAAACTTCTTATACCTTTTATGTCCTTGGGACATGGCATATTTTCAGTAGCATCAACTTTGGCTTTGTCAACTTCAATACCTCTCTCGGAAATCGTATGCCCCAAGACAATGCCTTCATTAACCATAAAGTGACACTTTTCCCGATTCAGGACGAGACTAGTGTCTTCGCATCTCTGCAAAACTCAATCAAGGTTGCTCAAACAATCATCAAAAGAGGATCCATAAACGGAGAAGTCATCCATGAATACGTCACAAATCTTTTCACAAAAATCAGAGAATATAGCCATCATGCATCTTTGAAAGGTAGCAGGTGCATTACATAAACCAAAAGGCATACGTCTATAAGCAAAAGTACCAAAAGGGCAAGTAAAAGTAGTTTTTGATTGATCCCCTGCTGACACAGGTATTTGAGAGAAGCCAGAATAACCATCTAGAAAACAAAAATATGTGTGTTTGGATAGTCTTTCTAGCATTTGATCAATAAAAGGTAATGGGTAATGATCTTTCTTAGTAGCTTTATTTAATTTACGGAAATCAATTACCATCCTATAACCTGTAATAATTCTTTGCGGGATCAATTCATCTTTATCATTAGGAACAACGGTAATACCTCCCTTTTTAGGAACATAGTGGATAGGGCTTACCCAATCACTATCAGCAACGGGATAAATTATACCTACCTCAAGGAGCTTTAGTATCTCCTTTCTTACCACTTCTTTCATTTTGGGATCCAGTCGTCGTTGAGGATCTCTAACTGATTTGGCATCTTTCTCCACTGTAATTTTGTGCTGGCATAACGTGGGACTAATGCCCTTAAGATCATCCAGAGTATATCCAATAGCAGCTCGGTGCTTCTTTAGAGTTTTCAATAATCTTTCTTCTTCTTGCTCTGAAAGGTTAGCACTAATAATAACATGATATATTTTCTTTTCATCAAGATAAGCATACTTAAGATTATCAGGTAATGGTTTGAGTTCAAACACGGGATCGCCCTTGGGTGGAGGGGGATCCCCAAGAATTTCAACGGGAAGGTTATGTTTCAGCACAGGTTCATGTTTAAGGAACACTTCATCTATTTCCCTTCTTTCCTTCATAAACATATCATTTTCATGGTCAAGCAAGTATTGTTCTAATGGATCAGTAGGAGGCACGACAATGGAAGCAAGACCAATAATCTCATCCTTACTAGGTGGTTCCCTATCACGAGGTTGTCTACAAAACTTAGCAAAATTAAACTCATGAGACATACCATCTAAGCCAATTGTGACAGTATCCTTTTCACAATCAATTTTAGCATTAAAAATATTTAAGAAGGGTCTACCAAAAATAATGGGACAAAAGTCATCTTGTGGGGAACTAAGAACAAGAAAATCAGCAGGGTATTTAACCTTCCCACACAAGACTTCGACATCTCTAAGAATCCCAACTGGTGAAATAGTATCCCTATTGGCAAGCTTGATAGTAACATCAATACCTTCCAACTCAACAGGTGCAATATCATGCATAATTTCTTTATATAAGTCATAGGGTATTGCACTAGCACTAGCACCCATATCACATAAGCCATGATAACAATGATCTCCTATTTTAACAGAAATAACAGGCATGCCTACCAAAGGTCTATGTATCTTAGTATCTGGTTTAGCAATATTACCAGTCTCACCACAGAAATAAATAACATGCCAATCTAAATCATCATCCAAGAGATCTTTAACCATAGCAATACTAGGTTCAACTTTGATTTGCTCAGGAGGTGTATAAGTCCTAGTATTACTCTTACGAACAACAGTCGAAGTTTTAGCATGATCCTTTATCCTAACAGGAAAAGGAGGTTTCTCAACATAAGTAGTAGGAACAATAGGATCACTGTAGGTGATAGTCTTTTCTTCAACTGTAATAGGTGCAACTACTTTTACTTCAATGGGAGGATTATATTTAAACCACTTCTCTTTAGGGAGATCAACGTGAGTAGCGAAAGATTCACAGAAAGAAGCTACTATCTCAGAGTCAAGTCCATACTTAGCGCTAAATCCACGAAAAGCATCGGTATCCATAAAAGATTTAACACAATCAAACTTAGGTGTCATACCTGACTCCTTACCATCGTCGGAACCCCAATCTTCAAAGTTGTGTTTAATTCTTTCCAATAAGTCCCATTTGAAATCAATAGTCTTCAGCATATAAGAACCAACACAGGAAGTATCGAGCAGGTTGTGATCATTGAGAGAAAGCCGAGCATAAAATTTTTGAATAATCATTTCCCGAGAGAGCTCATGATTGGGGCATGAATATAACATTGATTTAAGCCTCCCCCAAGCTTGAGCGATGCTTTCTCCTTTGTGAGGCTAGAAATTATATATGTAATTACGATCATGATGAACAAGATGCATAGGATTCGAACTTCAATCATTTATAATTCCAAGATCTCGTATCATCACATAGCCTATATCATGTCAATGCATCTCCCTTCAAAGATAAAGGGAAGACCTTACTTCTGACAACATCATCGGGAATACATGCAAGCTTAAATAATCCACAAACTTCATCCACAAACATAAGGTGTAAATTGGGATGCAATGTTCCATCTCCTACAAATGGATTAGCTAGCAGTTTCTCTATCATACCCGAAGGAATATCAAAGTAAATATTTTCAAAAAGTTAAGTAGGTTGAGGAGCAACTCTTTTCTCTTCTGGTCAGGGTGAAGATACCCCGAACAAGCCCCTCAAAGGATTAGTTTCCATAGTGACAAGTAACAGAAAATTTCAGCACACTATATAAATGTTTCCTTACCAAGTTCCACTCACCAAAAGCGCTACACTCCCCGGCAACGGCGCCAGAAAATAGTCTTGATGACCCACAAGTGTAGGGGTCCTTTCTATAAGTAAGAGTGTTGAACCCAACAAGGAGCAGAAGGAAATGATAAGCGGTTTTCAGTAAGGTTTTCTGTGCAAGCACTGAAATTGTAGGTAATAGATAGTTTTGTGATAAGATAAATTGTAACTAGTAACAAGAAAATAAAGTAAATAAAGTGCAGCAAGGTGGCCCAATCCTTTATGTAGAAAAGGATAAGCCTGGACAATTTCTAATGATGAGAATGGAGCTCCCAAGGACACATGTGAATTATCGTCAAGCTAGTTTTTATCACGTTCATATGATTCACGTTCCGTACTTTGATAATTTGATATGTGGGTGGACCGGTGCTTGGGTACTGCCCTTACTTGGACAAGCATCCCACTTATGATTAACCCCTATTGCAAGCATTTGCAACTACAAAAGAAGTATTAAGGTAAACCTAACCACAACATTAAACATATGGATCCAAATCAGCCCTTAACGAAGCAACGCATAAACTAGGGTTTAAGCTTCTGTCACTCTAGCAACCCATCATCTACTTATTACTTCCCTATGCCTTCCTCTAGGCCCAAATAATGGTGAAGTGTCATGTAGTCGACGTTCACATAACACCACTAGAGGAAAAGACAACATACATCTCATCAAAATATCGAACGAATACCAAATTCACATGACTACTAATAGCAAGATTTCACCCTTGTCCTCAGGAACAAACGTAACTACTCACAAAGCATATTCATGTTCATAACCAGAGGAGTAATAATATGCATTAAGGATCTGAACTTATGATCTTCCACCAAGTAAACCAATTAGCATCAACTACAAGGAGTAATCAACACTACTAGCAACCCACAGGTACCAATTTGTGGTTTTGATACAAGATTGGATACAAAAGATGAACTAGGGTTTTGAGAGGAGATGGTGCTGGTGAAGATGTTGATGGAGATTTACCCCCTCCCGATGAGAGGATCATTGGTGATGATGATGGTGATGATTTCCCCCTCTCGGAGGGAAGTGTCCCCCGCAGAACAGCTCCGCCGGAGCCCTAGATTGATTCCGCCAAGGTTCCGCCTCGTGGCGGCGGAGTTTCATCCCGTAAGCTTGCCCATGATTTTTTCCAGGGTAAAAGCCTTCATATAGCAGAAGATGGACACCAGGGGGCCCAGGAGACAGGAGGCGCGCCCAGTAGGAGTGAGCGCGCCCCCACCCTCCTGGCCAGGGTGTGGCCTCCCTAATGTATTTCTTCCGCTCAATAATTCTTATTAATTCCAAAAATAGTTTTCATGGAGTTTCAGGATTTTTGGAGCAGTGCAGAATAGGTTTCCAATGTTTTCACCTTTTCCAGCCAGAATTCCAGCTGCCGGCATTCCCCCTCTTCATGGTAAACCTTGTAGAATAAGAGAGAATAGCCATAAGTATTGAGATATAATGTGTAATAACAACCCATAATGCAATAAATATTGATATAAAAGCATGATGCAAAATGGACGTATCAGTTGCGCGAAGAGAACGGTGGTAAGGACAATCCACGGGATCCCAAATCGTCATTGCTCTCAAGAGCTCGTTTCGTCAACTCGTGTGATTGTGAGGTTGACGAGTATACGTGAGTACCTACACAAAACAAAGACAATGGGGAAATCGTGTGTGCGTGGTGTATGTACACATCATCCATTTTGATGCACACATGCTTGTGTTGGTTAGCACAAAATATCCAATGCTCAAATAAATGAGATGCGTGATATAGAAACATGTTATCCATGATAGTTTTTTTTGTTATGTATAGCATAATGTAAACTCAAATTATGTAATGCATCATGAGAAATATGGAAAAGCATTGCTATTCATGGGATGCATATGGTGCACACAATCATGGGAATCATGCAAAGTATGTAATGCATCAAAATCTCCTAGTATGTATGAGGAAACTATGGGGGTCTCCTCATGAGAATTAGTGGAAACATCACATGGAGAATATTGACAACATCCAAGACAAAGCATATTTGGAACAATGTGATCATGGCATGGCATAGTAGATGAATTGCGCAAATCATGTAAAGGAAGCATGGCAATATCATCGCATGAAAAACAAAAGCTAATGACCATCATCTCGTTATCTATGTCATAAGTGTAAATGGGATTTATTTTAGTTGGACATGCATAGTTACTATGTTGAGATTGAAATAATGCAATATGGGAGATCTCACTCATAGCATATGACAAGTTTAAAGGGTTGTCGAACATGATGTGACCAAAAGAATTTTCACATGATATCCTATGGAGCATAGCATCACAACTAGGCAACTCGACATGCTCATCATCATATTCATCATAAATGGTTGGCATATCTAAGCATATAGAAGACATGGTATGTGGCGAATCTATAAGGTGATCATCATCATGCAAGTAATCAATATGAAGATAGTCCACTAGTGGGACATGAAGGAAATATGTCCTAGAGGCAATAATAAAGTTGTTATTTTATATTTCCTTATTCATGATAAATGTTTATTATTAATTCTAGAATTGTATAAACCGGAAACTTGATACATGTGTGAAACATAGACAAAATACCGTGTCCCTAGTAAGCCTCTACTAGACTAGCTCGTTGATCAAAGATGGTTAAGTTTCCTAACCATAGACAAGTGTTGTCATTTGATAAACGGGATCACATCATTAGGAGAATGATGTGATGGATAAGACCCATTCGTTAGCTTAGCATTATGATCGCTCAGTTTTATTGCTATTGCTTTCTTCATGTCAAATACATATTCCTTCGACTATGAGATTATGCAACTCCCGAATACCGTAGGAATGCCTTGTGTGCTATCAAACCTCACAACGTAATTGGGTGATTATAAAGATGCTCTACAGGTATCTCCTGAGGTGTTTGTTGGGTTGGCATAGATTGAGATTAGGGTTTGTCACTTCGAGTATCGGAGAGGTATCTCTGGGCCCTCTCGATAATACACATCATAAGAAGCCTTGCAAGCAAAGGGATTAATGAGTTAGTTGTAGGATGATGTATTACAGAACGAGTAAAGAGACTTGCCGGTAACGAGATTGAACTAGGTATGAAGATACCGACGATCGAATCTCGGACAAGTAACATACCAATGACAAAGGGAATAATGTCTGTTGTCATAACGGTTCAACCGATAAAGATCTTTGTAGAATATGTGGGAGCCAATATGTGCATCCAAGTTCCACTATTGGTTATTGATCAGAGAGGTGTCTCGGTCATGTCTACATAGTTCTCGAACCCGTAGGGTCCGCATGCTTAACAGTGGATGATGATATTGTATTGTATGAGTTATGTGATTTGGTGACCAAATGTTGCTTGGAGTCCCGGATGCGATTACAGACATGATGAGGAGTCTTGAAATGGTCGAGAGGTAAAGATTGATATATAGGATGATAGTATTCAGACATCGGAAGTGTTCCGGAGGGTACCGAGTACATATCGGAGTACCGAAGCGGTTACCGGAACCCCCGGGGAGAAGATATGGGCCATAAGAGGGGAGAGCACCAACCCACAAGGGGTTGAGCCCCCCTATGGAAGGAGGTCGAATAGGAGAAGGAGAAGAGGGGGTTCGGGCCCCCTTCTCTCTTTCCCCTTCCCTTTTCTTCTCCGGAAATTAAGGAAGGGGGGAGGTCGAATTGGGGAAGACCCCAAGTAGGATTCGACCTACTTGGGGCGCC
Organism: Triticum dicoccoides; assembly: GCF_002162155.2. NCBI lineage: Eukaryota > Viridiplantae > Streptophyta > Magnoliopsida > Poales > Poaceae > Triticum > Triticum dicoccoides. The sequence goes on along the minus strand of NC_041387.1, from coordinate 60,696,530 downwards.
TCCTGGCTACCTCTCCTCCCCTCAAACCTATATACACACACACACACACACACACACACACACACACACACACACACACACACACACACACACATATATATATATATATATATATATATGTGTGTGTGTGTGTGTGTGTGTGTGTGGGGAGGGGGTGCCTAGAACATACAACATCAATTGTTGGCCGTGTGTGGCACCCCCCTCCATAGTTTACACCCCTGGTCATATTCTCGCGGTTCTTAGGCGAACCCGTGCGTGGATCACTTCACCATCACCGTCACCATGCCGCCGTGCTGACGGAACTCATCTACTACCTCGACACCTTGCTGGATCAAGAAGGCGAGGGACGTCACCGAGCTGAACATGTGCAGAACTCGGAGGAGTCGTACGTTCAGTACTTGTTCGGTCAGAGCTAGAAGAAGTTCGACTACATCAACCAAGTTGTCAAACGCTTCCGCTTACGGTCTACGAGGGTACATAGTCACTCTCTCTCCCCCCTTGTTCCTATGCATCTCCTAGATAGATCTTGCGTGAGCGTATGAATTTTTTTGAAATTGCATGCTACGTTCCCCAACAGTGGCATCCGAGCCAGGTCTATGCGTAGATGATTGATAACCCACAAGTATAGGGGATCGCAACAGTTTTCTAGGGTAGAGTATTCAACCCAAATTTATTGATTCGACACAATGGGAGCCGAAGAATATTCTCAAGTATTAGCAGCTGAGTTGTCAATTCAACCACACCTGAAAGACTTAATATCTGCAACACAATATTTAGTAGCAAAGTAGTATGGAGGTAACGGTAATGGTGGCAAATGTAACACTAACAGTTTTGTAGTAATCGTAACAGTGGCAACGTAGAAGTAACTAAGCAAAGATCAATATGTGAAAAGCTCGTAGGCAATGGATCAATGATGGATAATTATGTCGGATGCAATTCATCATGCAACAGTTATAACATAGGGTGACACGGAACTAGCTCCAGTTCATCAGTGTAATGTAGGCATGTATTCCGAATATAGTCATACATGCTTATGGAAAAGAACTTGCATGACATCTTTTGTCCTACCCTCCCATGGCAGCGGGTCCTATTGGAAACTAAGGGATATTAAGGCCTCCTTTTAATAGAGTACCGGACCAAAGCATTAGCACTTAGTGAACACATGAACTCCTCAAAATACGGTCATCACAGGGAGTGGTCCCGATTATTGTCACTTTGGGGTTGCCGGATCATAACACATAGTATGTGACTATTGACTTGCAAGATAGGATCAAGAACTCACATATATTCATGAAAACATAATAGGTTCAGATCTGAAATCATGGCACTCGGGCCCTAATGACAAGCATTAAGCATGCCAAAGTCATAGCAACATCAATCTTAGAACATAATGGATACTAGGGATCAAACCCTAACAAAACTAACTCGATTACACGGTAAATCTCATCCAACCCATCACCGTCCAGCAAGCCTACGATGGGATTACTCACGCACTGCGGTGAGCATCATGAAATTGGTGATGGAGGATGGTTGATGACGACGATGGTGATGAATTCCCCTCTCCTGAGCCCCGAACGGACTCTAGATCAGCCCGCCCGAGGGGATTAGGGCTTGGCGGCAGCTCCATATCGTAAAACGCGATGAATCCTTCTCTCTGATTTTTTTCTCCCCGAACGTGAATATATGGAGTTGGAGTTGAGGTCGGTGGAGGTCCGGGGGCCCACAAGGTAGGGGCGCGCCCCAGGGGGTGGGCGTGCCCTACACCCTCAAGGATAGGGTGTGGGCCCCCTTACGTGGATTCTTTCACCAATATTTTTATTAATTCCAAAATGTGACTCCGTGAAGTTTTAGGTCATTCCGAGAACTTCTATTTCTGGACAAAAATAACACCATGGCAATTTGCTGAAAACAGAGTCAAGCCGGGTTAGTTCCATTCAAATCATGCAAGTTAGAGTTCAATACAAGGGCAAAAGTGTGTGGAAAAGTAGATATGTTGGAGACGTATCAACTCCCCCAAGCTTAAACCTTTGCTTGTCCTCAAGCAATTCAGTTGAAAAACTGAAAGTGATAAAGAAAAACTTTTACAAACTCTGTTTGCTCTTGTTGTTGCAAATATGTAAAGCCAGCATTCAAGTTTTCAGCAAAGATTATGAACTAACCATATTCACAATAACATTTAGGTCTCATGTTTACTCATATCAATGGCATAATCAACTAGCGAGCAATAATAATAAATCTCAGATGACAATACTTTCTGAAAACAATCATAATATGATATGACAAGATGATATCTCGCTAGCCCTTTCCGAGACCGCAAAACATAAATGCAGAGCACCCCTGAAGATCAAGGACTGACTAGGCATTGTAATTCATGGCAAAAGAGATCCAGTCACAGTCATACTCAATGTAAATTAATAGCAATGCATACAAATGACAGCGGTGCTCTCCAACTGGTGCTTTTTAATAAGAGGATGATGACTCAACATAAAAGTAAATAGATAGGTCTTTCGCATAGGGAAGCAGGGATTTGTAGAGGTGCTAGAGCTCAAGTTTTGAAACAAAGATAAATAATATTTTGAGTGGCATACTTTCATTATCAACATAACAACCAAGAGATCTCGATATCTTCCATGCTACATACATTATAGGCGGTTCCCAAACAGAATGGTAAAGTTTATACCCCCCCACCACCACCAACGAGCATCAATCCATGGCTGGCCCGAAACAACGGGTACCGTCCAACTAACAACAATCTTGGGGGAGTTTTGTTTGTAATTATTTTGATTTGATTTGAGCATGGGACTGGGCATCCTGGTTACCGGCCATTTTCTCGTGAATGATGAGCGGAGTCCACTCGTCGTGAGAATAACCCACCTAGCATGGAAGATATAGACAACCCTAGTTGATACATGAGCTATTCGAGCATACAAAACAGAATTTCATTTGAAGGTTTAGAGTTTGGCACATACAAATTTACTTGGAACGACAGGTAAATATCGCATATAGGAAGGTATGGTGGACTCATATGGAACAACTTTTGGGTTTATGGAAGTGGATGCACAAGTAGTATTCCCGCTTAGTACAAGTGAAGGCTAGAAAGAGACTGGGAAGCGACCAACTAGAGAGTGACAACAGTCATGAACATGCATTAAAATTAACCAACAATAAGTGCAAGCGTGAGTAGGATATAAATCACCATGAAAATAAATATCATGGAGGCTATGTTGATTTTGTTTCAACTACATGCGTGAACATGTGCCAAGTCAAGCCACTCGAATCATTCAAAGGAGGATACCAACCTATCATACCACATCACAACCATTTTAATAGCATGTTGGCACGCAAAGTAAACCATTATAAACTCCTAGCTAATTAAGCATGGTGTGAGTAACTATAATCTCTAATTGTCATTGCAAACATATTTCATTCATAATGGGCTGAATCAGGAATGATGAACTAATCATATTTACAAAAACAAGATAGGTTGAGTTCATACCAGCTTCTCTCATCTCAATCATTTCATCATATATCATCATTATTGCCTTTCACTTGCACGACCAAATGGTATGGATAATAATAATAGTGCACGTGCATTGGACTAAGCTGGAATCTGCAAGCATTTAATTCAAATGTGAAGACAAGGTAATATGGGCTCTTGGTTAGATCAACAATAACAATGCATAAAAACAGAGCGGTTAACAGCCAAGGGCCCTGCCTTAGACGATGGCGACTCCCACCCACCCCTCCCACCCCCGGCCTAGGTTCTCCGGCGATCTCCTTCTCTAGCCAGTGACTCACCCTCCCTCTCCACCCATCCTCTCCGGCGGCTCCTGATCTACACGGCTATACCCATTTCATATGGGCTCTTCTGGTGGATCAACGCTGGACTTGGATTTCTCGACGGGTGCCATCTTTGCGGATAAGGTTTTCAATCATTGTGGGAGATCTATTCATCCCACAGATGACTCGGGCCACTTCATTATGGTTGTGTCTTTCAGCAGACACATTTTCCGTCTTGATGATGACTCTGTGGCGGCGGCTTTGGAATCAGCGATTGGGGGTTCAGCTATTGAATTTTCGGTGCAAATCATACGTGACAAGGTATTCTCCTTTTTTGTCTCCTGCAAGCAAGTTGGTCTCTGCATTCTCCAGTTGAGATTGTTTACGTGTCCGCAATTCAAATGTTTCTTTCATCTCTGGGGAAATGGTGGTCCTAATTGGATCCGTGAATTTAAAATCTGGAAAAAAGAGTGTGACGCTGAGTGGATCCTGGTGAGCCCCTCTAAGAAGCGTGCCACTTTGGGGTTGCTTGCCATGCATAAATCTCCGGCTAAATCTTCTTTTAGATCGAATTCATCATCGACGAAGAGGATTTCTTTTGCCACGTTTCAGCAATACCCTGTTTGTAAGGGTTATAGATATCCAGCGACTCAATCATGTGTTCATACAGTTTCTGAAGCCGGCTATGTTGTTCATCCACGTGAAACTATGATTTTGCCCCCGCCGCCGGTGACCGAACTTCAGTTGACGGTGGCAATGCCGTCCATCTCTTTTGGGGCGATCAACGTTCCTGGCAAGAACAACGGCGCTCTTTTCGAATCTTCAACCTCTAATTTGCTGCGTTTGGAGCTAGTTTCGGCGGCATGTGATTATGTTGCACCGATTTCTCCAGCCCAGCATGGATGCATGTCCCAGCTTAGGCCCCCGGCCCAACATGACGCGGCTGCTCCCATTGGGCTGCTTGCTTCAGGTGGATCTTCTTCGGCCCAGTCTAGTTTGGCTAAACCGTCTCAAGATCTTTTGGATATATCCTCTGGTACAATACAATCTCCAGCTTCGGTTGTTTTGGAGGACCAGCCTCCGGATTTGCGGGATGATGCGGCTCAATTTAATGATCTTATTGATGATATGGTGTTCAACGTTTGGAAATGTCAGAATTGTTTATCTTTGTTGCATTCCACCAATATGTGCACCAACCAAATTCACTGTCGTAGATGCTTCCGCCTGGGTCACCGAGCCAAAGGATGCTCTGACGCTGCGCATTCTCCAACTTACAAGTGGGTCCCGCAGGTCAATCCTATTTCCCCGGGCCGGTGAGCTGAGATTTTATTGCCCGTCGCCTCGGTTTCCCTCGCAGCCAGCCAAGTTGGGTCTTTGCCAAGTCCCATCACGCCTGCACCAACATCTTCGCCCCCGCCATTGCCTACTGAGCCACCCCCATCACACCGCCACCACCTTCGACACCACCGCCCCTTGCCCCATCTCCACTTTCAGCAATGGCAACCTTCGAGCTCGACCCCACGCCTTTCGTCCCATAGGGTTTTGAGATCATCGATGGTGGGCCGAGGAGGTTGCCGTGGACCTTCTACTCCCCTGCAGTGGCTCCAGATTGGCAGCATGAGGAGTACGCCATCGCCATCGTCGAGCCTGCTCCTTTGCCTGAAGAAGTTGCTATCTTCAGAAACATGGTCAGTGATTATGTGGTTAACACTCTTGGCCGTGCCGTTCTTGATGCTCAGCCTTGGATCCAAGGTGTTGGTATTTTCCGTTTCCGTAGTCCGATTGCTAGGCAGGCTTTGGTAGATCATCCTCCGTTTGAGCTAGACATTGACAGATTTGTAAGATTTGTGCCTCATGATGAAGGAATTAATTTCAGAGCTGTTCAGGGTTTTCGGAGGGGTTGGGTGATGATTGTGGGAATACCTCTGGATTATAGGCGTACCCAATATATTGCTGATGCAATCAGTACTTTTGGTCGTTTTCATCACTGGCATCAAGATGACCCGCTTCTGGTTCGCCCTTTGGCGTACGTTTCGTTCCCGGCTACTGCTTTAGTGCTGCGTGATGTGGTTTACAGAGAGTTTGCGGATTTTGGAGGATCTCGCATTTCTTGGTCTGCGCCCATATTCATCTTCTCTGCTGATTTTGCTGATATCTTACCTCCGGATGAGGATCCAATGCCCTTCGATGGCAACCCTCATCCCTTACCTGGACATCTGCAGTTTAACAACCACAATTGGGTTGTGCCGGAATTCCCAGAGATTGGGTGGGATGAGCTGCCACCACCTGCTCAGGAGAATGCTCATCATAACCATGATGCTCATAATGATGATCTGAATGTGCAGCAGGAGTTCGTGGAGGAAAATCAGATTGAGGTCATTCACTTCCAAGAATCAATTGTCCTTCAAGTTTCTGATGACTCTTTTAATGATCAGCCAGCTCAGGAATTAGCAATTCTGCAGCAACCTGCTGCCCAGGTGCAACCTCCTCTGCATGTTGGTCAAGTTTTAACAGTTTTTGGCCCTGCTTTACCACCTGTGATGCAATGGCAGCGAGCTTTCTGCAAGTTTATGCCAACTATCTTCTCTGCTGATATTCCAAAATGTCTGTTCAAAACTGATCTGGGTGCTCTGCTACTGTTTAATAGCTCCTGGGATATCCGTTGTATTGGGAATAAAGTCAGCCTCTCTCTTCTGACTGAACCAGAGCCTGCAATTCGCCCTTCGCTTCATGTTGCTCCAGTTAAAAGTCCAGTTGCTCGAGCACTCTGCTTTGACGACCTTTCTGAACCTGTCAGTGAATCATTTGAGTTCTCTGCACTGCCAACAGTTAACCCCAAGCGCAACAGGAAGTCCAAATCTTCTAGGATTGTTGTTGATACTGAGGTACACCGCAGTGCGCGTCTCAGTGCCCTCAGGGAGGGTTACCGTGCTTCACCAAGCTCGGTCCACAAGCAGGGCAAAGTCCAGGGTTCTTTCAAGCGGCGCCGTACTAGCTCATCTCAGCAGGAGAATGGCCCGTCAGTGCCTCCACCAACGCCAATTGCCGACCTGCAGCGTATTGGGGCATGGTTGCGCATTGCACCTGAGAAGATCTCCAAGGATCAGCTTGAGGCTGACTCGTCTACATCCACCTGCAACAAGGGTTCTCATGAATAGTGGGTCCGGATGTTTCCTTGGTTTATGGCGTACCATTATAAATGCCATTTATCTGCTCTTTTATTTACTGCTTGGACTCTACCTTCTATATGTAGTTGGTCAGTGTAGGTCATTGCATGATCTACTTTTGCTGCTCTTTATTTTGGTTTGTAATGAATCAGACAGTGTTTAGAGATTGGAAAGTGTTATGTTGGAATGTGCGTGGTCTTAATTCCGAAGCACGAAAATTAGCAGTTAAGCAGAAAATTGATGAAAGTGGTTGCTCAGTCGTTTGTCTGCAAGAAACAAAGTGCATGCATATTGATCATAGATTCATTAGGAAATTCTGCCCTCAGCGTTTTGATAATTTTTGCTATGTACCTTCGGAGGGTGCATCGGCCGGTATGATTGTCATTTGGAATTCTTCTTTCTTCCAGGGAAAATTAATTGAGGCACGTCGATATGGTATTCAAATGGAATTCCGCTCACAGCATACCTCTGAAATCTAGACGCTCGTGTCTGTTTATGGTCCATGTTAGGGTCCATCCAGAGATGATTTTGTGCAATGGTTATATAATCTTGATATTAACCCTGATGATAATTGGCTGTTGTTAGGAGATTTTAATTTCATGCGATCGTTGGAAAATCACAACCATCCTGGGGGTAATGTCAGCGATATCTTTCTTTTTAATGAAGTAATTGGCCATCTGGGTCTCGTGGAATTACCAATTAAGGGACGACAGTTTACCTGGTCGAACATGCAAACTGACCCTTTACTTGAACAGATAGACTAGTTTTTTTACCTCAGTTGCATGGACCACGGATCATCCTAACACGCTTGTTCTGCCCCTTGCACGCACGGCCTCTGATCATGTCCCGTGTGTAGTCTCGATTGCTACTGCTATTCCTAAGGCTAAAATTTTCCGCTTTGAAAACTACTGGATAGACTTGCCTGGGTTTTATGATTGTGTTGATCAAGTTTGGAGCAAGCCTGTGGCCAGACCCTCATCGGCTCTGATTATTTCCTCTAAATTTAAAGCTCTTCGGTCGGCTCTGAAGACATGGCACATGAATTTATCCACAATTAAGGCATTAATTTCTGATTGTAACAAGGTGATTCTCTTCTTTGATGAGTTGGAGGAGATCAGACCGTTGTCAAGGCCGGAGTTTAATTTCAGGCGGGTAGTCAAATTGCATTTGGAGGATATTTTGCACTGGCAATATATTTATTGGAAGCAACGTTGTACTATTTGCAGCATTAAAGTTGGTGAGGAAAACTCAAAGTTTTTTCATGCAATGGCCACGGAAAGGTATAGGAGAAATACAATCTCCTCCATCAAGAATGCTAATGGTGATGTGATCACCGATCACCAACAACTTGCGACCATGTTCTGGGCTGATTTTAACCAGCGAATGGGTAATGCCAAAGGAATTACTATGGGTTTTGACTTGGACACATTAATTGAGAGAATTGATGGTCTTGAGGAACTTTCCCAGCCTTTCGCTGATTCCGAGGTTGATCTTGTCATTAAGAGCATGCCTACCGACCGTGCCCCTGGCCCAGATGGTTTCTCGGGATTGTTTCTTAAGAGGTGCTGGCCAATTCTTAAGGATGATTTCATGCATATTTTGAAGGAGTTTTATGAGGGTAATTGCAACCTGGAATGTCTGAACACCTCTTTAATTACTTTGATTCCCAAGAAACTCAGCCCGGAAGTGGTCAGAGACTTTCTGACCAAGTTGCTTGCGAATGTGACCAACACGTGGTCAGAGACTTTAATTGTTCTGCTTGCGATTGATGAACAGCTCGTAGCCTTCAAGGAAATGCTTGTCACATTTGCTGAGTCTACTGGTTTGCGTGTTAATTTTAGTAAATCCTCCCTCATCCCTTTAAATATGTCTGATGAAGAGGGCGCCAGAGTTGCCTCTCTGCTGGGATGTGATGTTGGCACAATGCCTTTCACATACCTTGGATTGCCTATGGGTACATCTAGACCCACCATTTATGATCTGCTGCCTTTGGTCGATCGCATCGAGCGCCGTTTATCCGCCTCGTCATGCTTACTTAACCAAGGAAGCCGTCTGCAGCTTCTTCAGTCTGTGTTGTGCTCCATGCCTATATATTTTCTGTGCACTTTGCACCTTCCTAAAGGAATTATTCAACAATTAGAGCGGATCATGCGACAATGTCTGTGGCGAGGCAACACGGATAATCCACGACAGTCACTTGCTGCATGGGATCTAGTTTGTCGCCCTAAGGTTTCGGGTGGTTTGGTGTTCTTAATCTGACCATCCAAAATGAGGCTTTACTCATTAAGCATCTCTTCAAGTTTTTCAACAAAGTGGATGTGCCTTGGGTATCTTTAATTTGGGATTCTTATTATGCTTCTTCTCCACCTCAAAGCACGTAGATTTGTGGTCTTTTTGGTGGCGTGATGTCATGCGCTTATATCCCAATTTCTGCAAACTAGCTATCCCACATGTCCACGCTGGGGACACAGTGCTTTTTTGGCTCGATCGATGACATCTGGGAAATCGGGCGGTTTTGTTGCATGAATGTTTCCCGAGGCTTTGCTCTTTTGCTGTTGATGAGGCAATCACAGTTAAGGATATTTTGGAGCAGACGGATATCTTGGAGCACTTTCATCTGCCTCTTTCGCAAGAGGCTTACTCAGAGTTTACTCAATTGCAAGCACTACCGCCTTTGATCAACATGGAGGCTAGGAGCAAGGATACTTGGAAATGGTCTTCGAAATCTGGTGACTATAGGGCCAAGCTATATTATGACTCTTGCTTCACGCACATTGTGGTTGACCCCATTTTCAAGTGGATTTGGAAGTGTGCATGCACACTAAAGCTAAAAGTTTTTGGCTGGCTTCTGCTAATGGATCGGTTGAACACCAGGGATATGATGCAACATCGGCAGTGGATCATCCAGGATGATACTTGTGTGCTTTGCAACCTTGCTCAGCATGAAGCCCGGGCCCATCTCTTCTTTGCTTGCAACTTCAGCCAAAGGGTTTGGAACTATGTTGGGATATCTTGGACTGTTCTACCCAACCAAACCACTTATGATATGGCCCAAGCAGTTAGAAAGGATTTTGGTCTCCCTTTCTTCTCTGAGGTGGTATTTGTGGCTACTTGGAATATTTGGATCCAAAGGAATGGGAAGATCTTCAGAAATGAGCAGCCCTCATTTAGAGCTTGGAGGAGAAACTTTATTCATGACATCTCTCTCCTCTCCCACAGGATTCGGTGCAAATATAAGGATAGTCTTATGTCTTGGATAGCTAACCTTACCTAGTTTATTCTTTTGTAAGTATTTAACTCCTCCTGTATAGTTGTAAAGTTGTAACTTGAACTCTTTTATTAGTTAATAAAAGACTATGAGGCTGTTGCCTTGCAGTACATAGTAAAAAAAAACAATAATAATGCATATGAGAGCCACCCAACATTTTCATCGTGGTTTTCTCCTCTCGCCCCCAAAGAAAAGAAATTCAAAGAAAAATAAAACTACTTACACGGGAAAGCTCCCAACAAGCAAAAGAAGAACAGGAAATCTTTTTGGGTTTTCCTTTTAGTTACTACTACAAGCATGGAAAGTAAACTAACTAAAAGCTACAACTAATTTTTTTGGTTTTCTCAAGGTTTTTCAAACACACAAGAAGAAAGCAAGAAAAGAAAATAAACTAGCATGGATAGTACAATGAAAAGTATGAGCACTGACAACTGGAATGAGTGTGTGAACATGAATGTAATGTCGGTGAGAAATACGTACTCCGCCAAGCTTAGGCTTTTGGCCTAAGTTGGTCTATGCCCATGGATCGAACCTACCGTCTCCGGTGTACTGAGGAGGGTCCTCGGGATGCCACTGGTTAGCGAGCTCCTCTGGATCCCACTGATAAACAGACTCTTGATATGGGTCAAGTGGTGGCTCAGGCTCAGGCTCTAGGACTTGTGTCAGCTCCCAGTATGCATAAATGTCCTCGGGCAGGATGAGGTACGTGCGTGAAAGTATGTTAAACAAAGAGGGTGCAGGTAAGATAATAGTCTCACACTTAGTTTTAGCAAATATCAAGTTATACTTAAGTATCTTCTTCTTATTTTTAACAATAAAGTCATGTGCTACCATACTCTTTTAGTCTAGCAAAATAGTGGGCCGCAACTTTTCCTCTTTCTCATGATGCCTAATAGGTATCTCAAAGTGTTTAGCAAGGCGTGAAGCAAAGATACCTCCAAAGATGGGGCCCTTTGTACGGTTTAGACTTAACCATTTAGCAACAATAGCGCCTAAACTGAAGGTTGTGTCACGAAATAAAGCATGGGCAAAATAGCAAGGCCTGGAGCACTAAGGTTCCCACTATTTCCTGACCAATTAAGCATCTACTAGAAACTATTGCAAAGTAACATAGAACAGGAAAATGTATACTAGTAGTCCTTGCATCTGAAACTTTTCTCGTTTCCCCTACAACAATTCTATCAATAAATCCATCCACATCACTAGGATGTGGTTCCTCGATGATGCCCACAAAGGGAAACTTGCAAACCAAACAAAAATCATGCAGTGACATCTCCTTAAACTCATCATATAAACAAAACTCCACTTAAGGTGGTGATTTTGTAGCATGGGAGTAAAAGTTTTGCATGAAAATATTAGTGAGTAGGAGATACTGTTCACACTGGTCGTGGAGGAAGTCGGTGAGTCCTGCATTCTCAGCCAAATAATAAAAGTCATCGTGAATTCCGGCGGCTCTCAAGAATGCATCACAAGGCCATTTGCACGGCCGAACCTCCGCAGTGCAAGGAAGATTGTACTTGGGCTTTTTATTCTCTTCATTCTACTTATCCTTCGAGCTTCGGCTCGAGGAGCCCCTCAACAATCTCTTCATCATTTTCTTTCTCTGAATTTTTTCTGAAATTTTTAGTGACTCAAAATAAAAGTGAACCAAACTCAACAAGATTGATAGCAACTACTCCTACAACTGCCTAGAGACCATGCATTAAAACTACTTTGCACCATATAAAGTTAACATGCAAGCTCAAGAACAGGGTCACCTTAGCAACAAAAATTTGCAATAAATAAAGCACTAGAACAAAAACTAATTGGACCATTGGAGGAGTCACATACCGAAGAACAATCCCCCAAAGCATTTTTGTGAATGGAGCTTTGAGCAAGGAGATCGAAAATGGCAGCAAAACGAGCTAGAACACGGGTTTGAGCTACGGGATGATTTTTTTCTGGAGGAAGACGAAGTGTGTGGGTGCTGGAATAAGTGGAGGGGGGCCATGTGGGGCCCATGAGGCAGGGGCGCGCCCCAGGGGGGTGGGCGTGCCCTATACCCTCGTGGACAAATGGTGGGTCCCCCTGGTGTGTTCTAAATGCCAGAAATTCTTAAATATTCTACAAAAAAATCATACTCCATTTTCAAGGCATTTGGAGAACTTCTATTTTCGGGGTATTTTTTTATTGCATGGATAATTCAGAAAACAGAAAGATTGCTTTATTTAATCTAAATAACAGGAAGTAGAAGAAGGGTACAGAAGGTTGTGCTTTCTAAGTTCACCCATAACATGCTCATCAAAAGGAATCCACTAACAAGGTTGATCAAGTCTTGTTAACAAACTTCTTCCGATTAACATGAAACTGGAGAATTTTCGAATAACACTAGGTTACCTCAACGGGGATATGCATGTCCCCAACAATAATAGTATCATATTTCTTTTTGACAGTAGGAAGAGGGAATTCAAAATCTCCAATAGTAATCGTTGAAATTTTTCCAATAGAATTTATGCTATGAACTTGAAGTTGTTTCTTCGGAAAGTGCACCGTATGCTCATTACCATTAACATGAAAAGTGACATTGCCTTTGTTGCAATCAATAATATCCCCTACAGTATTCAAAAAGGGTCTACCAAGGATGATCGGCATATTGTAGTCCTCGGGAATATCAAGAATAACAAAGTCCGTTAAAATAGTAATATTTGCAACCACAACAGGCACATCCTGACAAATACCGATGGGTATAGCATCTGATTTATCGGCCATTTGCAAAGATATTTCAGTAGGTGTCCACTTATTCAAACCAAGTCTACAATATAAAGAGAGAGGCATAACACTAACACCGGCTCCAAGATCACATAAAGCAGTTTTAACATAGTTTCTTTTAATGGAGCATGGTATAGTAGGTACCCCCGGATCTCCTAGTTTCTTTGGTACTCCACCCTTAAAGATATAATTAGCAAGCATGGTGGAAATTTCAGCTTCTAGTATCTTTCTTTTATTTGTAACAATATCTTTCATATACTTAGCATAATGATTCATTTTAAGCATATCAGTCAAACGCATATGCAAGAAGATAGGTCTAATCATTTCAGCAAAGCGCTCAAAATCCTCATCATCCTTTTTATTGGATGGCTTAGGAGGAAAAGGCATGGGTTTCTGAACCCATGGTTCTCTTTCTTTACCGTGCTTCCTAGCAACCAAGTCTCTCTTATCATAATGTTGATTCTTTGATTGTGGGTTATCAAGATCAAAAGCAGGTTCAATCTCTACCTCATTATTATTACTAGGTTGAGCATCAATGTGAACATCATCATTAAAATTATCACTAGGTTCATGTTCATTACTAGATTGTGTTTCAGCATCAGAAATAGAAATATCATTGGGATTCTCAGGTGTGTCTATAACAGGTTCACTAGAAGCATGCAAAGTCCTATCATTTTTCTCTTTCTTCTTCTTAGAAGGACTATGTGCATCAATATTAGTTCTCCGAGAATCTTGCTCAACTCTCTTAGGATGGCCCTCAAGATACAAAGGCTCCTGGGTCATTCTCCCACCTCTAGTCATAACTCTAACAACATTATCATTGTTCTTATTATTTAATTCATTGAGCAAATCATCTTGTGCTTTAAGCACTTGTTCTACTTGAGTGGTAACCATGGATGCATGTTTACTAATAAGCTTAAGATCACCTTTAACTCTAGACATATAATCACTCAAGTGTTCAACCATATAAGCATTACGTTTCAATTGTCTACCAACATAAGCATTGAAGTTTTCTTGTTTAACAATAAAATTATGAAACTCATCCAAGCATTGACTGGCAAACTTAGGAGATGGGATTTCACACTTATCAAATCTATAGAGATAATTTACCTTTACTACCTGTGTCGGGTTATCAAGACTAGGTATCTCTTCAATAGGTGGTAAATTCTTAACGTCTTCAGCTTTAGTACCTTTTTCTTTCATAGATTTCTTTGCCTCTTGCATATCTCCCCTTTTCTTTGGAGTTGGCTTAGGAGTTGGTTTGGGAAGTGTCCAATCATTATCATTACTCAAGATATTATTCAATAACAATTCAACTTGCTCAATAGTTCTTTCCCTGAAAACACAACCAGCACAACTATCCAGGTGGTCTCTAGAAGCATCAGTTAGTCCATTATAAAAGATATCAAGTATTTCATTTTTCTTGAGAGGATGGTCAGGCAAAGCATTAAGTAACTGGAGAAGCCTCCCCAAGCTTGTGGGAGACTCTCTTCTTCAATTTGCACAAAATTAAATATTTCCCATAAGGCAGCTTGTTTCTTATGAGCAGGAAAATATTTTGTAGAGAAGTAATAAATCATATCATGTGGACTACGCACACAACTAGGAGCAAGAGAATTAAACCATATCTTACCATCACCCTTTAATGAGAAAGGAAACAATTTAAGGATATAATAATAGCAAATTTTTTCCTCATGAGTGAATAGGGTGGCTATATCATTTAATTTAGTAAGATGTGCCACAACAATTTCAGATTCATAGCCATAGAAAGGATCAGATTCAACCAAAGTAATTAACTTAGGATCGACAGAGAATTCATAATCCTTATCTGTAATGTAGATAGGTGAAGTAGCAAAAGGAGGGTCATATTTCATTCTAGCATTCAAAGACTTTTCTTTCATCTTAGCTAACAATTTCTTAAGATCATATCTATCTTTGCAAGCAAAAAGGTCTCTAGCAGTTTTGTCGTGGAATTGTCACATCAGATGTCCTAGTGAAAGGACTTAGTCATGGAGCCATCGCAACTAGGAAGCTTAAAGGGGTTAATCGGGACAAAGGACACGGGGTTTATACTGGTTCGACCCGTTATAGTGAAGGTAAAAGCCTACGATCCAGTTTTGAGTGGGATTGCTTATGTCTCGATTACCAGGGAGCGAAATCGCTTGGCCTAGCTCTCTATCTGATGTTACTTGCCCTGAACCGCCGCCGGGTCGTCCCTTTATATATAGAGGTCGACGCCCAGCGGCTCACAGAGTCCCGGCGACTCATAAACAATGTCCGACTCGGTCTCTTAACTATTCTTGCCTTACAATACAAGTCATGTACATATGGCGGTTTATCTCTACGGGCCTTAAGTCGCCTATGGGCTTTGGGCCCTTACTGAACCGCCATCTTCAACCTTGGTCTTGGGCTTCAAGAGTATTCATAGGCATAACCCGACCCCTCCTGGGCAGGTCATACCTAATAGTTATATCCCCAACATTAGGCCCCATATTGATTTGAACTGGTTCATGTCAATCTTCGACACTTAAGAAAAATATTTTGCTCTTTGCTTATGAAATTTTTATAACCTGCCATGACGTCATCCTTTGGATTTGTGGTAACCCGCCATGACATCACCTGCCATAAATGCACGTTTTGTCCAACATATCTCAATGGATCTTTTATCTTAATGACCATCCTGAAAATCGAGGCGTCTTTGCGGCTGGATAGCTACGTCTTTGGCCTCCTCGTTTTTTGCGCCCACTCACCAGTCTTCCCTTATAAATAGGCACGACTAGGTCTCTTCTCATTCTCCCCTTCCTCATATTCTTCCTCTCGCAACCCTACTGCCACTCGAGCTCCGCCTCCGCCATAGCGCATTTCGTCTTCCTCGACCTCGGCCGCTGCATCGACCTGAATCAGTCCAGAGAACGGTGGCGCCCCTCCGCAGTAGATCTGCTGTTGTAAGTCTTCTCCTTTCCGCACCTTAGATCTGCATTTGGGTTCACGGGTTCCTCTGTGTTCTTCACGGTTTCATCATAGTGTCTTTGCAGTTCTTCCATCGTGGCTTCATTTGATCCAAAAATAGTATGGAACTTATGTGATAGTTGTTTCGCGTCCATTTTTTTATACTAGCAGATCCCTCTTTCTCGCAAAGAAGCTTCATTAGAACTCATGAACTCCTCTGTACCATGTTTTTAGGTCTAGAATATTTTCTTTTCTGAACAACCATTTGATCCAAAATAACACTTGCAACCTGTGAAACTTGTTTTATGCAACACTTAGGCAAAAACTGTATTTGTTAGATCCCCCTAACCATGGCGACTCTTATCACCGGCTTAAAAGGCAATGCTCAATCGATACTCTTGACCGCCCATGGCGGTTTTAGATAACTTAACTGCTTGAACTAGTCATGGCGGGTTAAAAAATCGGACACAATTATCCTTATACCATTAGGCCCCTTTATAAGCCGCCATCTTGAATATACACTGTAATATTTTTCTCCGTCTTAAATTTGAACCGAAAATCTTTACTCTTTCTTAGGCTTTCATCACAATGGCACCGGAAGCACCCACTTCATGCAACTGGGTCAAATCCATCGTCATAGACAACACTCTTGATGATTTTGTTAAGATCGGCTATCTACCAAAGAAGGAAGTGATATCCTACCGTGATCCTGACCCGGCGGAAGAAATTCCTCAGCCCAAAGCAGGGGAGGTCATCGTTTTCACTGACCATATGAATCGGGGGTTTTCACCACCCGGCTCAAAATTCTTCAGGGACGTCCTGCACTTCTTTGACCTCCGTCCTCAAGACATCAGACCCAATTCCGTGTCTAACATTTGCAATTTCCAAGTGTTCAGTGAAGTATCTTGGAGAAGAACCCAACATACTACTCTTCAGAGAGTTATTTTACTTGAACTGACGAATGAGTGTGCCAACGGCCAAAGCTTGGAACTTGGTGGTGTCTCAATCCAACGTCAGAGAGATGTAATTTTTCCTTATGCCAACCCACCGAGTCATCCCAAAGACTGGAATCAGACATGCTTCTATTGTCAAGACACTTCTCCGGCTGATGAAAATCCTCTGTTCGGCTTTCGTGCTCTGCGTCTGGAGCCAAACATCCACTTCCTGACAAGATAACAGCCGCCGAACGCAAGACGCTCGCCCCCACCCTGGCTAAGATCAAGGCTCTTCTGGGGAACAGGCTAAATGGCATCAATTTAGTCCGGGTTTGGCTCGCCTGGCAGGTTATTCCCTTGAGCCGCCGCCCCGTCCTGATGTGCACCTACACAGGCAAGAAAGATGATCCTCTGCGGCACAACCCTGATGATTTGCCCGAAGATTTCATCAGTGATATGACAAAGTCGCTTTTGAACGAGAGCCTAACAGATTGTGGTAAGGTGGGTTTAAGCCCCTTCTGCGAAGCTAACCCGGCTCCAGCGGTAAGCCGCCCATCTGAATAAAGTACCTTCATTTTTTGAAGTTTTTATCTATACCCATACCTTTGTTAATTTTCACAGGCTGGTGACAAATTCTAGAAGGTTAAATATGATCATGAAGCTGCGAAGAAGGCCAGGAAGGCCAAGAGAGCCGCCAGGAAACAGGCTGCAAAGAAGAAGGGAAAGAAGGCCACCGCCTCTGACTTGCTTCGGCTAGAAGATTCTTCTAAGTCGGAGGTAGCCCTTGACTCTCTTGGCTCCTTTTTTAACCATCTTATTGGCATTGATTATCAGTAGGAGGACACAGGAACAAGCTGTGGCAAGGATGAAGAGGTAACTATCATTTCCTCCTACTCCGAGCCTTTGCCAAGACAGAAAATCCGCAGAGTAACCCGGAAAGTAAGATTTTCACATCCCTTAGCTTATCAAGATCCTCAATTTCTTTTGAAGCGACAGATTCATGAGAGCCAGAGGCAGACCCGGACCAGCAAGGATGCAGAGCTCTCCTCTGGCTTACGGAACACACCAAGGAAGTGCCGGAACAAGGTTACCTCCGATTCAAATCCGTTTATCCTTTGGCGGGTCTCGCTCATCAACCACTCAATTCTTCTGACTCAAATTAGGAAACTTCACCTTCCTCCGGCGACTCAATGCAGTCTAATTTGCTGGCTTTCAAGACCGCTCCAGGGTAATGATAACCTCCTTATCCTATGTTCATTTCAATTCATTTTATTTGCACCGACCTTTTAATCTTATACAACGGAAAAGCCAAGCCCAACAAAAATGTGAAGAAGAATAAGCCGGCCGAAGAGCCAATCTTCAAAGAGCTGGAACTTGGAACGACCGCACCTGAAACCTCAACTCATGAGCCGCCACCTGAGCCAGCTCATGACACGCCAACACCCAATGCTGACCCGCCTGCCGAGCGAGCCACTGATGGCTCTGAAAACCCAGAAATCCCTAGCCCAGTCAGGACGGATGATCCTCAATTCCTTGATGTCAAGATCACCAAGACCGGCTATGTTGAATCGGGGAGGCCAACCATACTGGCCAAATGTTTCGCCAAGGAGGAGCTTCTGGAACGCCGCAGGGTCAAGCTTGATGTTGCTGATTATACTCATATGAGTATTGGAGAGGTTTTTTCTGGCTATATGAGCCAGGTGCACAGTAGCCGTGACACTGAAATTAATATGGTGAAGCAGATGCACCAGAAGTTTGAGGTGCAATCTTTTCTCTATACTCATTTATCCTTACTATGCCAGCCACCAAGTCTATTGCTTATGATGAATACACTGTAGACTTAGAAACAAACTTAGTGACATTAGTAATATATTTGGATAAAATATGTAAGAAATCCGGCTTACTCCGTAGTCCCCAAGGGGCGGCTTAATCAGCATGTTTGAGCCGGTCCTTCATATGGCTGTATAGAATAAAGTACTTGAAAAGCTTGAACAACAATATGCATTAGACCCCAAGTGCCAAGTACTCTTGCTTGCAAAGTGCTTGGGACTTACTGTCATGAACCGCCACTTTAAGTAAAATTCTTGAGTAGACATTAGCCCCCAAGTGCCAAGTGTTGTTGCTTGCAAAAGGCTTGGGACTTAATATTGCACCATGATAGTCCTGATTTTGATCCGGTATTTGTATAGGCCACAACTAGTCAACTTGAATCAGAAGTATCTGATTTGAAGAACCGCCTTGAAGCCCAAGAGATGGAAACCCAAAGAGCCGACTCCAAGTTTAAATTCGGCATTTCTGAACAAGAGAAACTGAAGAAAGACTTTGAAATGGAGAAAAAGGCCTGGTCTGATGAAAAAATTGCTTTGATCAATCGAGCTGAGAAGGCGGAGGCGGCTCTTGAAGAGACGACCGGTGAATTATCCGGCTTAAAACGCCATGTCTCTCAGATGGTCTCAGCCATCTTTGGTAAGTCGCCCTGCAAGTGTCAAATATTTGAATCTTTTTAGTAATCATATAACCTTTCATTAACTCACCTGACATTGTTTTATGCAGGCCCTAGGAGTTCAAATCTGAATCAGCACATGCTGATAAAGCTGAAGGCGGTTTACACATTGGTGGAACAACTTTACACCGGGTCTTAATGTGCCTTAGCCACAGTGGCCCTATCGAATGAAGTGCCTACCCTCCTGGCGGATGTATTAAGGAAGCTTTCTGTGCTGCCCCAGTGGTTCACCGAACTAAGGTGATCATCTGCAAAAGCCGAAGTTGTGGCTGCTTTAACCCGGGCCAAAGCTTGGTTGCCGGAGTTAGACCCGGCTGACATCGCCATAGGTTATCCAAGCCTTAAGGAGGACGACACTCCCTTTGAACAGGAAGACTTTGCCACCTGTGTGAAGGAGATATGCCCCGTGGCCACCCTGATAGCTGATGAAGCGGATCTCACCAAGTACCATCCAGGCTATGACATGGAGAACCGGAGAATTCCAACGCCACATAACAAAGTGACCAGCCTGATCCCCCCACTCCGTAAGCATACCTTCCCCCCTGAAGTTGACCCGGCCGGACTAATTGATGATGAAGCTGGATTTGAAGCTTTGAATGGCATTGGCTGGTCATCATCAACCTTCCAGGAAAGGGAACATGGCGAAGAAGCGGATAGGGCTGACCCGGATGCTTCAGGTCAACACGAGAATTAATCCGCCAGGCGGCTCATACCTGTGATGTGCTTTGAAAAACAATATTAACCATTCAGACTCGGGGAGTCATGTAATAGAGTAGAAATAACTTTGCTTTGCCGTGCCATCATGCACGTTTTGGTGCTCAATACTATTAAGATGCCATCTTATGTTCACCCGTGTTATACTTATCATCTGTTTTCCTCATGCTTGACCAAGTCTTTTAACTGACTTGCACACAGAAATAGATCACAAGATCCCTTGGCGGTTTACCGCAAGGCGGGTTATGATATCTTGATATATAAAAGAATCACGGATAAGCCTGTTGTGACATAAAATTTTGAAACACAACTATAATATCATACCAGTGATCTTTTGATTTGTACTGCCGATTTATATGACCCGAACAGTAAGGGTGACAACTCAATCTTTGGAAACCAACCCCCAAAGATATGATGATTCTCATATATTGGCGACTTATCAGCCAAAATCAAGCCGAGTTAAATTTAAACCACGCTTCCACTTAGATCTTTGAACAAAAAGTATCAAGTCAAAAGAAAGGCTTCTTGCAAATAAAACTTAAACCAAATAGAATGAAAAAAATTCAAGGCTTCTGATTCAAATACGATAAGTAAACCATTCCAAAGGGGTTAAGCTATGATTCGAATATGATCATGTAGCCCCAGTGGCTTTGGCGTTGCGCCGATCAAGAGGGTACCGACAGCTATGTTCTCACTAGTAGAAAAAGGGTCAAACGTGAAGCACATTAGTGCCAGTTTGTAAAAAACCCGGCACTAATGTGATCAATAGTGCCGGTTCAATTGGCTATGCATTAGTGCTGGTTCTTAATGAACCTTTAGTACCGGTTCGTGCCACGAACCGGTACTAAAGGGGTGGTGGCAGGCTGGCGTCAGGCCAGGGCCCCACGAGCCCCTTTAGTGACGGTTTGTGACACAAACCGGTACTAAAGGTCTAACCTATAGTACCGGTTTGCGTCACCAACCGGCACTACAGAGTCTTAACCTATAGTCCCGGTTGAAGACACAAACCGGCACTATAGGGCAATTTTCAAACTCTACCCCCCCCCCCGTGTATCGCCATTTCAGTTTTGAAAAAATCAAAAGAAAATGATAAAAACTTCAGAAAATAAAATCTTTCGAGAGGTAGTTATATTACTACATCTACTAGTTAGGAAAATTTGAAAACTTAAATTTGGACATGTTTTGCAAAAAGTGTAGGGAAAATGTAAAACGGCTATAACTTTTGCATACGATGTCGGAAAAAAACGTATGATATATCAAAAAATTCAGCACGAAAATCCGCATCCGATGGAGACTGCCTACGGCCTGTTTGGAACTTTTTAGAATCCTCAAATTCCAAAAGGAAAAAAGATATGGTCAAATTTCAGTTTTTCTAAAAAAATTGGTTAAATCTGGTCAAACTACTTATTCAAGAAGTATTAATGTTACTACATAATTATTCAAGAATATTAGTGTTACTCAATAATTATTTCAATTTTTTGAATTTTGGTCAAATATGGTCAAACTATGGTCAAACTGTGGTCAAACTATGGTCAAACTTATTCAAGAAATATTAGCGTTACTAAATAATTACTGTTTTTTAGAATAATAGTTTCAAACTCAAACGGTGAAATGTGTGACTTCATACTAAAGGTCCCCCATACCAGGGCGTGAGCTCATGCCACGTGGTGGCACTTTAGCGCCGGTTCGTGCCGAACCGGTACTACAGGGGGGGGGGGCTTTAGTGCCCACACTTAAGTGCCGGTTCCATAACCGGCACTAAAGGCCCTTACAAACCGGTTTTAAAGGTCCGTTTTCTACTAGTGTCTCTTTGGTTCGAATACGACCTATGTTTGAACAGGAAGCCCCCTAATGAACTTGAGAGTTTTTTAACGACTCTGATTCGAATAGAGAGTCGATTCCCAAAAGGGGTTGAGATATGATTCGAATATGATCAAGAAGCCCCCTAGTGAGCTCGGCAGTGTGCTGATCAAGAGGGTACCGATAGCTATGTTCTCTTTGGTTCGAATACGACCTATGTTTGAACAGGAAGCCCCCTAGTGATCATAAGGTTTAACGGCTAGATTCAAATACGATCATAAGCCGGATCAAGCGGGCAAGCTAGATTCGAATATGATCAGCCCCCAAGTGATCATTTGAAATGACAATGACAATGGCATATTACCTTTGAGGATGAAAAAGGACAGAGGTCCTGCTTTATTAGTTATCATAATATATACATCGTCAAAATATGTACATCATGAGAGCCGATGGCTCAAGTGTAGTAAGGCCGAAGATGAGCGATATTCCATGGCCGGCGGGTCTCCTCCTCCGACTTACATGAGTCTTTATGCTCTCGAACATCGATAAGGTAGTATGAACTGTTGTTCAAGTTCTTGCTGACCACAAAGGGCCCTTCCCAAGGTGGGGATAACTTGTGTGCATCAGTTTGATCCTGGATGAGCCGGAGCACCAAATCACCTTCCTGAAAGGTTCTGGACTTAACCTGGCGGCTATGATAGTGGCATAGGTCCTGTTGGTAAATCGCCGAACGAGCTGCTGCCAAGTCACTCTTTTCATCTAACAAGTCAAGTGCATCCTGACGTGCTTGTTCATTGTCTGCCTCAACATAAGCCACCACGCGGGGCGAGTCATGATGGATGTCACTAGGGAGAACCGCCTCGGCTCCATAAACCATGAAGAAAGGCGTATAACCCATAGACCTGTTAGGAGTAGTATTGATGCTCCATATCACAGAGGGTAACTCCTCAACCCAACAACTCCGCGTCTGTTGCAAGGGGACCAAAAGCCGGGGATTTATATCTTTCAAGATTTCCTGATTGGCTCTTTCAGCTTGACCATTGGACTGGGGATGAGCCACTGATGAAACATCAAGCCGAATATGCTCACGTTGACAAAACTCTTCCATGGCGCCTTTGGACAGATTAGTGCCATTATCAGTTATAATGCTATGTGGAAAACCAAAACAAAAAATCACCTTTTTCATGAATTGCACCACCGTGGCTGCATCACACTTACTAACTGGATCTGCCTCAACCCACTTTGTAAACTTGTCAACCGCCACCAAGAGGTGGGTCTTTTTATCTTTGGACCTTTTGAAAGGCCCAACCATGTCAAGCCCCCAGACTGCAAACGGCCAAGTAATTGGAATCATCCTCAACTCTTGAGCCGACACATGAGCACGTCTCGAGAACTTCTGACAAACGTCACATCAACTGACCAGATCCTCCGCATCAGCATGAGCCGTCAGCCAATAAAATCCATGATGGAAAGCCTTGGCTACAAGGGACTTTGACCTGGCATGATGGCCACAGTCCCCTTCATGAATCTCATGAAGAATTTCTTGACCTTCCTCAGGAGAAACACAACCCTGAAACGCCCCAGTGACGCTGCGATGATGCAACTCGCCATTGGCAATTGTCATTGAATTAGATTGCCGGGTTATCTGCCTGGCCAAGGTTTCATCCTCAGGTAACTTGCCCCGGGTCATGTAAGCCAAGTATGGCACTGTCCAATCTGGGATGACGTGAAGAGCCGCCACCAATTGTGCTTCCAGGTCAGGAACAACCAAGTCTTCCTTTGTAGGTAACTTGACAAAAGGGTTATGCAGAATATCCAAGAAAGTATTAGGCGGCACCGGCTTACGCTGAGAGCCCAGCCGGCTTAAGGCATCAGCCGCCTCATTCTTTCTGCGGTCAATGTGCTCCACTTGGTAACCCTTGAAATATCCAGCAATGGCATCAACTTCACGGCGATAAGCCGCCATGAGAGGATCCTTGGAATCCCACTTGCCTGATACTTGTTGAGCCACCAAATCTGAGGCACCAAAACACCTTACCTAGCTTAAACTCATCTCCTTAGCCATCCGAAGACCATGGAGTAAGGCCTCATACTCAGCTGCATTGTTAGTACAGGGAAACATCAATTGTAGCACATAACAAAATTTGTCACCTCGAGGGGAAGCTAGAACAACTCCAGCCCCCGAGCCCTCCAATTGCCTGGACCCATCGAAGTGAATAGTCCAATACGTGTTGTTTGGCTTCTCTTCGAGCATCTGCAGTTCTGTCCAATCGTTGATGAAGTCCACCAGTGCTTGAGACTTGATAGCAGTGCGTGGCACATACTTTAAACCATGAGGCCCAAGTTCAATGGCCCACTTGGCGACTTGTCCTGTGGCCTCTCTGTTTTGGATGATATCTCCTAAAGGAGCAGAACTGACCACAGTGATGGGATGACCCAGAAAATATTGCTTAAGCTTCCGGCTTGCCATAAACACCCCATAAACGAGCTTCTACCAATGTGGATACCTTTGCTTGGATTCAACAAGTACCTCACTCATGTAATAAACCGGCCTTTGAACCGGATGCTCCTTGCCAACCTCCTTGCGTTCCACCATAATGGCTACATTGACAACACGTGTGTTAGCAGACACATATAACAATAAGGGCTCCTTATCAATGGGAGCAGCAAGGACTAGCGGCTCAGCTAGCTGTCTCTTCAAGTCTTCAAAGGCAGTATTAGCAGCATCACTCCAGACGAAGTCATCTGTCTTCTTCATCATATGATATAGTGGTATGGCCTTCTCACCTAACCGGCTTATGAACCGGCTTAAAGCAGCAATACGACCCGCCAAACGCTGGACATCATTGATACACGCCGGTTTAGCCAAAGAAGTGATTGCCTTGATCTTCTCTGGGTTAGCTTCAATGCCCCTGTTGGAAACCAGAAAACCCAAAAGCTTACCTGCAGGCACAGCAAAAACACATTTGGCCGGGTTAAGCATCATCTTGTAGACCCGGAGATTATCAAAGGTCTCCTTCAGATCATCTATCAATGTCTTTCTCTGGATTTCACCATAATGTCATCCACATATGCATGAACATTGCGCCCAATCTGATTGTGAAGACAGTTCTACACACATCGCTGATAAGTCGCCTAGGCACTCTTAAGCCCAAAGGGCATAGACACATAGCAGAAGGCTCCAAATGGAGTAATAAAAGCCGTCTTCTCCTGGTCCTTAACTTCCATCTTGATCTGATGATAACCATAATAAGCATCCAAAAAGCTCAAATGCTCACAAACCGCCATAGCATCAATGATTTGATCGATACGAGGGAGAGCAAAGGGATCAGCCGGACAAGCCTTGTTTAAGTCCGTGTAGTCCAAACACATACGCCAAGTGTCGTTCTTCTTAAGCACTAGCACCGGGTTAGCCAACCACTCTGGATGAAAAACTTCAATAATGAACCCGGCCGCCAAGAGCCGGGCCACTTCTTCACCAATGGCCTTATGCCTCTCTTCATTGAACCGTCGAAGAAATTGCTTGACCGACTTAAATTTCGGTTAAATATTGAGAGTGTGCTCAATGAGTTCTCTTGGTACACCTGACATGTTAAAAGGTTTCCATGCAAAGTTGTCCCGGTTCTCACGGATGAACTCAATGAGCGTGCTTTCCTATTTGGGATCCAGATTGGCACTGATACTGAACTGCTTAGATGAGTCGCCTGGAACAAAACTGACAAGCTTGATATCATCAGCCGACTTAAACTTCATTACCAGCTCATGCTCTGTGGTTGGCTTCTTCAAATACGTCATGTCCGCTGGGTCAACATTGTCCTTGTAGAACTTCAACTCCTCTGTTGCACAAACAGATTCAGCATAAGCAGCATCGCCTTCCTCACATTCCAAGGCTATCTTCTGGCTCCCATGCACTGTGATGGTACCCTTATGACCCGACATCTTGAGCTGCAAATAAACATAACACGACCGTGCCATGAACTTGGCATAAGCCGGCCGTCCAAACAGGGCGTGATATGGGCTCTTGATTTTGACCACCTCAAAGGTTAACTTCTCATCCCTAGGATCATGCTCATCTCTGAAGGCGACCTCCAGCTCAATCTTACCCACTGGGTACACCGACTTACTAGGGACCACTCCATGAAAAGCAGTGTTGGAAATCTTGAGATTTTTATCAGTCAAACCCATGCGACGAAAAGTCTCATAATAGAGGATGTTGATGCTATTGCCTCCATCCATGAGCACTTTAGTAAATTTATATCCACCAACCTGAGGTGCCACCACCAAGGACAAGTGACTCAGATTGTCAACCCAGGGAGGGTGATCTTCCCTACTTCATATAATAGGCTGCTCAGACCATCTCAAATAATGAGGAACTGCCAGCTCAATAGCGTTCACAACCCTCTTATGAAGCTTCTTGCCCCGTTTGCACAAACTGGTGGTAAACACGTGATATTGTACACTATTCAGCTGCTTTGGATGACTCTGGTATCCACCCTGTAGCTGTTGCTGTTGACCTCACTGGCCAGATTGCTGATTATAACCACCTTGATTACCTTGAGAGTTTTGAAAATTGGAATTTGAACCGCCGCCCGGGCCATGAAAGCCGCTGCCACCTGAGCCGCCGCCCGGCCCATGATTACCGTCGAACATGTTGGAATTCTTGAAAGCCTTCATGATCGTGCAGTCCTTCCATAGGTGAGTGGCCGGTTTCTATGGGGTGTCGTGTCTCGGACAGGGCTCATTCAGCAACTGCTCAAGCATGGGACTTGACCTGCCGGACCGAGGAGGTGGCCTCCCCTTACGTTGGTGATTGTTGCCCTGCGCATTGGTGTTAGCCACAAACTCCAAGCTACCATCAGCCTTACGTTTATTATTACCTCCTTGATTTGTCGAGTTATGCTGAGGACCCTTAGCATTGCCGTTCTTTTTTTCCCTCCACGTCTTCTCATCATCAGACCCCGGATCCTTGGTACTATCAGAGTCGGCGTACTTGATTAGAGCCGCCATTAGCTGGCCCATGTCATTACAATCGCGCTTGAGCCACCCTAACTTCATCTTCAGAGGCGTAAAACAACATTTTTTCTCCAACATTAAGACTGCGGTGCCGGCATCCATCTTATCAGATGAATGTATTATGGCCTTGACCCGGCGCACCCAGTGGGTCGTGGACTCACCCTCCTCTTGCTTGCAATCAGTCAAATCCACAATTGACATAGGCTGCCTGCATGTATCTCTGAAGTTTTGAATGAACCGGGCTTTTAACTCTGCCCATGAACTAATGGAATTCGGCGGTAGCCCCTTCAACCAAGTGCGGTCCGTCCCATCCAACATCATGGTGAAGTACTTGGCCATCGCATCGTCACCGACTTCCAGCAACTCCATAGCCATCTCGTAGCTTTCA
This sequence comes from Triticum dicoccoides, assembly GCF_002162155.2. Taxonomy (NCBI): domain Eukaryota; kingdom Viridiplantae; phylum Streptophyta; class Magnoliopsida; order Poales; family Poaceae; genus Triticum; species Triticum dicoccoides. Next base: position 60,669,265 of record NC_041387.1, on the reverse strand, counting down.
ATTCACGCCCCAGGCTGTAAGTTGGCCGTATAATTAGGCACCTTTCTAGGCCCTTTGAAATCCTTGGGCAAACGCTCGTTAAGCAGAGCCGGCACCAGACAGGGGACACCTCTGGTCCTGGTGGTCGCGCCTGCCTCCATAGAAGTCATTGGATAAACTGAAAAAGGCTGGTAAGCTGCTAGCTGAGCCGCCTGCTCAGCCGCCTACTAAGCCGCCCACTCAGCCTCTTGACGTATTCTGCCCTGAGCTCCATCACGCGCCGGGTCATGCCCGCACGGCTGGTCACGGCGCCGGGCGTTGCTTGAAACAGCCGCTGAATCCATATGCCTGCTATAACTCGGGCTTCGGCTTGGACGAGGGGTTGAATGAATCCCGTCCCGACTATATGAGTACGTCTCCTGCTGTGCTAAAGCTGTCTGAAGAAGTTCTCTAACCCTGCGAGTTTCAACCGCCGTCGGAGAGTCGCCCTCCACCGGTAGAGTCGCCAGTCATGCCGCCATAGCGATCATGTTCTCCAACGGGTTAGAATAATGACCCGGTGGTGTTGGTACATACTGAGGTGGAACCGTATTCATCCGGGGAGGCTCCATCGTACGCTGCTGAACCGGCATCCCAGCCCCGGGCGTTGCAACCGGTTTACCTTCGGCAGATTACTGGGCCCTGCCCTGGGTGTTCGGAAGAGATTTCGAGGATCATAATCCGGGGGCAGACGGGACTGACTCTTTTGGTACCTTCTCCTCATGACCTCGTTTTGACGCATTCTGATCCATCGTGAGTTGGAAAGCCTGCGACTGAATCTGCTGAGCCTGAGCGTCCAGAGCCGCCCACTCTGGAGTTATCCAGACATCTTCCGCCGCCAGGTCTTCCTTAGCATGTACTATATCCAGCTTTAACTGTGCGACTTCTGCATCATGTTGAGCTTGATCCACCGGGTTGACTGCGGCGGTTAACAGAGCTGTCATCTTATCCATGAGATCCATCAGCACCTGAGCTGGCGGGCGCACAGGGCCTCTTGCCCCGGCTGCCGCTGACCCAGAGGTTATTGCTACAACAGTTGTAGAATTTTGAATGGGTTGCGTGCCAGCCATGAAGATCCCAACTCTGCTCGGCGGCTCAAGGAGGTTTGGAATACTACTGCCATCGGAGCAGCCTCCAAGCCCGCCGTCTTGCAATTGATACAATGAATCCGTCTCACCTGTGGACGACTCACCATCATAGTAGATGGCTGTCTCACCAGCCAACACAGATCCATCAGGAAGTTCCCCTCCGTGGATGCATCCCACGAAGGCACGCTTCATAGCAGGCTGAGCCCGGGCAGGTCTCGCACGCTGAGCCATCTCGTCGAGGTCGGTGCAGATGTCCAGCTCAGGGCCCGGCTCGCCGATCTTGCTGATGAAGACATGGATTCCGCCGAAGGGGACCCGGTACCCGTACTCAATTGAGCAGGCCTCGGGGCCCCAGCCTTCGTCGTTGATGTAGATCTTGCCGCGACGACTCTTGGTCATCCGGCCCACAACGTATCCCTTGAGCCCTTCGAAGCTGCCCTTCAAGAACTCAAATCCACCATGCGCTGGCCCCACAGTGGGCGCCAACTGTCGTGGAATTGTCACGTCAGATGTCCTAGTGAAAGGACTTAGTCGTGGAACCATCGCAACTAGGAAGCTTAAAGTGGTTAATCGGGACAAAGGACACGGGGTTTATACTGGTTCGGCCCCTTACGGTGAAGGTAAAAGCCTATGATCCAGTTTTGAGTGGGATTGCTTATGTCTCGATTACCAGGGAGCGAAATCGCTTGGCCTAGCTCTCGATCTAATATTACTTGCCCTGAACCGCCGCCGGGTCGTCCCTTTATATACAGAGGTCGACGCCCAGCGGCTCACAGAGTCTCGGCCAGCTCATAAACAATGTCCGACTTGGTCTGTTAACTATTCTTGCCTTACAATACAAGTCATGTACATATGGTGGTTTATCTCTACGGGCCTTAAGTCGCCTCTAGGCTTTGGGCCCTTACTGAACTGCCATCTTCAACCTTGGTCTTGGGCTTCAAGAGTATTCATAGGTATAACCCAGCCCCTCCTCGGTGGGTCATACCTAATAGTTATATCCCCAACAAGTTTCTTCATCCATAACATAACCCTCAGGTACAACAGACAATTCATATCTAGGGGGAGAATTTTCATCATCACTTTCATCAATATTATCAGTTTCAATAATTTCATTCTCTCTAACCCTAGCAAGCTGTTCATCTAGAAGTTCACCTAATGGCACAATATTATCAAGCAGAGAAGTAGTTTCATCATAAGCATCATGCATAGCAGAAGTGGCATCATCAATAACATGCAACATATCAGAATCAATAGTAGGTGGTAACCCGGGGAGAAGATATGGGCCATATGGGCAATAAGAGGGGAGAGCACCAGCCCACAAGGGGTAGCACCCCCCTATGGAAGGAGGTCGAATAGGAGAAGGAGAAGAGGGGGCTCGGGCCCCTTCCTTCTCTCTTTCCCCTTCCCTTTTCTTCTCCGACAATTAAGGAAGGGGGAAGGCCGAATTGGGGAAGACCCCAAGTAGGATTCGACCTACTTGGGGCGCCCCCTGGCTGCCTCTCCTCCCCTCCAACCTATATATATATATATATATATGTGTGTGTGTGTGTGTGTGTGTGTGTGTGTGTGGTGAGGGGGTGCCTAGAACATACAACATCAATTTTTGGCCGTGTGTGGTGCCCCCCTCCATAGTTTACACCCCCAGCCATATTCTCGTGGTGCTTAAGCGAACCCCTGCGCGGATCACTTCACCATCACCGTCACCACGCCATCGTGCTGACGGAACTCATCTACTACCTCGACACCTTGTTGGATCAAGAAGGCGAGGGACATCACCGAGCTGAACATGTGCAGAACTCGGAGGAGTCGTACATTCGGTACTTGTTCAGTCGGAGCTAGAAGAAGTTCGACTACACCAACCGAGTTGTCAAACGCTTCCGCTTACGGTCTACGAGGGTACGTAGTCACTCCCCCCCTTGTTGCTATGCATCTCCTAGATAGATCTTGCGTGAGCGTATGAGTTTTTTTGAAATTGCATGCTACGTTCCCCAACAGTGGCATCCGAGCCAGGTCTATGCGTAGATGATTGATAATCCACAAGTATAGGGGATCGCAACATTTTTTAGGGTAGAGTATTCAACCCAAATTTATTGATTGGACAAAAGGGGAGCCAAAGAATATTCTCAAGTATTAGCAGCTGAGTTGTCAATTCAACCACACCTAAAAGACTTAATATCCGCAACAAAGTATTTATTAGCAAAGTAGTATGGAGGTAACGGTAACGGTGGCAAAAGTAACAGTAACAGTTTTGTAGTAATCGTAACAGTGGCAACGGAGAAGTAACTAAGCAAAGATCAATATGTGAAAAGCTAATATGCAATGGATCAATGATGGATAATTATGTCAGATGCAATTCATAATGCATAGTTATAACATAGGGTGACACAGAACTAGCTCCAGTTCATCAATGTAATGTAGGCATGTATTCCGAATATAGTCATACATGCTTATGGAAAAGAACTTGCATGACATCTTTTGTCCTACCCTCCCGTGGCAGAGGGTCCTATTGGAAACTAATGGATATTAAGGCCTCCTTTTAATAGAGTACCGGACCAAAGCATTGGCACTTAGTGAACACATGAACTCCTCAAACTACGGTCATCACAGGGAGTGGTCCCGATTATTGTCACTTTGGGGTTGCCGGATGATAACACATAGTAGGTGACTATTGACTTGCAAGATAGGATCAAGAACTCACATATATTCATGAAAACATGATAGTTTCAGATCTGAAATCATGGCACTCGGGCCCTAGTGACAAGCATTAAGCATGGCAAAGTCATAGCAACATCAATCTTAGAACATAATGGATACTAGGGATCAAACCCTAACAAAATTAACTCGATTACATGGTAAATCTCATCCAACCCATCACCTTCCAGCAAGCCTACAATGGGATTACTCATGCATGGCAGTGAGCATCATGAAATTGGTGATGGAGGATGGTTGATGACGATGATGGCGATGGATTCCCCTCTCGGGAGCCCCAAACGGACTCCAGATCAGCCCTCCTAAGGAAGATTAGGGCTTGGCGGCAGCTCCATATCATAAAACGTGATGAATCCTTGGACGTGAATATTTGGAGTTGAGGTTGAGGTCGGTGGAGGTCCAGTGGGCCCACGAGGCAGGGGGCGTGCCCCATGGGGTGGGCACGCCCTGCACCCTCGTGCACAGGGTGTGGGCCCCCTTATGTTGATTCTTTCGCCAATATTTTTTATTAGTTCCAAAAAGTGACTTCGTGGAGTTTCAGGTCATTCCGAGAACTTTTATTTCTGCACAAAAATAACACCATGGCAATTCTGCTAAAAACAACGCCAGTCCGGGTTAGTTCCATTCAAATCATGCAAGTTAGAGTCCAAAACAAGGGCAAAAGTGTTTGGAAAAGTAGATATGTTGGATACGTATCAATGATATGCACGAGTAGAACACAATGAGTTGTGGGCGGTGATCGTCATACTGCTTACCACCAATGTCTTAATTTGATTCAGCGGTATTGTTGGATGAAGCAGCCCAGACCAACCTTACATGACCATGTTCATGAGACCAGTTCCACCGATAGACATGCAACTAGTTTTGCATAAAGGTGGCTGGCGGGCATTTGTTTCTCCTACTTTTGTTGAATCGAACTTGACTGCGGCCGGTCCTTGTTGAAGGTTAAAACAACAAACTTGATAAATCACCGTTGTGGTTTTTTGTGCCTTTGGTAAGAACAGTTATTGCTAGAAGCCCGTAGCAGCCACGTAAAACTTGCAACAACAAAGTAGAGGACGTCTAACTTGTTTTTGCACGGCATGTTGTGATGTGATATGGTCAAGACATGATGTGATATATGTTATTGTATGAGATGATCATGTTTTGTAAAAGTCATCGGCAACCGGTAGGAGCCTTATGGTTTTCTCTTTATTGTATGAAATGCAAATGCCATGTAATTGCTTTAGTTTATCACCATGCGGTAGCGATAGTTGTAGAAGCAATAGTTGACGAGACGACCACGACACAACGATGGAGATCAAGGTGTCGAGCTGGTGACAATGGAGATCATGGCGATGCTTTGGATATGGAGATCAAAAGCACAAGATGATGATGTCTATATCATGTCACATATTTTGATTGCATGTGATGTTTATCTTTTATGCATCTTATTTTGGATCATGTATCGTTTAGATGACTTGAGGGATGTCTATCTAAGTGGGAGTTCTTAAGTAATTTGATTAATTGAACTTAGTTTATCATGAACTTAGTCCTGATAGTATTTGCATATCTATATTGTAGATCAATGGCCTGTGCTACCATTGATGTCTACTAGAACTACGTCGGTATTTCCCCAAAGAGGAAGGGATGATGCAGTATAGCGATGGTAGGTATTTCCCTCTGTGTTGAGACCAAGGTTATCGAACCAGTAGGAGAACCTCCTCACACCACGTAAACATCACCTACACACAAATAAAAAATACTCGCAACCCGACGTGTAAAGGGTTGTCAATCCCTTTCGGGTACAACACCTCAAGATAGGCAAATAACGTGAGGTAAAAGTGGTAGATAGGATAAATAGATCGTGGAACAAATAAATTGCAGCAAGGTATTTTTGTATTTTTGGTTTAATAGATCTGAAAATAAATGCAAAGGAAAATAGATCGCAAAGGCAAATATGATGAAAAAGACCCGGGGGCCATAGGTTTCACTAGTGACTTCTCTCGAGAAAAATAGCAAATGGTGGGAAAACAGTTACTGTTGGGCAATTGATAGAACTTCAAATAATCATGACGATATCCAGGCAATGATCATTATATAGGCATCACGTCCAAGATTATTAGACGAACTCCTGCCTGCATCTAGTACTACTTTTTTTTAATATAACTGCATCTACTACTATTACTCCACACATCCAGCATGCATCTAGTGTATTAAGTTCATGGAGAAATGGAGTAATGAAATAAGAATGATGACATGATGTAGACAAGATCTATTTATGTAGAAATAGACCCCATTTTGTTATCCTTAATAGCAACGATACATACGTGTGGTTTCCCCTTCTGTCAATGGGATCAAGCACCGTAAGATCGAACCCATCACAAAGCACCTCTTCCCATTGCAAGATAAATAGATCAAGTTGGCCAAACAAAACCCGACTATCGGAGAAGAAATACGAGGCTATAAGTAATCATGCATATAAGAGATCAAAGAAGACTCAAATAACTTTCGTGGATAAAAACATAGGTCTGATCATAAACTCAAAGTTCATCGGATTTGAACAAACACACCGCAAAAAGGCTTGAATCATATGGATCTCCAAGAGACCATTGTATTGATAATCAAGAGAGAGAGAGAGAGGAAGCCATTTAGCTACTAACTACGGACCTGTAGGTCTACAAAGAACTTTTACTCACACATCATCGGAGAGGCACCAATGGAAGTGGTGAACCCCTCTGTGATGGTGTCTAGATTGGATCTGGTGGTTCTGGACTCTGCGGCGGCTGGAATTGATTTTCGTCGACTCCCCAAGGGTTTCTGGAATATTGGGGTATTTATAGAGCAAAGAGACGGCTCAGGGGGCACCCGAGGTGGGCACAACCCACCTGGGAGCGCCTGGGCCCCCAGGCGCGCCCTGGTGGGTGCTGCCCCCTTGAGGCACCCCAGGTGCTTTCTTGGCCCACTGGATGTCTTCTGGCCCAAAAAAATCCTCAAAGAGTTTCGCTGCGTTTGGACTCCGTTTGGTATTGATTTCCTGCGATGTAAAAAACATGCAGAAAACAACAACTGGCACTGGGCACTATGTCAATAGGTTAGTACCAAAAAATGATATAAAATGACTATAAAATGACTGTAAAACATCCAAGAATGATTATATAATAGCATGGAACAATAAAAAATTATAGATATGTTGGAGACATATCAACCCTTCCCTTGGATTTTAACGCATTCCTGGAGAAAGCTAAGTTTAAATATGATGGTAGCAACTACACAGACCGAGTCCGTAACTTGAGGATTATCCTCATTGATGCACAGAAGAATTATGTTCTTGATGCACCGCTAGGTGAAAGGCCTATTGCAGGAGCAGATGTTGATGTTTTGAACTTTTGGCAATCTCGATCTGATGACTACCCGATAGTTCAGTGTGCCATGCTTTACAGCTTAGAATTGAGACTTGAAAGATGTTTTGAACGCCATGGAGCATATGAGATGTTCCAAGAGTTGAAGTTAATATTTCAACCAAATGCCCGAGTTGAGAGATATGAAGTCTCCAACAAGTTCTATAGCTGCAAGATGGAAGAGAATAGTTCTGTCAGTGAACACATACTCAGAATGTTTGGATATCATAATCACTTGACTCAGCTAGGAGTTAATCTTCTAGATGATAATGTTATTGACAGAGTTCTCCAATCACTGCCACCAAGCTACAAAGGCTTCATGATGAACTATAATATCCAAGGGATGGAGAAAAGAATTCCCGAGCTCTTTGTAATGCTCAAAGTTGTGGAGGTAGAAATCAAGAAGGAGCATCAAGTGTTGATGGTTAAAAAGACCAATAGTTTCAAGAAAAGGGGCAAGGGAAAGAAAATGAACTTCAAGAAGAATGACAAGCAAGTTGCCACTCTCGGGAAGAAGCACAAAGTTGGATCCAAGCCTGAAACTGAGTGCTTCTACTGCAAAGGGACTTGCCACTTGAAGCGAAACCGCCCCGAGTATTTTGGCAGATAAAAAGGATGACAAAGTGAATAAAGGTATATTTGATATACATGTTACTAATGTGTACCTTGCTAATGCTCGTAGTAGCGCCTGGGTATTTGATACTGTTTTGGTTGCCCATATTTGTAACTCGAAATAGAAGCTACGGATTAAACTAAGATTGGCTAAGGACGAGGTGACGATGCGCGTCAGGAATGGTTCCAAGGTCGATGTGATCACCGTCGGCACGCTACCTCTACATCTACCTTCGGGATTAGTTTTAGACCTGAATAATTGTTATTTGGTGCCAGCATTGAGCATGAACATAATATCTGGATCTTGTTTAGTGCGAGACGGTTATTCATTTGATTTAGAGAATAATGGTTGTTCTATTTATATGAGTAATATCTTTTATGGTCTTGCACCCTTGAAGAGTGGTCTATTTAATTATGTTGAATCTCGATTGTGGTAATAGACATATTCATAATATTGATGCCAAAAGGTGCAAAGTTGATAATGATAGTGCACCATATTTGTGGCACTGCCATTTAGGTCATATTGGTGTAAAACGCATGAAGAAACTCCATGCAGATTGACTTTTGGAATCACTTGATTATTAATCATTTGATACTTGCGAACCATGCCTCATGGGCAAGATGACTAAAACTCTGTTCTCCGGAACAATGGAGCGAGCTAATAACTTATTAGAAATAATACATACCGGTGTATGCGGTCCGATGAGTGTTGAGGCACGCGGCGTGTATCGTTATTTTCTAACCTTCACAGATGATCTGAGCAGACATGGGTATATCTACTTAATGAAACACAAGTCTGAAACATTTGAAAAGTTCAAACAATTTTAGAGAGAAGTGGAGAATCATCATAACAAGAAAATAAAGTTTCTACAATCTGATCGCGGAGGCGAATATTTGAGTTACCAGTTTTGCCTTCATTTAAAACAATGTGGAATAGTTTCACAACTCATGCCACCTGGAACACCACAGTGTAATGATGTGTCCGAACGTTGTAACCATACTTTATTAGATATGGTGTGATCTATGATGTCTCTTATAGTAGATCTTGATGAGGTAATTATACCTTCTCTCAATTTGGAAAGTAGCTCATCAGAGAAATCCGTTCTCATGATGCCTACACCAACTAGAGAGGAAGCTAATGATGATGATCATGAAACTTTAGATCAAGTTACTACCAAACCTTGTAGGTTAACCAGAACATGATCGACACCAGAGCGGTATGGTAATCCTGTTCTGGAAGTCATGTTACTAGACCATGGCGAACCTACGACCTATGAAGAGGCTATGATGAGCCCAGATTTCAATAAATGGCTTGAGGCCATGAAATCTGAGATAGGATCCATGTATGAGAACAAAGTGTGGACTTTGGTGGATTTTCCCGATGATCGGCAAGCCATGTAGAATAAATGGGCCTTCAAGAAGAAGACTGACGCTGATGGTAATGTTACTGTCTATAAAGCTCAACTTGTCGCAAAAGGTATTCGACAAGTTCAAGGAGTTGACTATGATGAGACTTTCTCACCAGTAGTAATGCTTAAGTCTGTCCGAATCATGTTAGCAATTGCCGCATTTTATGATTATGAAATACGGCAAATGGACATCAAAACTGCATTCCTTAATGGATTTCTAAAAGAAGAGTTGTATATGATGCAACCAGAAGGTTTTGTCGATCCTAAAGGTGCTAACAAAGTGTGCAAGCTCCATTGATCCATCTATGGACCGGCGCAAGCATCTCGGAGTTGGAATATACGCTTTGATGAGGTGATCAAAGCATATGGTTTTATACAGACTTTTGGAGAAGCCTGTATTTACAAGAAAGTGAATGGGAGCTCTGTAGCATTTCTAATATTATATGTGGATGAAATATTGTTGATTGGAAATGATGTAGAATTTCTGGATAGCATAGAAGGATACTTGAATAAAAGTTTTTCAATGAAAGACCTCGGTGAAGCTGCTTATATATTGGGCATCAAGATCTATAGAGATAGATCAAGACGCTCAATAGGACTTTCACAAAGCACATATCTTGACAAAGTTTTGAAGAAGTTCAAAATGGATCAGTCTAAGAAAGGGTTCTTGCCTGTGTTGCAAGGTGTGAAATTGAGTCAGACTCAATGCCCGACCACTGCAGAAGATAGAGAGAAAATGAAAGTCATTCCCTATGCCTCAGCCATAGGTTCTATCATGTATGCTATGCTATGTACCAGACCTGATGTGTGCCTTGTCATAAGTCTGGCAGGGAGGTACCAAAGTAATCCAGGAGTGGATCATTGGACAACAGTCAAGAACATCTTGAAGTACCTGAAAAGGACCAAGGATATGTTTCTTGTTTATGGACGTGACAAAGAGCTTATCGTAAATGGTTACGTCGATGCTAGTTTTGACACTGATCCGGATGACTCTAAGTCACAAACCGGATATGTATTTATTTTGAATGGTGGAGCTATCAGTTGGTGTAGTTCCAAGCAAAGCATCATGGCGGGATCTATGTGTTAAGCGGAGTACATAGCTGCTTCAGAAGCAGCAAATGAAGGAGCCTGGATGAAGGAGTTGATATCTAATCTAGGTGTAATACCTAGTGCATCAGGTCCAATGAAAATCTTTTGTGACAATAATGGAGCTATTGCCTTAGCGAAGGAATCCAAATTTCACAAAAGAATCTAACACATCAAGAGACGCTTCAACTCCATCCTTCATCAAGTCAAGGAGGGAGACATAGATATTTGCAAAATACATACGGATCTGGATATAGCAGACCCATTGACTAAACCTCTTCCACGAGCAAAACATGATCAACACCAAGACTCCACGGGTGTTAGAATCATTACAATGTAATCTAGATTATTGACTCTAGTGCAAGTGGGAGACTGAAGGAATATGCCCTAGAGGCAATAATAAAGTTGTTAGTTTATATTTCCTTATTTCATGATAAATTTTTATTATTCATGCTAGAATTGTATTAACCGGAAACTTGATACATGTGTGGATACATAGACAAAATACCGTGTCCCTAGTAAGCCTCTACTAGACTAGCTTGTTGATCAAAGATGGTTAAGTTTCCTGACCATAGACATGTGTTGTCATTTGATAAATGGGATCACATCATTAGGAGAATGATGTGATGGACAAGACCCATTCATTAGCTTAGCATTATGACCGTTGAGTTTTATTGCTATTGCTTTCTTCATGTAAAATACATATTCCTTTGACTATGAGATTATGCAACTCCCGGATACCGGAGGAATGCGTTGTGTGCTATCAAACGTCACAATGTAACTAGGTGATTATAAAGATGCTCTATAGGTATCTCCGAATGTGTTTGTTGGGTTGGCATAGATCGAGATTAGGATTTGTCACTCCAAGTATCAAAGAGGTATCTCTGGGCCCTCTCGGTAATACACATCGTAAGAAGCCTTGCAAGCAAAGTGACTAATGAGTTAGTTGCAGGATGATGTATTATGGAATGAGTAAAGAGACTTGCTGGTAATGATATTGAACTAGGTATGAAGATACCGACGATCGAATCTCGGGCATGTAACATACCGATGACAAAGGGAATAATGTATGTTGTCATAACGGTTTGACCGATAAAGATCTTCATAGAATATGTGGGAGCCAATATGAGCATCTAGGTTCCACTATTAGTTATTGACCGGAGAGGTGTCTCAGTCATGTCTACATAGTTCTCGAACCCATAGGGTCCGCATGCTTAACGTTCGATGACGATATTGTATTGTATGAGTTATGTGATTTGGTGACCGAATGTTGTTCGGAGTCCCGGATGAGATCACATATATGACGAGGAGTCTCTAAATGGTCAAGAGGTAAATATTGATATATAGGATGATAGTATTTGGACACCGGAAGTGTTCCGGAGGGTACCAGGTACATATCGGAGTAGCAGAGGGGTTACCGGAACCCCCGGGGAGAAGATATGGGCCATAAGAGGGGAGAACACCAACCCACAAGGGGTGTCGTGCCCCCTATGGAAGGAGGCCCAATAGGAGAAGGAGAAGAGGGGGTTCGCCCCCCTTCCTTCTCTCTTTCCCCTTCCCTTTTCTTCTCCGACAATTAAGGGGGAGGCTGAAGGGGAAGACCCCAAGTAGGATTCGGCCTACTTGGGGCGCCCTCGGGATGCCTCTCCTCCCCTCCAACCTATATATATGTGGGGAGGGGGCGCCTAGAACACACAACATCAATTGTTAGCCGTGTGCGGTGCTCCCTTCCACTGTTTACACCCCTGGTCATATTCTCGCAGTGCTTAGACGAAGCCCTGCGCGGATCACTTCACCATCACCGTCACCACCCTGTCATGCTGATGGAACTCATCTACTACCTCGACACCTGGCTAGATCAGGAAGGCGAGGGACGTCATCAAGCTAAATGTGTGCCATACGTTCGGTACTTGATCGGTCGGAGCTAGAAGAAGTTCGACTACATAATCTGCATTGTCAAACGCTTCCGCTTACGGTCTACGAGGGTACGTAGACACACTCTCTCCCCTCATTGTTATGCATATCCTAGATAGATCTTGCGTGAACGTAGTATTTTTTTTTTGAAATTGCATGCTACATTCCCCAACAGGACAAGTGAAGTACCATCGCCTATGTTACCTTTAGAGCTCCGCTCATGTGTTGTAGGTGAGGCGACAAAAAATGATGCATGGTCAATAGCTTCATCATCTTGATGGTACCATGTGGGGGGGGGGGTGCAATTTCGTCCATCATGGCCACCGGTTTGCCCATTGGAGGTATGGACTCGTCGAGAATTAGTGCTTCGCCTGGTTGGAGATCTAACACCAAAAAGGAAAACATACTAGTAGTAGAGGTTAACTCATTAGAAATCATAGTGGCCTCACATGCCCTATCGACTACCTAACTCACTAAGTGTTGTGGCTCACTCACTCCCGGTGAGATGCTCTCACTCATATGGTTGGTGGAGTCACTCAAATGGCTCTCAACCTCACATAGGATGTGTGTCATGCTCTCGTGTGTGGGGCTAGTGGTGGTCACACTCATCCTCTTAGAGGAAATGCACTCAATGTCATATATGGTGGAGTCACTCATGTCACTCATGTGGTGGTGGCTCTCCTCACATGGCAACTGGGGCATCTCATCATATGTGGGTTCGGAGAGATGTAGGTGCTAATGTCTCCATGCTCAACTCCTACCGCCGCCTTGGTTGAAGGGATAGTCCCATGATCAACCTCCTCATCCATAACGCCTCCAAAGATGAATGCCATAGGATGTGGCAAATCATCACTTTCCTTTGAGACCAAAGGTAATGTCTCATGTGCGGTCTCATAGCTTGACTCGGAGTATGAGTCCCATTGGGGTGTCATCTTCATGTTATTGAATAGGTTCATGCTCGTCGCCGTAGTAGAAGGGGGTGGCCCTTGCTCGACCGTCTTCTTGTATGAGGTCCATATGATGTGGCACCTTGTAGCTCGTCTCCATGACTGACGAGAAGTTCCCATGCTCGGCCATCTTCCTTGAGGGGATTCCAAAGATGGAAGTGACACCCTCACTTGTAGGTGGTCGCCTTGTACTTGATGATGTCGAAGTAGGCATACTCGTGGGAATTAGGCGAAGATGTCATACGTCCAAAGGAAAAGATGCCTTGATAACACTTGGTGAAGATGCCGAAGTGGTGGTGGTAGCCGTAGCTTCCTCTTGGTGGTGCTTGTCTCGCGGTCTTCTCTTATGATCATGAATTTTGGTTGTAGCTTGATGTAGAGCTTGTTGGGACTTGTAAGTTTGCATGTCTCGAGCATCTTCATGTTGATGGTGTCGTTGTCGTGCTTGAGATCGTAGTAGATGTTGTTCGTTGTCGTTGTGCACATGATGCTTGGAGGTAACTTGCCCTTCATGACGATGTGGATCACGAATGTGATGATGGTTGCCATGTAGATGTGGACGTGGACAAATTGTGCTTACATCATATGGGCGCTCCGAAGATGGTCGACCCGCTCGCCGCCGCCTTGAAGATGACGAAGGGGAAGAATACTTGTAGTTGGCCATCATGTCGCGTAGTTGATCCTTGAGCTCGTCCAACTTGTTGTCGATTTAGTCCATTTCCTTCCTTCAGAGTGTCATATGTCGATGGCGAGGTTGTCGATGCGCTTTCGCAAGGTAGATTGTACACCTTGCATTTCTTATTGCAGTCCGAAGTGATGAGTGTTAATGTAGTTGTTCGCGTTGTCGTTGTCGAAGACCGGAGATGAAATGCTTTTCCTATCCATCAAAAGACTCGAGCAAATGTGTTTGGGAGAAAGAGAAGAACTAGACCAAATGTACCTTACCCGATGTTGAAAATGGATCAATATCACTCAATAGTATAGTAAGGAAATAGCACAATTGGTACCGTATCTCGTCAATTTCTCACACCTACACAAATAAAGCTTTTGGTGGAGCTTGGTGAGGATAGTGGCACGGAAATTTGATGCAAAATGTTAGCAAGAGTCAATAATGTTGAAAGAGATTCATAAATTCGCAAGTGAAACAAGTCAATCAATAGCAATATGTGACACACGGAAACACACACACACACACACACACACACACACATGGATAGATAAATGGGGTCATGCAATCAAGGATGAGCTCAAAATGTGGAATCCACGGAAAATGCTCTAGTTGCACAAATCTAGAGAGACATTAGCACGATTGCTCAATAGGCGGATACAACACTTGTTCACACCCTATAAGAGACAAAATTGCAACAACTTCTATCCCAACTATGCTATGCATATATGGTTCCCGGTGATCCTCTCAAGATGATCCAAGATGATCGGATATGAAAATCTTATATGCAATGTGGTATGATGCTATGGCTATTGCTTACAAGATCCTTGTTCACTCTTTTGTTTTGCTTTAAAGCTTTTTCTTTTTTTTGATATGGCCACTATGCGAAATGCACAAACCAAGTTTGCAATTGTATATATGCAGGAACAAACTTGTGACACAAGGGATGGTACTATGATACCCAAATGACACCAATATGATATGGTATGTATGCAATGGAAGGGAGGATAGATGATCACTAATGTGCACAAATAACGTTGCCAACAATACTCAATGGCTAGTCTCGATAGGCAAGTGACTCACAATGGGCTAGGGGTTAACAATGCAATGGCAAGGAGAATATATAATGGATGTCGTCGAGGTTACCGTCCTTGCTTATGGTAGGGGTGTTAAAATGATGAAGTGGTCAATGTCGATGACGACCTTGTGGAGATGATGAGTGGTGGTGTTCTCGATGTTGAACCGCCCCTAATTAGCTGAAATACCTTAGGAAACGGAAAAACCGCAAACTCAAAATCTCAAATGACAAATGTGAAATGGTGGTGGTTGCAGAACTATTGGTAGAAACCCTGTCAAAATGGGTTAAGGTGCCAGAAGGGTATGATGGGCTATACACGGTCCCTAAGTAGGCTAAACACCTTAGGAGACACAAACCACAACTCAAACAAGATCAAAAGCAATGGGGAACAAAATGGGTTAGGTTGCGGAAGTCGGTGGTCGTAATGCGGATAATGTGGTGGCAGCCCTAGGGAAAGATGCCAAAGTTCCAAAAATTTTATGGAGTCAAATAGTGTTGAAACCTATCTATATGGATAGAGGATGTCAATAACTACTCAATGAGCTAAAGAACACAAAAATCAGACTCCGGATGTGAAAGTTATGGTCAAAACAATGAAAC
>NC_041387.1:60537147-60653396 GCF_002162155.2 Triticum dicoccoides | reverse complement strand
CATGATTTTGCCCTCTAGGAGCCGGATGTCCGGCCTGATGATTCCAGATCGGGATTTGGACTTCAAAACTCGATTTGGGGGCGGAAATTGATGATTTCGGGGGCAAAATTTGACGGATTTCGTGGATGGAAAGTGTAGAAAATTGGGGGAAAGCTAGATCTAATCGAAACACAACGAATCCATGGATCAAAATCAACAAAACATCATCAAACCAACAAATCACAAAAAAATTAGGGGCTATTTTTTGTGGGGATTATCGAATTTAGGATGAAATCACACAAAACAAGGCTAGAAAACGGTGGGAGGGACTCCAAATATGTGATCAACGTGGCTCATGATACCATATGATATAGGGATAACCCGGTGTAGGCCAATCTTTCATGATTGGAGGTGATTCCCACGAAGAACATGAAGAACACGAGGGGAAAACACGAGGGTAACGAGAGGAAACACTCAAATCAAAAAGAAACGGTCACACATGTGCTAGATCCGAACACACAACTAGATACATGATCCAAAGACAACAAAGGAAAGATACAAAGGTAACTTGTTCATCTCCGCGAGGAGGCCTTGAATCCGCGAGGGATCTCCCTGTGAGGGGTCTTGAATCCAAGTGTGGATCTTCTCTGTAGAGGTCGCCGTTTCTCGATGGAGGAGAACCACAAGGATGAGCAAAGCTCTATCTCTAAAATGAGCTAAACCAATGTTAACCCTAAAATGTGAGGGAGAAGGAGTATATATAGTCTAGGGGCAAAGGGATACATGGGCTTCGGCCCAATTACACTGTGCACAGACAGGGGAGCCGGATGTTCGGGCGTCGGGCCGGATATCCGGGCGTTCCCGAGGTGCCGGATGTCCGGGCTGGCGGGGGCCGGCTTTGGTAAGGTTCTGTGAAGGTGGCCAGATTTCTGGGTGGCTCAGGCCGGATGTCCGGTGCCTGGAGATGCTCCTCAGCAGGGCTGCTGCTTTGGCCGTTGGCTTGAGGGGCCGGATGTCCGGGGCAGGGGCCAGATGTCCGGGTCCTGGGAACTTCATACGTTTCCTTCCGTCATTCCTCTTCATCCTTGTACTTGGGGGCCTGTCCGTATTCACGTGCATCCTTGAGAGGGCCTTCTTGCTACCTAATCATGCACAACATTCCGTACTTAGGTACACTACAAAAGAATACACTTCCGTGATGATACGTGTTTGTCACAGTAGGTCACATTTTCTGTCATGCATGTACATTCATGACAATTTTATGGCAAAATCAAGATAGTCATACCTGTGCTGTCGTAGAAGTGTTCCATGACATTACCAAAATTATCATCACGGAAGTGTCCACTTCCATGACGATAAATCGCGCGTCATAGAAGTGCTTTCATCAAGGTGACTGATACGTCTCCAATGTATCTATAATTTATGAAGTATTCATGCTATTATATTATCTGTTTTGGATGTTTATGGGCTTTATTATATACTTTTATATTATTTTTGGGACTAACCTATTGATACGTCTCCAACGTATCTACTTTTCCAAACACTTTTGCCCTTGTTTTGGACTCTAACTTGCATGATTTGAATGAAACTAACCTGGACTAACGCTGTTTTCAGCAGAACTGTCATGATGTTGTTTTATGTGTAGAAAAGAAAAGTTCTCGGAATGTCCTGGAAATCCACGGAGGCACTTTTTGGAAAATATAAAAACTATTGGCGAAAGAATCAAGACCAGGGGGCCCACACCCTATCCACGAGACAGGGGGGCGCGCCCCCCTATCTCGTGGGCCCCCAGGACCTCCACCGACCTCAACTCCAACTCCATATATTCACGTTCGAGGAGAAAAAAATCAGAGAGAAAGTTTCATCGCGTTTTACGACATGGAGCCGCCGCCAAGCCCTAATCTCTCTTGGGAGGGCTGATCTGGAGTCTGTTCGGGGCTCTGAAGAGGGGGATTCATCGCCATCGTCATCATCAACCATCCTCCATCAAAAATTTCATGATGCTCACCGCCGTGTGTGAGTAATTCCATCATAGGCTTGCTGGACGGTGATGGGTTGGATGAGATTTACCATGTAATCAAGTTAGTTTTGTTAGGGTTTGATCCCTAGTATCCACTATGTTCTGAGATTGATGTTGCTATGACTTTGCTATGCTTAATGCTTGTCACTAGGGCCCGAGTGCCATGATTTGAGATCTGAACCTATTATGTTTTCATGAATATATGTGTGTTCTTGATCATATCTTGCAAGTCTATAGTCACCTATTATGTGTTATGATCCGACAACCCCGAAGTGACAATAATCGGGATACTTCTCGGTGATGATCGTAGTTTGAGGAGTTCATGTATTCACTATGTGCTAATGCTTTGTTCCAGTTCTGTATTAAAAGGAGGCCTTAATATCCCTTAGTTTCCACTAGGACCCCGCTGCCACGGGAGGGTAGGACAAAAGATGTCATGCAAGTTCTTTTCCATAAGCACGTATGACTATTTACGGAATACATGCCTACATTACATTGATGAACTGGAGCTAGTTCTGTGTCACTCTATGTTATAGCTATTATATGAGGAATCGCATCCGACATAATTATCCATCACTGATCCATTGCCTACGAGCTTTTCACATACTGTTCTTCGCTTATTTACTTTTCCGTTGCTACTGTTACAACTATTATCTTTACTTTTGCCACCGTTACCTTTATTATCATACTACTTTGCTACTAAATACTTTGCTGCAGATACTAAGTTATCCAGGTGTGATTGAATTGACAACTCAACTGCTAATACTCAAGAATATTATTTGGCTCCCCTTGTGTCGAATCAATAAATTTGGGTTGAATACCTTACCCTTGAAAGCTGTTGCGATCCCCTACACTTGTGGGTTATCAAGACTAATTTCTGGCGCCGTTGCCGAGGAGCATAGCTCTATTCTCTGAGTCACTTGGGATTTATACCTGTTGATCACTATGAAGAACTTGAAAGACGCTAAAACCAAGATTTTGCCCTCAACTACGAAGGGAGGTAAGGAACTGCCATCTAGCTCTGCACTAGATTCTCCTTCTGTTATTAGTAAACTTGTGACGCCTAAACCTGCTACTGCTATGAATTCTAATATGTCGCATGTTATTGATGATGCCACTTCTTCTTTGCACGACACTTATGATGAAACTACTTCGGTGCGTGATACTACTTTGCCATTAGGTGAATTTCTTGATGAACAACTTGCTAGGGCTAGAGAGAATGAAATTATTGAAGATGCTATTATTGACGATATTGATGATGAAGGTTCTCCGAATGATTATGAATTACCTGTTGTTCCTAAGGGTTATGTTATGGATGAAGAAACTAGCGGAAATATTGTCGGTGTCAAAACCGGCGGATCTCGGGTAGGGGGTCCCGAACTGTGCGTCTAGGTGGATGGTAACAGGAGACAAGGGACACGATGTTTTACCCAGGTTCGGGCCCTCTTGATGGAGGTAAAACCCTACATCCTGCTTGATTAATATTGATGATGTGTGTTACAAGAGTGGATCTACCACGAGATCAAGGAGGCTAAACCCTAGAAGCTAGCCTATGGTATGATTGTTGTTCATCCTACGGACTAAAGCCATCCAGTTTATATAGACACCGGAGAGGGCTAGGGTTACACAGAGTCGGTTACAATGGTAGCAGATCTACATATCCATATCGCCAAGCTTTCCTTCCACGCCAAGGAAAGTCCCATCCGGACACGGGACGAAGTCTTCAATCTTGTATCTTCATAGTCTTGGAGTCCGGCCGATGATGATAGTTCGGCTATCCGGACACCCCCTAGTCCAGGACTCCCTCAGTAGCCCCTGAACCAGGCTTCAATGACGACGAGTCTGGCGCGCATATTGTCTTCGGCATTGCAAGGCGGGTTCCTCCTTCGACTAATTTATAGAAGATTGTGAACACCAGGATAGTGTCCGGCTCTGCAAAATAAATTCCACGCACCACCATAGAGAGAATAATATTTACACAAGTTCAATCTGCTGACGTATTTGGTGGCGTGACGTCACACCACTACCAAGCCTTTACTTGAATCGTTTTTATCATACCACCTCAGCGTGTTTAGCGAAGCGGTTTCCTTGGCACATCTTGTCGAAGCAGAGATCGTGTTCCCCTTATTCCGGGATTCTCATAAATATGGACGTGGGTAACCCAACCGCGCCCGTTGCCACGCCCCCTCCATCGAAGGCGGGTTCCAAACGGTCACGGGGACGGCTCTTGGTATTCTTCCTCTTTATAATGAGACCAAGGCCCGTTCTTTTTCTTCAATCCACAATGGAATCCGCCCCTCGCCCCGAGTTCCAACACCCAGGGCTCCAGATTCGGGTACCTTCGACCTTCGACAATGTCCGGCTCTGACCTACGAGGCCGGTGGATGCCCTCTTCCGTCACGGAAGAAGACGTGCTAAAGCTGAGAGACGCCAGGTACTTGACCTATGAGATTTCGCATAGGTTGCCTGCCCGAGGGCAAGTTATTCCTACTCCTGAGCCCGGGGAGAACGTCATGTTCGTGTCTCACCTCCGTCGGGGTTTAGGCTTCCCGATGGATCCCTTCGTGAGGGGGCTCATGTTTTACTATGGGCTAGAATTCCATGACTTGGCTCCGGAGTCCATCCTCCACATCTCATCATTCATTGTCGTCTGCGAAGCCTTCCTCCGCACTACCCCTCACTTCAGCTTGTGGATCAAAACCTTCAACGTGGAGCCGAAGATGATTGAGGGGCGTCAGGCAGAGTGCGGCGGGGCGGTTATAAGCAAGAGGGCCGATGCTCCATGGCCCGAGGGCTCTTTTCAGGAGGAGCTTGGCTTGTGGCAACAGGAGTGGTTCTATATCACCACTCCCAGGGG
This sequence comes from Triticum dicoccoides, assembly GCF_002162155.2. Lineage (NCBI taxonomy): Eukaryota > Viridiplantae > Streptophyta > Magnoliopsida > Poales > Poaceae > Triticum > Triticum dicoccoides. The sequence continues at coordinate 60,648,540 of NC_041387.1, read as the reverse complement.
CAGCAGGCAGAGGCCGCCGCCCGTCTTCCACTCGGGCCCTCCACAACGGCTGGCGTCATGGGTCAACAAGGGGCTTAACTGGGGGCCGTCCAAAGACGTACCCCTGTTGCAGGACCGGATTTGAGGCCTCCAAGAAAGGGAGATTAATCTGGTTGTAGTGGCACATGTTATGCTGATTCGGCGCCTTCTGCCCCGCAAACGTCGCCCCCTCCGCCTGTGGGAATTTAATCCGGAGGGGCCACGAGCTCTCCAACACTTCATGGGTTTGACACCCACGGAGATGTACAAACTGTTCTTCGGATCGCAAGAGATGCATCCGGACTTGACCGAGGACGCTGGCCTAAGCTGCAATCGCCCGGATACTCAAGTAAGCAGCCCTGTGTCTGGACATATTGTTGATTTATTTATCATGGGTTTGCCTTTTAACCAGCTATCCCTTGGACAGGAGTGGATAGCGCAAGCAAAACTGATACGGTGTCCGGCCCCCCTCCCTGAGACCACGCCGGATCCTGTGTTAGTCAAAATGTTGGAGGTTGCGCCTTCGGAGGAGAGCGAAGGGGGGCACAGGGAAACTACCACCTCTGCCAAGGAGGCCTTCAATAAGGGGGGAATCAGAATCCCCCCTTCTAGGGGGAGAAGAGGACCGCTTCCGAAGACCCGGAGGCCAAGGCCTCAAAGCGGGGAAGGAAATCTGCGCCGGAAGGTCCTGCGCCGGGAAGAGCCCCGGCCGCACAGTCTCCCCAGAGGAGTCAGCCCTCCAGCGAGCCGTAAGTAAAAAAGGGGGAATTTTGTAATAGGAGACACCCTGCTTTATTTCTAAGGGTAACCGAAGTTTTCACCTTGTAGTTCGGATCTCAGCCCATCTCAGCAGAGCTCATCTTCGGGGGACCTTCGTCCGGAGATGATGGAGAGCGAAACGCCTCCATCTACCGCCCTGTCGGGCGGGGCGGACAACCCTGAGGTGTCGTCACGGAGGGTCTCCCCGAGTCCGGGGGGCCGGGGAGTTCGGCACCTATTGGAGTACGGCCGGTGGAGCTGCAGGATTTGCTCAAGAGGGCGTCTTTTGACAGTTTTGCACATGGAGCGTGCCCTGTATAGATAGTAGCCCCTGAGACTTGGTATGTCGTCGAAAGCGACAGCGTGCCAAGGATCATAATCTCAGTAATAGAATGTCGCCTTTCCTATGTAGGTGGCGAAACATTCGGTGGCCAGCCGAACTGATGGAGTTGCCGAGCTAAAGAGGCAACTCGATGTTGCATATGCGGACATCGCGCTGGTCAATAAACAACTTGATGAATCACAAGGTAGGTGGTTGCTCCGCGGTCGCCTAGTAAGGGAGCTGACACCCATTCCTTACAATTTGTATGCTTGATGCAGATGGTGCCGCTGCTGTGGAAGACCTTCGAGTAGAGCTTGCTCGAGCCAAGGAGCAAGCCAGGAAAAGTGATGCGGCTGCCTCGAAGGCAGCGGAAGAGCTAAAAGCCGAAAAGGCTGCTCACTGCCGAAGCAGGGAAGAGATGGCCGGAATGGCCTTGAAATTAAAATATGCTACCGACCGCTATGAGGTTCTTGAAGGAGAACGTCGAGTGGAACAAGAGGGCCTAAAGAAGGCCACCGCCGAAGTCAAGGATGCCCGGAGTGCGATGCGGGCTATGAAGGAGGAACTGCGTCAAGCCGGAGACATTGCGGCTGGAAAGCCCTTTCTTCTGCGTAGGAAGTTCACGGATCCGAAGTATGCTCAGCTGGGCCAGTTGTGTGGTGCGGAGGATCCTTATCTGGATTTGGCAGCGAGTGTGGCGGACGCAGTTGTGCACTTCCGAAGCCAGAAGGATCATGAAATGGAAGAGCTTTACTGGTCTCAATTCCATAGTCCGGAGCGTCCACTTACGTTGACTAATCGGCTGGCTGAGTGGGCTGAGCTGAATAGATTGTCCAGACTTGCCATGACGGATGTGGTCGCTCATTTGTGGCCGGAAAGGCCCAAGCCGAAGAGTTATTTTGGCTTGTTGCAGCAATTCCTTGGGGCGGTGCCGCATATCAAGGCGATGAAGCGGTCGGTATGCATAGAAGGTGGACGGATGGCTCTCGCCCATGTAAAACATACTGGGCGGAGATGGATGCCACTGCTGTTGCATCCCGGGGTTCGGACAAAAGCCGATTACCCGCCGAGCACTATTTTGAGGAAGTCCTATAGGGCGCTCGTTTAATAGAGTCGCAGTGCTCGAAAGATGTTATGTTTAAATGACATGTATGATTTCTGAGATCATGTTTATAATGCAATCACTTTTTATACTTGTGCGTTCAAGTATTGAACTATCTCCTGTGCGGCCGTATATGTATGAATAACCTGAAAGTTGCAGTCTTTGGCTTCAGCCCCCACGCACATGGTGCGGGGTGTTTGCAAAAAAAGAAAAGTGCTTTTTCACACTTAATCCAACGTCTTGGTCCTTTGAAGGAGGTGATAGCATAGCAAACTAGGCAACGAGACTATAATGCTTTATCACTTTCACTTAGCCATAGGAGCTCGGTGGTGGGGCTACTATATAGCCCCTAGAGGCACCGCGCTCTCCGAACTCGGGGCGCGTATGTGCCTGACCGGGAAGCGGTCCTTCGTCAAAGCGTAGGAATTCTAAACATTCCAATAGTCGATCGAGTGGTTGACCAGTCTCTCGCTATATCATAACAGTTAGTTTTCGGCTTTCTCTACTGAGGTGCTCGCCCGGCCGAACCAGGGCACAATCGCAGTAGTTCTCCTGGTGCCGCATTAGCCGATGGTGCGGAACGTAAGGCAGCAAAACACAGGAGCCGGGCAAACCCAACATTTGACCAAAGACATGATTCGGAGCTGATGCATATAAGGCCTAATTCGAGACGCCGAACACTCCCTGAGGTGTTCGGTCTTTATGATACCGGGCAGAACAATGCCCTAAGCCCCTAGTGTCCAGGTACAGGCGGGAACTTCTGACGCGGCCGATGCCAAAACGCCAGCCTCCTCCTCGGTTATGGTAGAAAACCGGGGGATGTGTATCAACAAGAGACAGTAAGAAAGGTTTACGCAGGGTCTTAATCTGAAAAGAATCCTTGCAACGGGTCCCTGCTGCACGTCTGCGCCTGTGTCTCCGTTGTGCTGTATCCTGGACGGGTGTAGCACGTGCTTCATCTGTAAAAGAGAAGGACTTAGTTTGGAATAAATATCGTGCAAAGGATGTATTGAAAATAAAGTATAATTTGGAAGATGAATAAAGTTGAGCTTTATTGGCTCTCATCGTTTATACGCGCAGCCCCTTGTAAAGGAGTATGCGGCTAGGAAGCCCCTTGTCTATTTACGACGGACTCGCCTAACCGTGTCCGAGGTCTGAATGACCTGTTTTTAGGGGCTTTGACCTGCAAGGTCGGATTAGTGTGTGGCTGTCAAAGCAGTCTCACGTTCTCCGTGGTCGAGGAACACTCGGAGTTACTCTTTAATGAGATTATTTCTCGTGAACCGGGCATTTCAAGTGTAAGAGATGCGTAATGTGGTATTGCGTTAAAGCGGGCGAAAGCTTCGCGTCCCAGTAGTGCTTAAGGGCCACTGTTAAATGGGGCGATATGGAGAGTGAGCTTTTCGCGACGGAGGTTGTCGGATGAACCGAACACAACATCTAGTGGTACAGAGCCTGTACAATTGGCTTAAAGGCCTGGCGTCACTCCTTTGAAGGAAGTGCTGCTACGGCGAATTTTGGTAGGGTCTATCCCCATTTTGTGGACGGTGTCCTGGTATGGCAGGTGCCGCACTATGTTTTCGTGTTATCACATGAAGTGAGTTCACTATTTTGACTTCTAGTGGGAAAGTCTTCTGTTTTCCGGCGTGCTGCTTGTGGGGTTTGTCGTCGTCTTCGCTTGTTGTGTCGAGCCCCTTGCGTTCGACGCTAAGTCGGCCGGACTGTTTGAAGACCCAACAATCTCTGTGGGTATGGTTTGTAGGCTTCCCGGAGGTACTATGTATTTGACATAGCCTATCCAGAATTTTGTTTATGTTGGATAGCTCGTCGCTGTTGTCCTTGAGGGGCAGTGTTTTATTATTCGGCCGAGAGCTTTTGAATTCGGCGTTGACCGCCGTGCTATTTGGGCCATTTTCCTTATTCCGGCGCTGATATTTTCTGTGTCGTGATTTCCCATTTCCATCCCTGACTTCGGATGTACTCGGGTCGCTGGTGCTGCATCTAGCCAGCCAGCTGTCTTCCCCCGCGCAAAAGCGGGTCATGAGGCTTGTTAGTGCGGCCATTGTTCTTGGTTTTTCCTGGCCGAGGTGTCTGGCGAGCCATTCGTCTTGGACATTGTGCTTAAAGGCTGCTAAGGCTTCGGCGTCCGGACAGTCAACTATTTGGTTCTTTTTGGTGAGGAACCTGTTCCAGAATTTGCGTGCTGACTCTACGGGCTGTTGAGTTATGTGACTTAAATCATCTGCATCCGGAGGGCGGACATAAGTCCCTTGAAAATTTGCTCGAAACGCATCCTCGAGCTCTTCCCAACTTCCAATGGTATTTTCTGGGAGGCTTTTGAGCCAATGCCGAGCTGGCCCTTTGAGCTTGAGGGGTAGGTATTTTATGGCATGGAGATCGTCTCCTCTGGCCATATGTATGTGTAGGATATAATCCTCAATCCAGACTCCGGGGTCTGTTGTTCCGTCATATGCCTCTATGTTTACGGGTTTGAATCCCGCTGGAAATTCATGATCCAGTACCTCGTCGGTGAAACATAGTGGGTGTGCGGCGCCCCTATATTTAGGTGTGCAGTTGTCTTCAAATGCTCGGCGGGTTCTGTTGCTTCCTGGAGTCTTCTTTTTTGGCCCATAGATAGACCTGACCGGGTCATCCTTTTTCCAAGGATCTTTATGCTGATCGTGTGCTGGCTTGTGTGCGGAGCCCCTTGCTGCTCTTAGCCTGTCATCTGGTGGTCTATCCGGCCAGGCGGCCTCTTTCTTTTTTGACTGCGGGGGCTCTAAGGCCTCCTCGTCGAATTCGGGCAACAACTTGCGCTTCGGGTAACTCTTTGCCTGGCGACTAGCGTCATATTTATCTGCGGTATTGAGTACTTTGCTCCATCTCATTCTGAGTGTGTCCTCTGCTCTTTTGAGCTTCCGCTTTTGCTTCTTCAAACTTCTTGCAGTAGCGACGAGCCTTTTATGAAGGTTCTTATGCTCTGGTGATGTGTTCGGCGTGAGATCGTCTAGGCTCTTGTTTTCGCCGGGGATGGTTTGCTTGTCCAGTTCACCGTGTTTGGATGATTGCTTGGTGGCATGTTCGCCGTCCACTGCTTCGCCCTGCTCTAGGGCCGGGTTTGTATGGGTGCCGTTTTTATCGAGGTGGGACTTCGGGCGGCGCTTGCGTCGCCGTTTTGGTTTTTTGTTGGGGGAGTTATCCTTCGCCATGTCCCGTTGTTCCTCATTATCGCTTCCTTGTGGTGTATCCACCATGTATACGTCGTGAGTTGGGGTGGCTTTCCAGTGCCCAATAGGTGCTGGTTCTTGGTCGTCTCCGGCATCGTCGTCCATACCGTCGATGTCTTCGGAGTCGAAGTCTAGCATGTCGGTTAGATCGTCGACAGTGGCTACTAAGTGGGTGGTGGGTGGGCGTTGAATTTCTTCGTCGTCCGCATCCCAACCGTCCTGACCGCAGTCCGGCCAGGGCTCTCCTGATAACGAGAGATACTTTAGCGAACTCAAGATGTCGCCGAAAGGTGAGTGTTGACAGATGTCCGCGGAGGTGAACTCCATGATCGGCGCCCAACCGGATTCGACTGGAGGGGGCGCGGGAGGCTCGGAGTCCGGCGAGGAGTCCGGCACCTCGGAGTCACGGGCTTCACGAGGGACAAGATTAGTGTTCGGCTCTATTGCCGTAGAGGTTGCAGCCCCCGAGGCGGTGTCTAGCCATCCGTCCTCGATCTACACAGCCGGCTCCGAATTGAAGATCGGAGGGGGCTCGAGTGCGGCCTCCAGGGTACTGTCTGGCTGCAGAGCTAAATCATGCCTGTCGTGACAGTGCGGCGCGCTTGGCTGTGGCTCGAGTCCATCGAAGATCAAGTCCCCGCGGATGTCAGCCGTGAAGTTCAAACTTCCAAATCTGACCTGACGGCCAGGGGCGTAGCTTTCGATCTTCTCCAGATGGCCAAGCAAATTGGCCCGTAGTGTGAAGCCGCCGAATACGAAGATCTGTCTGGGGAGGCAGGTCTCACCCTGGACTGCGTCGTTGTTGATGATCGAAGAAGCCATCGAGCCTATCGGTGACGACACAGAGGAACTCTCAATGAAAGCACCAATGTCAGTGTCAAAACCGGTGGATCTCGGGTAGGGGGTCCCGAACTGTGCATCTAGGCGGATGGTAACAGGACACAAGGGACACGATGTTTTACCCAGGTTCGGGCCCTCTTGATGGAGGTAAAACCCTACGTCCTGCTTGATTAATATTGACGATGTGTGTTACAAGAGTGGATCTACCACGAGATCAAGGAGGCTAAACCCTAGAAGCTAGCCTATGGTATGATTATTGTTCGTCCTACGGACTAAAGCCATCCGGTTTATATAGACACCGGAGAGGGCTAGGGTTACACAGAGTCGGTTACGATGGTAGGAGATCTACATATCCGTATTGCCAAGCTTGCCTTCCACGCCAAGGAAAGTCCCATCCGGACACGGGACGAAGTCTTCAATCTTGTATCTTCATAGTCTTGGAGTCCGACCGATGATGATAGTTCGGCTATCCGGACACCCCCTAGTCCAGGACTCCCTCAACACTTATGATGAAACTACTTCGGTGCGTGATACTACTTTGCCATTAGGTGAATTTCTTGATGAACAACTTGCTAGGGCTAGAGAGAATGAAATTATTGAAGATGCTATTATTGATGATAGTGATGATGAAGGTTCTCCGAATGATTATGATTTACCTGTTGTTCCTAAGGGTTATGTTATGGATGAAGAAACTGCTAGAGATTTTCTTGCTTGCAATGATAGATCAGATCTTAAGAAATTGTTAGTTAAGCTGAAACAAAAGACTTTAAATGCTAAAATGAAACATGTCCCTGCTTTTGCCACTTCACCTATCTTTGTTACTGATAAGGATTATGAATTCTCTGTTGATCCTGAGATTATTACTTTAGTTGAATCTGATCCTTTTTATGGCCTTGAATCTAAAACTGTTGTGGCACATCTTACCAAGTTGAATGATATAGCTACCCTGTTTACTCATGATGATAGATATCGCTATTTTTATATCCTTAAGATATTTTCGTTCTCATTAAAGGGTGATGCTAAGACTTGGTATAATTCTCTTGCTCCCGTAGTCCCCATGATATGATTTATTACTTCTCTGCTAAATATTTCCCTGCTCATAAGAAACAAGCTGCCTTGCGGGAAATATATAATTTCGTGCAAATCAAAGAAGAGAGTCTCCCACAAGCTTGGGGGAGGCTTCTCCAGTTACTCAATTCTTTGCCTGATCATCCTCTCAAGAAAAATGAAATACTTGATATCTTTTATAATGGACTAACCGATGCTTCCAAGGATTACTTGGATAGTTGTGCTGGTTGTGTTTTCAGGGAAAGAACAGTCGAGGAAGCTGAATTACTATTGAATAATATGTTGACTAATGAAAATAATTGGAATCTTCCTGAGCCAATTCCTGAACCAATTGAGCCAACTACTAAGCCTATTCCTAAACCCACTCCAAAGAAGAGAGGTGTTTTATTTCTCAGTCCTGAAGATATGCAAGAGGCAAAGAAATCAATGATAGAAAAGGGCATTAAAGCTGAAGATGTTAAGAATTTACCTCCTATTGAAGAAATACATGGTCTTAATATACCGCCTGTTGAAGAACCACATTGTCTTGATAACCCGACACAGGTAGTAAAGGTAAATTCTCTCTATAGATATGATAAAAGTTGAAATTCCCTCCACTAAAATTCATAGCCCTTGCTTAGATGAATTTGATGACTTTATGGCTAGACAAGAAAGTTTTAATGCTTATGTTGGTAGAGAGTTAAAGAATAATGCTTTCGAGATAGGACGCGTGAGCGATAATATGGCTAGAGTTAAAGGTGAACTTAAACTCATTAGCAAATATGCGTCTATGGTTGCTACTCAAGCTGAGAAAGTACTTAAAGCTCAAAATGATTTGCTTGATGAATTAAATAATAAAAATGATTTTGCTATTAGAGTGGCTACTAGAACTGGTAGAATGACTCAGGAACCTTTGTATCCTTAAGGCCACCCTAAGAGAATCGAGCAAGATTCTCAAAGAAATAATTTAGAGGCACCTAGTTCTTCTAAAAAGAAGAAAACGAAAAACGATAGAACTTTGCATGCTTCTAGTGAACCTACTGTAGACACACCTGAGAATCCCAATAATATTTCTATTTCTGATGCTGAAACACAATCAAGTGATGAACATGAACCGAGTGATAATGTTAATGATAATGTTCATGTTGATGCTCAACCTAGCAAAAACAATGAAGTAGAGATTGAACCTGCTGTTGATCTTGATAACCCACAATAAAAGAATCAATGTTATGATAAGAAAGATTTTGTTGCTAGGAAGCACGGTAGAGAAAGAGAACCATGGGTTCAGAAACCCATGCCCTTTCCTCCTAAACCATCCAAGACAAAGGATGATGAGGATTTTGAGTGCTTTGCTGAAATGATTAGACCTATCTTCTTACGTATGCGTTTAACTGATATGCTGAAAGTAAATCTTTATGCTAAGTATATGAAGGATATCATCACCAATAAAAGAAAGATACTGGAAGCTAAAATTTCCACCATGCTTGCTAATTACACCTTTAAGGGTGGAATACCAAAGAAACTTGGAGATCCCAGGGTACCAACTATAACATGCTCCATTAAAAGAAATTATGTTAGAACTGCTTTATGTGATCTTGGAGCCGGTGTTAGTGTTATGCCTCTCTCTTTATATCATAGACTTGAATTGAATAAGTTGACACCTACTAAAATATCTTTGCAAATGGCTGATAAATCAACTACTATACCTGTCGGCATTTGTGAGGATGTGCCTGTTGTGGTTGCAAATGTCACTATCTTAACGGACTTTGTTATTCTTGATATTCCCGAGGACGATAGTATGTCAATTATCCTTGGTAGACCTTTTATGAATACTGCAGGGGCTGTTATTGATTGAAACAAAGGCAATGTCACTTTTCATGTTAATGGTAATGAGCATACGGTACACTTTCCGAGGAAACAATCGCAAGTTCATAGCATCAATTCTATTGGAAAAGTTCCAACTATTATTATTGGAAATTTTGAATTTCCTCTCCCTACTGTCAAGAAAAAGTATGATATTCTAATTTTTGGGGATTTTCATATCCCCGTTGAGGTAACTTAGTGTTATTCGAAATTTCTCCGGTTCCGTTTTATTCGGAATGAGTTTCTTAACAAGACTTGATTAACCTTGCTAGTGGATTCATTTTGATGATCATGAGATGGATGAAACTAGAAGGCACAACCTTCTGTACCCTCTTTTTACTTTCTGTTATTTAGAATAAATAAAGCAAAAATAGTATTATCTGTCTGTTTTCTGAATTATCCGTGCATTAAAAAAATATCCCGAAAATAAAAGTGCTCCAAATGCCCTGCAAATTTAGTATGATTTTTTATGGAACATTTGAGGATTTTAGGCACTGAAATCACTGCAGGAGGGGCAAGCACCATGCCACGAGAGTGGAGGGTGCGCCCACCCCACCTGGGCGCGCCCCTGTCTCGTGGGCCCCTGGTGGCCCCCCTCCACTTATGTCAGCACCCACACACTTCATCTTCTACCCAAAAAATCCCCATCCAGCTCAAGCATGAGTTCTAGCTCATTTTGCTGCGATTTTCGATCTCCTTGCTCAAAGCTCCATTCGCAAAACTGCTTTGGGGGATTGTTGCGTGGTATGTGACTCCTCCATTGGTCCAAATAGTTTTTGTTCTAGTGCTTTATTCATTGCAAATTTTTGTTGCATAGGTGACCATGTTCTTGAGCTTGCATGTTAAATTTAGGGAAAATTTTGTTTTCGCCACTCTAGATTTTGCCAATTTTCCTTATGCCACTCTAGATTTTGACATTTCACTTTTGCCACTCTTAGTTTTTGACAATTATCACAATTTCCATTCCCGTGCCAAAGCAAAATTTTCAGAGTGGCAATTGTGATAATTATCAAAAGCTAAGAGTGGCAAGAACGAAATAAAATTATTTTGCTTTTGCCAAAAAATGGCAATTGTGATAATTGTCAAAAACAAAGAGTGGCAAAAGTGAAATGTCAGAATCTAGAGTGGCACAAGGAAAATTGGCAAAATCTAGAGTGGCGAAAACAAAATTTTCCCTTAAATTTATGAGGTCCCAAGCAATTCTAATGCATGATATAGGCTCTAGGCACTTGTAGGAGTAGTTGCTACTAGTCTTGTTTAGTTTTATTCACTTTTATTTTGAAGTTACTAAAATTTCAGAAATTTTCAGAAAATGTTAAGGAAACTTTTGAGGGGCTCTTCTAGCCAAGGCTCTCAGGAAAAACAAGCTAAAGAGAAGGAAAAAGCCAAGTATAATCTTCCTCGCTTAGCGGAAGATCGGTCATGTGAGTGGCCATGCAATGATTTCTTGAAAGAAGCTGGAATTCATGAAGATTTTTATTCTTTGATCGAGACAGATGCCTCACCGGTTTCATCAACGACCGAATTGATCAGTATCTCTTACTCACTAATACTTTCGTGCAAAACTTTTATTATTATCCTAAGAAGTCACCGCCCGCAGTATCATTTCATTTATACGATGGATTCAGAGAAATGTCTTTACGTAATTTTTGCGCGGTGTGTAGGATACCTTATGAGGGAGAATTAGAGGAACCCATCGTAAAGATGTGGATGGCTTTGTTAACACTATAGTTGTAGAGGAGCCAAAGAAGGGTTCCGAGGCAAAAATCTCTAGCATACACTTTCTTGTTTTATGCTACTTTGCCATATTTGCTAGTAGATGCTTGATTGGTCGTGAGAATAGTGGAAACTTGAGTGTTCCAGACATTATCTTTCTTCAACATGCTTTGCTTGGAGACAATAGTTTTAATATGGGTGCCGTCATTGCTAAACGTCTAGCCCCTAATCGTACAAAAGGCCCCATATTTGGAGGTATCTATGCTTCACGTCTTGCTAAACATTTTCAGATACCCATTAGGAACCTTGAGAAAGGGGAGACAAAATTGCCTCCTCACATTTCAGATTACAAGAGCATGGTAGCACACAAGTTTATTGTTGACAACGAAGAGAGGATGCTCTTGTATAAACTTTGATTTAATAAGAAACATTTTGAGATTATTATTTTGCCTGCGCCTCAGTTGTTTGATTTGCTTGTAGAAAATTTTCTTGTCACGCCGGAAGCGGTGTACAATCACGAGCCCAAGCTTTTACTCCAGAACCTGAACCTGAGCTGGAGCCTGAACTGGACCCTTATCGTGCATCATCTGTCCAGTGGGATCCGGAGATGACCAGCCAGTGGTATCCTGATTACACCTCCCAGTACACCGGGGAGAGTAGCGACGGTCCTTGGTACTAGAACAACTTAGGCCAAAAGCCTAAGCTTGGGGGAGTACGTATTTCTCACCGACTTTACATTCATGTTCACACACTAGTCGTCAGTGCTCATACTCTTTCATTGTATTATCCATGTTAGTTTAATTTTCTTTTTCGTTTTCTTCTTGTGTGTTTGATAAACCTTAAGAAAAACCAAAAAATTAGTTAGTTTAATTTCCATGCTTGTAGTAGAAATTAAAATGAAAACCCAAAAAGATTTCTCGTTCTTCTTCTTTACTGCTGGGAGCTTTCCTGTGTAAATAGTTTTCTTTTCTTTTCTTTCCTTTGGGGGTCGAGAAGACCATATTGAAAATGTAAAGCGGCTCTCACATGCATGATTGTTTATTTAACTTAGAGCCCATATTACTTGTCTTCTCTCTTGAGTTGAATGCTTGCAGATTCCAGCTTAGTCCAGTGCACGTGCACTCTTATTATTATACACATCGTTCGGTCGTGCAAGTGAAAGGCAATAATGACAATATATGATGGACTTACTGAGATGAGAAAAGCTGGTATGAACTCGACCTCTCTTGTTTTTGTAAATATGATGAGTTCATCGTTCCTGAGTCAGGTTATTATGAAGTAAACATATTTGCAATGACATTTAGAGATTATAGTTGCTTGTGCCATGCTTGATTAGCTTTGAGTTCTAATGGTTTACCTTGCGTGCCAACATGTTATTAGAATGATTATGATGTGATATGATGGGATGGTATCCTCCTTTGAATGAATTGAGTGACTCGACTTGGCACATGTTCACGCATGTAGTTGAAACAAATCAACATAGCCTTCACGATATTTATGTTCATGGTAGATTATATCCTACTCATGCCTGTATTCGGTGTGAATTAATTTTAATGCATGTTCATGATTGTTGTCGCTCTCAGTTGGTCGCTTCCCAGTCTTTTGCTAGCCTTCACCTGTACTAAGCGGGAATACTGCTTTTGCATCCAAACTCCTTAAACCCCAAAGTTGTTCCATATGAGTCCACTATAACTTCCTATATGCGATATTTACCTGCCGTTCTAAGTAAATTTGTATGTGCCAAACTCCAAAACTTCAAATGAAATTCTGTTTTGTATGCTCGAGCAGCTCATGTTACAACTAGGGCTGCCTATATCTTCCATGCTAGGTGGGTTATTCTCAAGAGGAGTGGACTCCGCTCCTCATTCACGAGAAAGGGCCGGTAACCGGGATGCCCAGTCCCATGATCCAAAAATATCAAAGCAAATCAAAATAATTAAACAAAACTCCCCCAGGGCTGTTGTTAGTTGGAGGTACTCGTTGTTTCGAGCAAGCAATGGATTGATGCTTGTTGGTGGTTGGGGGAGTATAAACTTTTACCATTCTGTTTGGGAACTGCCTATAATGCATGTAGTAGATATAGCCATCTCATAGTTGTTGCGTTGACAGCAAAAGTATGCCGCTCAAAATGTTATTCAATCTCTATTTTAAAATTGAGCTCTGGCACCTCTACAAATCCCTGCTTCCCTCTGCGAAGGGCCTGTCTATTTACTTTTATGTTGAGTCATCGCCCTTCTTATTAAAAAGCACCCGCTAGAGAGCACACTGTCATTTGCATTCATTATTGTTGGTTTATATTGGGTATGACTTGACTGGATCTCTTTTACCATGAATTGCAATGTTTAGTCAGTCCTTGATTTTTAAAGGTGCTCTGCATTTATGTTTTGCGGTCTCAGGAAGGGCTAGCGAGATACCATTATTTTATATCATGTTATGATTGTTTTGAGAAAGTGTTGTCATCCGAGTTTTATTATTATGGCTCGCTAGCTGATTATGCTATTGATATGAGTAATTTTGAGACCTAAGTGTTATTGTGAGTATGGTTAGTTCATAATATTTGTTGAAACCTAAATGTTGGCTTTTCATATTTACAACAACAAGAGTAAACAGAGTGAAGGAAATATGCCCTAGAGGCAATAATAAAGTTATTATTTATTTCCTTATATCATGATAAATGTTTATTATTCATGCTAGAATTGTATTAACCGGAAACATAATACATGTGTGAATATATAGACAAACAGAGTGTCACTAGTATGCCTCTACTTGACTAACTTGTTAATCAAAGATGGTTATATTTCCTAACCATAGACAAAAGAGTTGTTATTTGATTAACGGGATCACATCATTAGTTGAATGATCTGATTGACATGACCCATTCCGTTAGCTTAGCACCCGATCGTTTAGTATGTTGCTGTTGCTTTCTTCATGACTTATACATGTTCCTATCACTATGAGATTATGCAACTCCCGTTTACCGGAGGAGCACCTTGTGCTACCAAACGTCACAACGTAACTGGGTGATTATAAAGGTGCTCTACAGGTGTCTCCAAAGGTACTTGTTGGGTTAGCATATTTCGAGATTAGGATTTGTCACTCCGAATGTCGGAGAGGTATCTCTGGGCCCTCTCGGTAATGCACATCACATAAGCCTTGCAAGAAATGCAACTAATGAGTTAGTTGCGCGATGATGTATTACGGAACGAGTAAAGAGACTTGCCGGTAACGAGATTGAACTAGGTATTGGATACCGACGATCGAATCTCGGGCAAGTAACATACCGATGACAAAGGGAACAACGTATGTTGTTATGCGGTCTGACCGATAAAGATCTTCGTAGAATATGTAGGAACCAATATGAGCATCCAGGTTCCGCTATTGTTATTGACCGAAGACGTGTCTCGGTCATGTCTACATTGTTCTCGAACCGTAGGGTCCGCACGCTTAAGGTTTCGATGACAGTTATATTATGAGTTTATGAGTTTTGATGTACCGAAGGAGTTCGGAGTCCCGGATGAGATCGGGGACATGACGAGGAGTCTCGAAATGGTCGAGACGTAAAGATCGATATATTGGACGACTATATTCGGACATCGGAAAGGTTCCGAGTGGTTCGGGTTTTTTTCGGAGTACCGGGGAGTTACGGGAATACGGGGGAGAAGTATTGGGCCTTATTGGGCCATACAGGAAAGAGAGAGGGGCTGCCTAGGGCAGGCCACGCGCCCCCCAAGGCCTAGTCCGAATTGGACTAGGGGGAGGGGTTGCGCCCCCTCCTTCCTTCCCTTCTCTTTTCCCCTTCCTTGTCTCCTACTCCTACTATATGGAAGGACTCCTAGTTGGACTAGGAAAAGGGGAATCCTACTCCCGGTGGGAGTAGGACTCCCTAGGGCGCGCCATAGAGAGGGCCGGCCCTCCCCTCCTCCACTCCTTTATATACGGGGGCAGGGGGCACGCCATGGACACACAAGTTGATCTTCGTGATCGTTCCTTAGCCGTGTGCGGTGCCCCCCTCCATGATATTACACCTCGGTCATATTGTAGCGGTGCTTAGGCGAAGCCCTGTGATGGTTGAACATCAAGATCGTCACCACGCCGTCGTGCTGACGGAACTCCTCCCCGAAGCTTTGCTGGATCGGAGCCCGGGGAGCGTCATCGAGCTGAACGTGTGCCAAGAACTCGGAGGTGCCGGAGTAACGGTGCTTGGATCGATTGAACCGGGAAGACGTACGACTACTTCCTCTATGTTGTGTCAACGCTTCCGCTTTGGTCTACGAGGGTACGTAGACAACACTCTCCCCTCTCGTTGCTATGCATCACCATGATCTTGCGTGTGCGTAGGAATTTTTTTGAAATTACTACGTTCCCCAACAGTGGCATCCGAGCCAGGTTTTATGCGTAGATTTTATATGCACGAGTAGACCACAAGTGAGTTGTGGGCGATACAAGTCATACTGCTTACCAGCATGTCATACTTTGGTTCGGCGGTATTGTTGGATGAAGCGGCCTGGACCGACATTGCGCGTACGCTTACGTGAGACTGGTTCTACCGACGTGCTTTGCACACAGGTGGCTAGCGGGTGTCAGTTTCTCCAACTTTAGTTGAACCGAGTGTGGCTACGCCCGGTCCTTGCGAAGGTTAAAACAGCACTAACTTGACGAACTATCGTTGTGGTTTTGATGCGTAGGTAAGAACGGTTCTTGCTAAGCCCGTAGCAGCCACGTAAAACTTGCAACAACAAAGTAGAGGACGTCTAACTTGTTTTTGCAGGGCATGTTGTGATGTGATATGGTCAAGACGTGATGAGATATAAGTTGTTGTATGAGATGATCATGTTTTGTTGAAGTTATCAGCAACTGGCTGAAGCCTTATGGTTGTCTCTTTATTGTATAAGATGCAAGCGCTAAATAATTGCTTTACTTTATCGCTATGCGATAGCAATAGTTGCAAGAGCAATAGTTGGCGAGACGACCATGTGACGACACATTGATATAGATCAAGATGATGGAGATCATGGTGTCATGCCGGTACCAATGGAAATCATGACGATGCTTTGGAGATGGAGATCAAAGGCACAAGATGATGATGGCCATATCATGTCACATATTATTATTGCATGTGATGTTTATCTTTTATGCATCTTATTCTGTTTTGTTTGACGATAGCATTATAAGATGATCTCTCACTAATTATCAAGAAGTGTTCTCCCTGAGTATGCACCGTTGCCAAAGTTCGTCGTGCCCAGACACCACGTGATGATCGGGTGTGATAAGCTCTACGTCCATCTACAACGGGTGCAAGCCAGTTTTGCACACGCGTAATACTCAGGTTAAACTTGACGAGCCTAGCATATGCAGATATGGCCTCGGAACACGGAGACCGAAAGGTCGAGCGTGAATCATATAGTAGATATGATCAACATAATGATGTTCACCATTGAGAGCTACTCCATTTCACGTGATGATCGGTTATGGTTTAGTTGATTTGGATCACGTGATCACTTAGAGGATTATAGGGATGTCTTTCTAAGTGGGAGTTCTTAAGTAATATGATTAATTGAACTTAAATTTATCATGAACTTAGTCCTGGTAGTATTTTGCAAATTATGTTGTAGATCAATAGCTCGCATTGTTGCTTTCATATGTTTATTTTGATATGTTCCTAGAGAAAATTATGTTGAAAAATGTTAGTAGCAATGATGCGGATTGGGTCCGTGATATGAGGTTTATCCTCATTGCTGCACAGAAGAATTATGTCCTTAATGCATCGCTAGGTGACAGACCTATTGCAGGAGCAGATGCAGACGTTATGAACGTTTGGCTAGCTCAATATGATGACTACTTGATAGTTTAGTGCACCATACTTAACGGCTTAGAATCGGGACTTCAAAAACGTTTTGAACGTCATGGACCATATGAGATGTTCCAGGAATTGAAGTTAATATTTCAAGCAAATACCCGAGTTGAGAGATATGAAGTCTCCAACAAGTTCTATAGCTAAAGGATGGAGGAGAATCGCTCAACTAGTGAGCAAGTGCTCAGATTGTCTGGGTACTACAATCGCTTGAATCAAGTGGGAGTTAATCTTCCAGATAAGATAGTGATTGATAGAATTCTCTAGTCACCATCACCAAGTTAGTAGAACTTCGTGATGAACTATAGTATGCAAAGGATGACGAAAACGATTCCCGAGCTCTTCGTGATGTTGAAATCGACGAAGGTAGAAATCAAGAAAGAGCATCAAGTGTTGATGATTGACAAGACCACTAGTTTCAAGAGAATAGCAAAGGGAAAGAAAGGGAACTTCAAGTAGAATGACAAGCAAGTTGTCACTCCCGTGAAGAAGCCCAAAGCTGAACCTAAAACCTGAAACTGAGTGCTTCTACTGCAAAGGAAATGGTCACTGGAAGTGGAACTACTCCAAATATTTGGTGGATAAGAAGGATGGCAAAGTGAACAAGGGTATATTTGATATACAGGTTATTGATGTGTGCTTTACTAGTGTTTATAGTAGCCCCTGAGTATTTGATACTTGTTCAGTTGCTAAGATTAGTAACTCGAAACAGGAGTTACAGAATAAACAAAGACTAGTTGAAGGGGAAGTGACGATGAGTGTTGGAAGTAGTTCCCAGATTGATATGATCATCATCGCACACTCCCTATACTTTCGGGATTAGTGTTAAACCTAAATAAATGTTATTTGGCGTTTGCGTTGAGCATGAATATGATTTGATCATGTTTATTGCAATACAGTTATTCATTTAAAATCAGAGAATAATAGTTGTTCTGTTTAAATGAATAAAACCTTCAATGGTCATACACCCAATGAAAATAGTTTGTTGGATCTCGATCGTAGTGATACACATATTCATAATATTGATGCCAAAAGATGCAAAGTTAATAATGATAGTGCAACTTATTTGTGGCACTGCCGTTTGGGTCATATCGGTGTAAAGCGCATGAAGAAACTCCATGCTGATGGGTTTTTGGAATCACTTGATTATGAATCATTTGATGCTTGCGAACCGTGCCTTTTGGGCAAGATGACTGAAACTTCGTTGTTCGGAACAATGGAACGAGATACTGACTTGTTGGAAATAATACATACTGATGTATGCGGTCCAATGAGTGTTGATGCTCGTGGTAGGTATCGTTATTTTCTGACCTTCACAAGATGATTTGAGCAGATATGAGTATATCTACTTAATGAAGCACAAGTCTGAAACATTTGAAAAGTTCAAAGAATTTCAGAGTGAAGTGGAGAATCACCGTAACAAGAAAATAAAGTTTCTACGATCTGATCGTGGAGGAGAATATTTGAGTTACGAGTTTGGCCTTCATATAAAACAATGTGGAATAGTTTCACAGCTCACGCCACATGGAACACCATAACGTAATGGTGTGTCCGAACGTCATAACCGCACTTTATTTGATATGGTGCGATCAATGATGTCTCTTACTGATTTACCAATATCGTTTTGGGGTTATGCATTAGAGATAGCTGCATTCACGTTAAATAGGGCACCATTAAATCCGTTGAGACGACACCGTATGAACTATGGTTTAGCAGTAAACCTAAGCCGTCGTTTCTTAAAGTTTGGAGTTGCGATGCTTATGTGAAAAAGGTTTTCAAGCTGATAAGCTCGAACCCAAATCAGAAAAGTCCGTCTTCATAGAATACCCAAAGGAAACTGTTGGGTACTCCTTCTATCACAGATCCAAAGGCAAAACATTCGTTGCTAAGAATGGATCCTTTCTAGAGAAGGAGTTTCTCTCGAAAGAAGTGAGTGGGAGAAAAGTAGAACTTAATGAGGTAACTGTACCTTCTCCCGAATTGGAAACTAGTTCATCACTGAAATCAGTTCCAGTGATGCCTACACCAATTAATGAGGAAGCTAATGATGATGATCATGAAACTTCAAGATCAAGTTACTACCAAAACCTCGTAGGTCAACCAGAGTAAGATCCGCACCAGAGTGGTACGGTAATCCTATTCTAGAAGTCATGTTACTAGACCATGATAAACCTACGAACTATGAGGAAGCGATGATGAGCCCAGATTCCGCGAAATGGCTTGAGGCCATAAAATCTGAGATATGATCCATGTATGAGAACAAAGTATGGACTTTGATTGACTTTCTCGATGATCAGCAAGCCATGTTAAATAAATGGATCTTCAAGAGGAAGATAGATGCTGATAGTAGTGTTACTATCTACAAAGCTAGACTTGTCGAAAAAGGTTTTTGACAAAGTTCAAGGTGTTGGCTACGATGAAATTTTCTCACTTGTAGCGATGCTTAAGTCTGTCCAAATCATGTTAGCAATTGCCGCATTTTTATGAAATCTGGCAAATGGATAAACAAAACTACATTCCTTAATGGATTTAAAGAAGAGTTGTATATGATGCAACCAGAAGGTTTTATCAATCCTAAAGGTGCTGACAAAATAGCAAGCTCCAGCGATCCATCTATGGACTGGTGCAAGCATCTCGGAGTTGGAATATACGCTTTGATAAGTTGATCAAAGCATATAGTTTTATACATACTTGCGGTGAAGCCTGTATTTACTAGAAAGTGAGTGGGAGCACTACAACATTTCTGATAAGTATATGTGAATGACATATTGTAGATCGGAAATAATGTAGAATTATTCTGCAAAGCATAAAGGAGTGTTTGAAAGGAGTTTTTCAAAGAAAGACCTCGGTGAAGCTGCTTACATATTGAGCATCAAGATCTATAGAGATAGATCAAGACGCTTGATAAGTTTTTTCAATGAGTACATACCTTGACAAGATTTTGAAGTAGTTCAAAATGGAACAGTCAAATAAAGAGTTCTTGCCTGTGTTACAAGGTGTGAAATTGAGTAAGACTCAAAACCCGACCACGACAGAAGATAGAAAGAGAATGAAAGTCATTCCCTATGCCTTGGCCATAGGTTCTATAAAGTATGCCATGCTGTGTACCAGATCTATTGTATACCCTACACTGAGTTTGGCAAGGGAGTACAATAGTGATCTAGGAGTAGATCACTGGACATCGGTCAAAATTATTCTTAGTGGAATAAGGATATGTTTCTCGATTATGGAAGTGACAAAAGGTTCGTCGTAAAGGGTTACGTCGATGCAAGTTTTGACACCGATCTGGATGACTCTAAGTCTCGATCTAGATACATATTGAAAGTGGGAGCAATTAGCTAGAGTAGCTCCCTTCAAAGCATTGTAGACATAAAAAAATTGCAAAATACATAACAGATCTGAATGTGAAAGACCCGTTGACTAAGATTCTCTCACAAGCAAAACATGATCACACCTTAGTACTCTTTGGGTGTTAATCACATAGCAATGTGAACTAGATTACTGAATCTAGTAAACCCTTTGGGAGTTGGTCACATGGCGATGTGAACTATGGGTGTTAATCACATGATGATGTGAACTATCGATGTTAATCACATGGTGATGTGATCTAGATTATTGACTCTAGTGCAAGTGGGAGACTGAAGGAAATATGCCCTAGAGGCAATAATAATATTATTATTTATTTCCTTATATCATGATAAATGTTTATTATTCATGCTAGAATTGTATTAACCGGAAACATAATACATGTGTGAATATATAGACAAACAGAGTGTCACTAGTATGCCTCTACTTGACTAGCTTGTTAATCAAAGATGGTTATGTTTCCTAACCATAGACAACAGAGTTGTTATTTGATTAACGGGATCACATCATTAGTTGAATGATCTGATTGACATGCCTCATACCGTTAGCTTAGCACCCGATCATTTAGTATGTTGCTGTTGCTTTCTTCATGACTTATACATGTTCCTATGACTATGAGATTATGCAACTCCCGTTTACCGGAGGAACACTTTATGTGCTACCAAACATCACAACGTAACTGGGTGATTATAAAGGTGCTCTACAGGTGTCTCCAAAGGTACTTGTTGGGTTGGCGTATTTCGAGATTAGGATTTGTCACTCCGAATGTCGGAGAGGTATCTCTGGGCCCTCTCGGTAATGCACATCACATAAGCCTTGCAAGCAATGCAACTAATGAGTTAGTTGCGAGATGATGTATTACAGAACGAGTAAAGAGACTTGCCGGTAACGAGATTGAACTAGGTATTGGATACCGACGATCGAATCTCGGGCAAGTAACATACCGATGACAAAGGGAACAACGTATGTTGTTATGCGGTCTGACCGATAAAGATCTTCGTAGAATATGTAGGAACCAATATGAGCATCCAGGTTCCGCTATTGGTTATTGACCGGAGACGTGTCTCGGTCAAGTCTACATTGTTCTCGAACCGTAGGGTCCGCACGCTGAAGGTTTCGATGACAGTTATATTATGAGTTTATGAGTTTTTATGTACCGAAGGAGTTCGGAGTCCCGGATGATTTCGGAGACATGACGAGGAGTCTCGAAATGGTCGAGACGTAAAGATCGATATATTGGAGGACTATATTCGGACATCGGAAAGGTTCCGAGTGGTTCGGGTATTTTTCGGAGTACCGGGGAGTTACGGGAATACGGGGAGAAGTATTGGGCCTTATTGGGCCATACGGGAAAGAGAGAGGGGCTGCCTAGGGAAGGCCGCGCGCCCCCCAAGGCCTAGTCCAAATTGGACTAGGGGGAGGGGCTGCGCCCCCTCCTTCCTTCCCTTCTCTTTTCCCCTTCCTTGTCTCCTACTCCTACTATATGGAAGGACTCCTAGTTGGACTAGGAAAAGGGGAATCCTACTCCCGGTGGGAGTAGGACTCCCTAGGGCGCGCCATAGAGAGGGCCGGCCCTCCCCTCCTCCACTCCTTTATATACGGGGGCAGGGGGCACCCCATGGACACACAAGTTGATCTTCGTGATCGTTCCTTAGCCGTGTGCGGTGCCCCCTCCACGATATTACACCTCGGTCATATTGTAGCGGTGCTTAGGCGAAGCCCTGCGACGGTTGAACATCAAGATCATCACCACGCCGTCGTGCTGACGGAACTCCTCCCCGAAGCTTTGCTGGATCGGAGCCCGGGGAGCGTCATCGAGCTGAACGTGTGCAAAGAACTCGGAGGTGCCGGAGTAACGGTGCTTGGATCGGTTGAACCGGGAAGATGTACGACTACTTCCTCTAGGTTGTGTCAACGCTTCCGCTTCGGTCTACGAGGGTACATAGGCAACACTCTCCCCTCTCGTTGCTATGCATCACCATGATCTTGCGTGTGCGTAGGGATTTTTTTTGAAATTACTACGTTCCCCAACACAGAGTTTGTATATGTTTTTCTTTATCACTTTCAGTTTATCAACTGAATTGTTTGAGGACAAGCAAAGGTTTAAGTTTGAGGGAGTTGATATGTCTCCAACGTATCTACTTTTCCAAACACTTTTGCCCTTGTTTTGGACTCTAACTTGCATGATTTGAATGAAACTAACCCGGACTGACACTGTTTTCAGCAGAACTGCCATGATGTTGTTTTATGTGTAGAAAAAAAAATTCTCGGAATGTCCTGGAAATCCACGGAGGCACATTTTGGAAAATATAAAAAATATTGGTGAAAGAATCAAGACTAGGGGGCCCACACCCTGTCCATGAGACAGGGGGCGCGCCCCCTATCTCGTGGGCCCCCTGGACCTCCAACGACCTCAACTCCAACACCATATATTCATGTTCGGGGAGAAAAAAATCAGAGAGAAAGTTTCATCGCGTTTTACGACACGGAGCCGCCGCCAAGCCCTAATCTCTCTCGGGAGGGCTGATCTGGAGTCCGTTCGGGGCTCCGAAGAGGGGGGTTCGTCGCCGTCGTCATCATCAACCATCCTCCATCACCAATTTCATGATGCTCACCGCCGTGCGTGAGTAATTCCATTGTAGGCTTGCTAGACGGTGATGGGTTGGATGAGATTTACCATGTAATCAAGTTAGTTTTGTTAGGGTTTGATCCCTAGTATCCACTATGTTCTGAGATTGATGTTGCTATGACTTTGCTATGCTTAATGCTTGTCACTAGGGCCCGAGTGCCATGATTTCAGATCTGAACCTATTATGTTTTCAGGAATATATGTGTGTTCTTGATCATATCTTGCAAGTCTATACT
Organism: Triticum dicoccoides; assembly: GCF_002162155.2. NCBI lineage: Eukaryota > Viridiplantae > Streptophyta > Magnoliopsida > Poales > Poaceae > Triticum > Triticum dicoccoides. Next base: position 60,625,564 of record NC_041387.1, on the reverse strand, counting down.
CACCTATTATGTGTTATGATCTGACAACCCCGAAGTGACAATAATCGGGATACTTCTCGGTGATGACCGTAGTTTGAGGAGTTCATGTATTCACTATGTGCTAATGCTTTGTTCCGGTTCTCTATTAAAAGGAGGCCTTAATATCCCTTAGTTTCCACTAGGACCCCGCTGCCACGGGAGGGTAGGACAAAAGATGTCATGCAAGTTCTTTTCCATAAGCACGTATGACTATTTACGGAATACATGCCTACATCACATTGATGAACTAGAGCTAGTTCTGTGTCACTCTATGTTATAGCTATTACATGAGGAATCGCATCCGGCATAATTATCCATCACTGATCCATTATTGCCTACGAGCTTTTCACATATTGTTCTTTGCTTATTTACTTTTCCGTTGCTACTGTTACAACTACTACAAAAACCCAAAAACTATTATCTTTACTTTTGCCACCGTTACCTTTATTATCATACTACTTTGCTACTAAATACTTTGCTGCAGATACTAAGTTATCCAGGTGTGGTTGAATTGACAACTCAACTGCTAATACTCAAGAATATTCTTTGGCTCCCCTTGTGTCGAATCAATACATTTGGGTTCAATACTTTACCCTCGAAAGCTGTTGCGATCCCCTACACTTGTGGGTTATCACCTATTAACCGGAGGCCCAACTCAAATTGCTGTTTTCTTGCCTATTTCAGTGTTTAGAAGAAAAGGAATATCAAACGGAGTCCAAACGGAATGAAACCTTCGGGAGAGTTATTTTTGGAACGGAAGCAATCCCGGAGACTTGGAGTAGACGTTAAGGCAGCTTCGAGGTGGCCACGAGGCAGAGAGGCGCGCCCTACCCCCTGGGCATGCCCCCACCCTCGTGGGCCCATCGTGGCTCCCGTGGCCGACTTCTTTCGCCTATATATATCCATATACCCTAAAAACATCAAGGAGCACAATAGATCAGGAGTTCCGCTGCCAAAAGCCTCTGTAGCCACCAAAAACCAATCAGGACCCTGTTCCGGCACCCTGCCGGAGGGGGGATCCCTCACCGGTGGCCATCTTCATCATCCCGGCGCTCTCCATGAGAAGGAGGGAGTAGTTCACCCTCGGGGCTGAGGGTATGTACCTGTAGCTATGTGTTTGATCTCTCTCTCTCTCGTGTTCTTGATTTGGCACGATTGTTGGATTTAGGGTTCCGGCAGACCCTTGAGGTTCGAACACTGGGGTGCGCGTGGAGGTTTTGCCTTCTACCTACCTGTTCCTCACCGAATCACTAGAGTCTAAACTGCCAGAAGAGCAAGACAAGGGACACAGGGTTTATACTAGTTCAGGCCACCATTGTGGTGTAATACCCTACTCCAGTGTGTGGTGTGGTGGATTGCCTCTTGGGCTGATAATGAACAATACAAGGAAGAACAACCTCGCGAGGGTCTGTTCTTGCGGTGGTGTTATCCCTTTGGAGGGGTTGATTCTCGATGCCCTGATACTATGGTGGCTAGTCCTATTTATAGGCAAAGGCCCTGGGCCTCTTCCCAAATATTGAGCGGGAAGGGCGCCAACAATTGGCCATTTTGAAGGGGAACATCTGGTACACTTATCCTGACTAAAGTTGGTCCTCGCCTGTCAAAGGCTCTAGTGGTGACGCCGGCTTGGGCTCCACGGTGACCTCCATCCTGCCGTTGGACTGGTCTTGGTCTTGTTGCACCGAAATGGATGCCTTTGCTTGACGCTCTCGCCTGCACTTGCTCCCCTTGCACCAAAGAGGAAAGAAGGACACTGCACGGGCTGGCGCCCGGCTGGCGCCCTCGGACGTCATGGCTTGCGTCATGGGCACCTTGCGAGGTACCCCGCCTTGAACTCTCCGCCTCCTCGTGAGCCAGCCTGATGAGGCCGTGCCTGAGGAAGCTCCTCATCATCCGCCCCGCGAGGCTTGGCCCCTCGCGAGGGTCCTGAGCTTGTGTTGGTGAAGATGGTCCGTGCTGGCCCCCCTTTGAGCCATGCTGCAGGCCGCAGGCAGGCAAGTCTGGGGACCCCCGTTCCCAGAACACTGACAGTAGCCCCCGGGCCCAAGGCGCGCCCGGGCTTGGCCGAGCAGAGAGGCGAAAGGGCAAGTGCGAAGCGTCACGGGCCCTAACAGCCTGCGGCCTTGGGTGCCGCATGGCGGTTGATTGGACGTGGGCGTCTCCACTTCCCCACGACGCCTCGGCAACTGCACGGATTCGACAAGTCCCTGCATGCGAAACGATTCATGATTACCTGCGGTCGTGGAGGCCGACGGTTGGCCTCCTCTGGCTTTAAGTATGGCACGCCGCGTGCCCTTCCAGTTCATCCCCTCTTGCTTCTCCTTCTTCCTCATGGCCCCGTCAAGGAGGTTCTCGGTCGCAGAGAAAGGAAAGGCTCGCCAGGTCGAGCCTGCCTCTCCCCCGCCCAAGCGCGGTTGCGGTCGCCCTCGCAAGCACCCCGTGGCCTCCACGGCGGTTTCCCGTGGCCGCGGAGGTGACTTCCCGCGTGGCGACGGGCGGCCGGCCGCGGCCGGGGTGTGTGTTTCGGCTGTGCGACCCCGAAAACCGCGCTCTCGCGCTGCGGAGGTGCTGCCGGAGTTTGTTGTGTGGGCAGCGGAGCCGGCAAGCGCCCGGCTTTAGCTCCCTCGCTTCTTCCTAGGCGAGCTCCCGGCTGGCGCCCTGGGCGGCCTCTAGCTCCAGGCAGACGGCTGTTGCAGCCGGGCCTCATGGGCTTCGCTGGAGGTCTTCGCGGCTGGGAGCCTGGCCCTGACCCGCGGCTGGCAGACGTTTGCCCGCGTGCGTGGCCTGAGCCGCCGGTGCACCCTGCACTTCAAGTTCAACGGCGACGCCACCCTCTACGTGAGGGTGTTTGGGGAAGATGGCCGCCGCGCAGGGTTCTGCCCTGAAGACGACGGCCACGGCCAAGGACCCAGCCCCGGCGAGGATGAAGAGGGCAGCGCACGCATGGCTGCTGGTGCCCAGGATTCCTCAAGCTTCACTGGTTCCTCTTCGGGCAGCGACTCTTCTAGGAGCGGCCGCGGTCGGCCTCTGCGCCGTCGTGCCTGCTTGGAGGTTGGTAGCGGGTCTGCCCGCCATCGCACCCTGGTGAAACGCGAGAGGGAGTCCGCTTGAGCTACGGTGGCAGCTCGGGTCCTCCCCGAGGGCCGGCGCCTTGCGAGCTTCGCCTGATTTGTTCCTCCCTCCCCTTTTTCCTGCGCAAAAAGACAACTATGTGGGGGCCTCGTGGGGGCGTGTTTGTGTTATTGTTGTCAATCGTCGTAGTGTTTCCGTTATTTTGGTATTGTTCCTTCCTGCCGAACGCCCGCATGTAGGTAATCCCCAGCCTTGGCCATGGGGCGACCGACCCAGGTCCTGTATTCATGTCGCGGTGCCCGTGAGGCACGGACTGGAGGGATGCTCCTGTAGTGGACCCGGGTCACGAGGTCTTGACCGAAAGGATCAAAACGCTCGCGAGGGCGCCAGGGCCGTCCCCTCGCGAAACCTTGCGCAAGAGAAATCGAGGCCGGAGGGCGAAAAGTCGAAGAGCCATAAGTCAGAAGACAGTGAAAGTTTCAATAAAACTTCAAATGAGAATGAACTAGCCAACTGTAGAAAGCAAATGAAAAATCCGCGTCCGGCGCCTAGTCTAGTCTTCGATGTCTTCTCACCAGCGCGGAGCTAAGTGCTACCACTTGGCATGGGAGGGAGCCCCAGGGCCTGAGGCCGGCGCTCCTGAGACTCCGGGGCGTGTACATCCCCAACTCATTATTACGTGAGAGTGTCACGGGCGGCGGGCTTCACAGGCATTCGCCTTCTTCACAGGCTTCGGGCCTTTCTTCGAGGAAGCAAGCTTCACGGGCATTGGCCCTCTTCACAGGCTCCGGGCCTTTCCAAAAACGCAACAGCTTCACAGGCATTCACCCTCTTCATAGACTCTGGGCCTTTTCCAAAACGCTACAGCTTCACAGGCATTTGCCCTCTTCACAGGCTCTGGGCCTTTTCCAAAACGCAACAGCTTCATAGGCATTCGCCCTCTTCACAGGCTCTGGGCCTTTTCCAAAAAGATGATCTTCACAGGCATTCGCCTTCTTCACAGGCTCTGGGCCTTCCCCAAAAATATGATCTTCACAGGCATTCTCCTTCTTCACAGGCTCTGGGCCTTCCCAAAAAGATGATCTTCATAGGCATTCGCCTTCTTCACAGGCTCTGGGCCTTTTCAAGGGTAAAACCTCCGGAGGTACTGGATGTTCCATGCATTCTAGACTGACACCCCCTCCTGAGTCTCCAAGAGCGTGGAGCCGGGCCTGGAAACATGAACAACCTTGAACGGGCCCTCCCACATGGGAGAGAGCTTATGCAGTCCCTCCCTGGAGAGAACCCGCCTGAGCACGAGGTCCCCTACCTCAAGAGTCCTGGGGTAGATGTTGCGGCAGTGGTATCGCCACAGTGCTTGTTGATATCTCGCCGCTCGCAGCGCGGCTTCTCGGCGACGCTCCTCCCCCAGCACGAGGTCCATCTCCCGCATGGCGTCCTGCTGCGCTTCGTCGAACGCCAGGACCCGTGCGGACCGACGTCTGACCTCGTGAGGGAGGACTGCTTCGGCTCCATAGACCAAGAAGAAAGGGGTCTCTCCAGTCGGCTTGGTTGCGGTCATGCGGATGGACCACAACACGGACTGGAGCTCGTCTTACCAGCCTCTGCCGCAAGCTTCCAGCTTCTTCTTGAATGTTCTGGTCTTGAGGCCCCTCAGGACCTCCGCGTTGGCCCGCTCGGCCTGGCCGTTGCTTCGGGGGTGCGCCACTGAAGCGTAGCATATCTGCGTTCCAAGGTTAGCACAATATGTTTTGAAGAGGTTACTGGTGAACTGCGAACCGTTGTCGGTGATGATGCGGTTCGGCACCCCGAACCGGCTCATGATGCCCTTGATGAACTTGACCGCTGAACCCGCGAGGATGGTGCAAACGGCTTCCACTTCGGCCCACTTGGTGAATTTGTCCACGGCGACGTAGAGGTAGCGATAGCCCCCTGGCGCCCGGGGAAACGGGCCTAGGATATCAAGCCCCCAGACCGCGAATGGCCATGTGAGGGGTATGGTCTGCAGACCTCCCGCCGGCTGATGGATCTGCTTCGCATGGAATTGACAGGCTTCGCAAGCCTTTACCAGTTCGACGGCGTCATTGAGCGCAGTAGGCCAATAGAAACCGCTTAGGAATGCCTTGCCCACGAGGGTTCGTGATGACGAGTGGTGCCCACAGTCTCCACCGTGTATGTCCGCCAGCAGCTCTTTCCCTTGCTCCCTGGAGATGCAGCGTAGGGATACATCATTTGGTCGCTTCCGGTAGAGTTCCCCATCCCTGATGCAGTATGCTGTGGCTTACCGCGCCACATGCTCCGCTTCCTCTTCCTCCTCCGGCAGGGTCCCTTGCGTTAAGTAACTCCGGAGCTCTGTGATCCAGCGCCCCTCCTGAGGCTCCATTGTCAGGAGCAGGCGCGCTCCTGAGGCTGGGCCACAGGCCGGGGCTCCCGAGGTAGGTGGCTGGGGGAGCTCCTCCCCAGGCTACGCCGTGTTTGATAGCGACGGCATGGCCGAGGGCTTGAAGAGCCGCTCCTCGAAGACGCCAGACTCCTGAGGTAGCCGCCTGGATGCTCGTTTGGCGATGTCATCGGCCTCCTGATTGGTGCCACGAGGCACATGCTACAACTCCAACCCCCAAAACTGCTTTTCCATCCTGCGGACCTCCGCAAGGTAGGCCTCCATGTGTTCGTCTCTTGGCTCGTATACCTTGTTGGAGAAGTTGACGAGGAGCTGTGAGTCGCCCTTGATGGTTAGGCGCTTTACCCCTAGGGTAGCCGCGGCCTTCAAGCCTGCTATCAGGCCTTCATACTCCGCTATGTTGTTGGAGACCTTTTAGCCTTGCTGGAAACAGAGCTGCACGGCATACTGGATCTTGTCCTGAGTGGGAGATATGAGCACCGCCCCAGCCCCTGCGCCTTGCCTGGAGAACGCTCCGTCGAAGTACATGACCCAGCCTTCTGGTGCATCGCTTCCTGGGGAGAGGGATCGATCCTCGCCGGCCTTGAGGTCCGGTGCCTCCGTCCATCCGGCCACGAAATCCGCTAGTGCGGCTCCCTTGATGAATCGGGTCGTGCTAAATTCGAGCTGAAATGCTTGCAGCTCAATGTTCCACTCGGCGACCCTTCCGACTGAGTTAGGGCTCAGAAGCACTCTTTCCAAGGGGTACGCTGAGACAACTTTGATAGGGTGACCCTGAAAGTAGTGCCGTAGCTTGCGCAAGGCCACCAGTAGCGCGAGGAGAAGTTTCTGAGGCATGGGGTACCGCGCCCTTGCATCCCGCAACACCATGCTGATGAAGTACACTGGGTGCTCGACGAGGCTTGGAGCGACGGTGCTGGTGGCGTCCTTCGGAAGCCGTGGTGCCTCCTGAGGCGGCGGAGCCTCCAGAAGCTGGTTGCCTGGGGGAAGGGCCTCTCCCGCTCCCGGTGCGTTCCCCTGTGGCGGCTGATCTTCCTCAATCATGGTAGTTATCTCTGTGAGTCCTTTTTGTCCTGCTTTGCCTTGGCGCGGGCAGCTGCCGCGGCCTTGGTCCGACGCTCCTCCCTAACAGCCACCAGGGCCGCGCAGGCAGAGTAAGGAGTGGCGGCGAGGTAGAGTACCAAGGGCTCTTGTGGGCGTGGGGCCACCATCACTGGTGGGCTGGTCAGGTATCTCTTGAGATCTTGGAATGCCTTGTCGGCCTCTTTAGTCCATTCAAAGGGCCCCTTTTTCTTCATCAACTGGAAGAAAGGAAGCGCTCGCTCCCCTAACTTGGAGATGAAGCACCCCAATGCAGTCACGCGCCCAGTGAGCTTCTGCATCTCTCTGAGGGTCTTTGGCGGGCTCATGTCCTCGACCGCCTTAACCTTTTCTAGGTTGGCCTCGATGCCTCGGTGGGACACGAGGAAACCCAAGAGCTTGCCCGAGGGGACTCCAAACACACACTTCTCCGGGTTGAGCCTCAGGCTTACTGCGTTGAGGTTTGCAAAGGTTTCCTCCAGGTACTGTATTAGGGTCTTAGCCTCGCGAGACTTTACTACAATGTCATCGACATAAGCTTCCACGTTCTTCCCGAGTTGCAGGCCCAAGGTGATGTGCATGAGCCGCTGAAAGGTTGCCCCCGCGTTGCGCAGTCCGAAGGGCATGCATGTATAGCAGTACACCCCACACGGGGTCAGGAAGGCCGTCTTCTCCACGTCTTCCACCGCCATCTTGATCTGATGATACCCAGAGAAGGCGTCCAAGAAGCATAACAGGTCACACTCAGCGGTGGAATCGATGATCTGATCGATGCGTGGGAGCGGGAAAGGATCTTGCGGACATGCTTTGTTGAGGTTGGTGAAGTCGACACACGTGCGTTCTTTCCCTCCCTTCTTTGGTAATACCACAGGGTTGGCCAACCAATCTGGATATCGAACCTCGTGAATGACCCCCGCGGCTTCTAGCTTGCGGGTCTCCTGGACAATGAAGGCCTGCTTTTCAGTGGACTGCCGCCTCGCTTTCTGCTTCACGGGGCGCACATTGGGGCACATGTTGAGGTGGTGCTCGATCACACCCCGTGGGATCCCTGCCAGCTGATCGGGCTCCCAAGCGAACACCTTGACCAGGGCCTATGGTGAAAGTGGCGCTGGTGGACCCGTCCTCGTCGACGGGTATCTGCTTGGTCTTCACCTTGTCTTGGGTGAACAACTGTTTCTTCTTGGCTGGTGCAGCCCCCTTGGGCTCGGGGGCCCCCGCGTTGGCGGGCTGTGCTGACGCCGCCGTCTGGAAGGCGAGCTTGAGCGCTTGCAGCGCATCCCCGGTGTCCCCAGGCACGGTGAGGACTCCGCTACTCCCGGGCATCTTCATGAGGTTGTATGCTGGGTAAGTCGCGGCCATGAATTGGGCCAGTGCTGGGTAGCCGAGGATGGCATTGTAGGGGAGGCCGAGGAGGGCGATGTCGAAATCGACTAGCTCCGTGCGGAAATTGTCGTAGGTGCCGAAGGTCACTGGGTGCCGGATCTGTCCCAAGGAGCTGGAAGACCCGCCCCCGATGCCCACGAAGGGCTAGCTCGGCCGCAGCCGCCCCCGGGGTATGCGGAGGAGGTCGAAAGTTTTGACTGAAAGCACGTTGAGGCCCGCGCCACCGTCGATGAGGGTCCTGGTGACAGCCACCTGGCAGATGGTGCGGGTGCACAACATCGGGAGCGCACCCGAGCAGGCCGAGTTGGAGGGGTGGTCTTCCGAACTGAAGGCTAACCTGGCCTGCGGCTCCGACCGGTCCCGGGAAGCCCCCTGCCGCACGGAGGCGGCGTCGACCCGGCGGATGAACGGCTTGACATGGTGACTGGAGGGCGGTGCCTGCGAGCTGCCCAGGAGGCCCGTGACGACCGAGGAGGCCGGCGCGGCATGGTGGGCGAGGAAGAGGTCGCGCGGCTTTTCCTAGGAGGCCACGGAGGGATGCAGGGGCGATACTCGTTGCTCGTTCCCCGTCGGGCCGGTGGCGGTGTTGACGGCGGGCGACGGGGAACAACGAGGGCGCGCGCCGACGGGAGCCGTCTGGGCAACTCGAGCGGCGCGAGCAACCCGACGAGCGTCAGCCATGGACGCGACGGTCGGAGAAGAGCAGGGCGACGGAAGACGAATTCGGGCGCACCCCTACCTGGCGCGCCAAATGTCGGATTTAGGGTTCCGGCAGACCCTTGAGGTTCAAACACTGGGGTGCGCGCGGAGGTTTCGCCTTCTACCTACCCGTTCCTCACTGAATCACTAGAGTCTAAACTGCCAGAAGAGCAACACAAGAGACGCAGGGTTTATACTGGTTCAGGCCACCATTGTGGTGTAATACCCTACTCTAGTGTGTGGTGTGGTGGATTGCCTCTTGGGCTGATGATGAACAATACAAGGAAGAACAGCCTTGCGAGGGTCTGTTGTTGCGGTGGTGTTGTCCCTTTGGAGGGGTTGATTCTCGATGCCTCGATACTATGGTGGCTAGTCCTATTTATAGGCAAAGGCCCTGGGCCTCTTCCCAAATATTGAGCGGGAAGGGCACCAACAATTGGCCATTTTGAAGGGGAACATCTGGTACACTTATCCTGACTAAAGTTGGTCCTCGCCTGTCAAAGGCTCTGGTGGTGATGCCGGCTTGGGCTCCACGGTGACCTCCATCCTGCCGTTGGACTGGTCTTGGTCTTGTTGCACCGAAATGGATGCCTTTGTTTGACGCTCTCGCCTGTGCTTGCTCACCTTGCACCAAAGAGGGAAGAAGGACACTGCATGGGCTGGCGCCCTCGATCGTCATGGCTTGCATCATGGGCACCTCGCGAGGTACCCCGCCTTGAACTCTTCGCCTCCTCGTGAGCCAGCCTGATGAGGCCGTGCCTAAGGAAGCTCCTCGTCGTCCGCCCCGCGAGGCTTGGCCCCTCGCGAGGGTCCTGAGCTTGTGTTGGTGAAGATGGGCCGTGCTGGGCCCCCTTTGAGCCACGCTGCAGGCCGCAGGCAGGCAAGTCTGGGGACCCCCGTTCCCAGAACGCCGACAATGATCTTGATGTATAGCGAGCTTTGCTATTATAGTTGGATCTTATGATGTTTCTCCCCCTCTACTCTCTTGTAATGAATTGAGTTTTCCCCTTGAAGTTATCTTATCGGATTGAGTCTTTAAGGATTTGAGAACACTTGATGTATGTCTTGCCGTGCTTATCTGTGGTGACAATGGGATATTCACGTGATCCACTTGATGTATGTTTTGGTGATCAACTTGCGGGTTCAATGAACTTATGCATAGGGGTTGGCACACGTTTTCATCTTGACTCTCCAGTAGAAACTTTGGGGCACTCTTTGAAGTACTTTGTGTTGGTTGAATAGATAATCTGAGATTGTGTGATGCATATCGTATAATCATGCCCACGGATACTTGAGGTGACATTGGAGTATCTAGGTGACATTAGGGTTTTGGTTGATTTGTGTCTTAAGGTGTTATTATAGTACGAACTCTATGATAGATCGAATGGAAAGAATAGCTTCATGTTATTTTACTACGGACTCTTGAATAGATTGATCAGAAAGGATAACTTTGAGGTGGTTTCATACCCTACCATAATCTCTTCGTTTGTTCTCCGCTATTAGTGACTTTGGAGCAAACCCGGGCATGGGCAGCCCGGCCCGACGACCCGGCCCGAGCCCGGCCCGAAAAACCCGGGCCGGGCCGGGCCGGGCTTGACACTCGGGCTGGGCTCGGGCTTTGTTTTGCAGCCCGAAAGGTAGTTCGGGCCAGGCTCGGGCTTCTATTTTTCTATTTTTCGGGCCGGGCTTTCGGGCTTCGGGCCGGGCTTGCATGTACACATACTAAAAAATAATGTTCAGGCTGGGCTTTCGGGATTCGGGCTTGATTTCGGGCCGGGCTCGGGCTTGAAATCAGGGAGTATTTCGGGCTTCGGGCCGGGCTCGGGCTTGAGAAATGAAGGTCGGGCTTTTACAAGCCTGGCCCGAAACCCAGCCCGGCCCAACATTTGCCCAGGTTTACTTTGGAGTGACTCTTTGTTGCATGTTGAAGGATAGTTATATGATCCAATTATGTTATTATTGTTGAGAGAACTTGCACTAGTGAAAGTATGAACCTTAGGCCTTGTTTCCTAGCATTGCAATACCATTTACACTCACTTTTACCACTTGTTACCTTGCTGTTTTTATATTTTCAGATTACAAAAACCTATATCTACCATCCATATTGCACTTGTATTTCCATCTCTTCCCCGAACTAGTGCACCTATACAATTTACCATTGTATTGGATGTGTAGGGACACAATAGACTCTTTGTTATTTAGTTGCAGGGTTATTTGAGAGATACCATCTTCATCCTACGCCTCCCACGGATTGATAAACCTTAGGTCATCCACTTGAGGGAAATTTGCTAGTGTCCTACAAACCTCTGCACTTGGAGTCCCAACAACGTCTACAAGAAGAAGGTTGTGTAGCAGACATCAGTGACCGACACGTGGCATCCACTGTAAAGGAACACCGTTAAGCTATCGGGTCCAGTTTTGGATCCGATAACCCGTTAACAGCCCCGACCAATGGGGATTTTCCACATGTAAAATCATCATTGGCTGGAGGAAACACGTGTCGGCTCACCATTGGGACAGATGTCATCCACTCATTGGACCGAAGGTGCCTATGATATGTAGACACGTGGCACGACCCAACAGAGGCCCATTCCTGTGAAAAGGCTAGTCCGTTTGACTTGGTCAAAAGGTGGTGGGCCGGCCCACGGAAAGCGTGTTAACGGCTTGTTCGCATATAGCCCATTTATAGCCCACTAACCCAGGGCCCGTTACGACCCATATGAATTAGGCCCAATAGCGTCATCTGGGCCGTCTAATATGATTCCAGCCCGTTTTAACTTCCGGCCCATGACGTATTTTGGCCCATATGAGTCCCTTTGTAACTCTTGGCACATTCATGGCCCGTGGTGAAACTGGCCCGAAATGAACAGTGTATCACTTTATACCCATTAACGGCACATGGTGAAACTAGCGCGTAATGAATAGTGTATCACTTTATACCCATTAACGGCCCATTATTCCGTTGGGCTGTTAATACGTCCATTTTGCATCATGCTTTTATATCAATATTTATTGCATTATGGGCTGTTATTACACATTATATCTCAATACTTATGGCTATTCTCTCTTATTTTACATGGTTTACTATGAAGAGGGGGAGTGCCGACAGCTGGAATTCTGGCTGGAAAAGGAGAAAACATTGGAAACCTATTATGCACAGCTCCAAAAATCCTAAAACTCCACGGAACTTATTTTTGGAATTAATAAGAATTATTGAGCAAAAGAAACACCTGAGGGGGCCCACCCCTACTGGGCGCGCCCCTTGTCTCCTGGGCCCCCTGGTGGCCCTCCGGTGTCCATCTTCTGCTATATGAAGGCTTTTACCCTGGAAAAAATCGTGGGCAAGCTTACGGTATGAAACTCCGCCGCCACGAGGCAGAACCTTGGCGGAACCAATCTAGGGCTCCACCGGAGCTGTTTTGCCGGGGAAACTTCCCTCTGGGAGGGGGAAATCATCACCATCGTCATCACCAACAATCCTCTCATCGGGAGGGGGTCAATCTCCATCAACATCTTCACCAGCACCATCTCCTCTCAAAACCCTAGTTCATCTCTTGTATCCAATCTTGTATCAAAACCACAAATTGGTACCTGTGGGTTGCTAGTAGTGTTGATTACTCCTTGTAGTTGATGCTAATTGGTTTACTTGGTGGAAGATCATATGTTCAGATCCTTAATGCATATTATTACTCCTCTGATTATGAACATGAATATGCTTTGTGAGTAGTTACGTTTGTTCCTGGGGACATGGGTGAAGTCTTGCTATTAGTAGTGTAACACCCTCGATGCGGCTATATCTCCCACGTGTCGAAGCATGACTTAGAGGCATAACCACATTGAAATGTCGCAAGTGAGGTAATCTTCACACAACCCATGTAATACATAAGGGAAAGAGATACATAGTTGGCTTACAATTGCCACTTCACACAATTACATGAATAAAGCATTACATCAACCAGATACAATCAAGGTCCGACTACGGAACCAAAATAAAAGAAGAACCCCAAATGTGACAAAGGTCCCCGATCGACCCCAACTGGGCTCCACTACTGATCAACTAGCACGGAAACAACACAAAGGACAAGATCTTCAACGAGCTCCTCCTGAGCTTGGTTGTGTCATCTGCACGGACTCATCGGCACCTGCAAACTGGTTTTGGAAGTATCTGTGGGCTACGGGGACTCAGCAATATTGCACCCTCGCGATCAAGACTATTTAAGCTTATGAGTAAGGTAAAGGCATGAGGTGGAGCTGCAACAAGTGACTAGCATATATGGTGGCTAACATACGCAAATGAGAGCGAGAAGAGAAGGCAAAGCATGGTCGATAAAAGTATGATCAAGAAGTGATCCTATAGCAACCTACGCCAAGCATAACTCCAACAACCGTGTTCACTTCCCGGACTCCGCCGGAAAAAGACCATCACGGTTACACACGCGGTTGATTCATTTTAATTAAGGCCGACTTCAGGTTTTCTACAACCGGACGTTAACAAATTCCCATCTGCCCATAACCGCGGGCACGGCTTTCGAAAGTTCAAATCCCTGCAGGGGTGTCCCAACTTAGCCCATCACAAGCTCTCATGGTCAACGAAGGAATAGACCTCCACCCGAGACGTTCCGATCAGACTCGGTATCCCGGTACAACAAGACATTTCGACAGGGTAAAACTAAACCAGCAACACCGCCCGAATGTGCCGACAAATCCCGATAGGAGCTGCACATATCTCTTTCTCAGGGCACACTCAGATTAGACATCCTACGAGTAAAACCAAACCTCAAGTTGCCCCGAGGTGGCCCCGCAGTCTACTCGGTCGGACCAACACTCAAAGGAGCACTGGCCCGGGGGGGTTAGAATAAAGATGACCCTTGAGTCTGCAGAACCCAAGGGAAGGTGGTAGGTTGTTAGTGCAAATGGTAAAACCAATGCTGGGCATTGCTGGAGGAGCTTTACTTAAGGCGAACTGTCAAGGGGTTCCCATTATAGCCGAACCGCGTAAGGAACGCAAAATCCGGGAACATAACACCGATATGACGGAAACTAGGGCGGCAAGAGTGGAACAAAACACCAGGCCTAAGGCCGAGCCTTCCACCCTTTACCAAGTATATAGATGCATTAATTAAATAAGATATATTGTGATATCCCAACAAGTAAACATGTTCCAACAAGGAACAACATCTCCATGTTCCAACAAGGAACAAACTTCAATCTTCACCTACAACTAACAACGCTATAAGAGGGGCTGAGCCAAGAGGTAACATAGCCAATCAACGGTTTGCTAGGACATGGTGGGTTAGAGGTTTGACATGGCAATTTGGGAGGCTGACAAGCAAATGGTAGGCATCGTAGCATTGGCATAGCAAAAGAGCGAGCAAACTAGCATAGCAAAGATAGTAGTGATTTCGAGGGTATGATCATCTTGCCTTAAATGAGGCCGGAGGGTGAAGCAAATGAAAACTACCTATCTAGTCAAGGTTAAATGAGGCCGGAAGCAACGAACAACAAATCCGGAAACTCCTCATATGCATATATTAGGTTTGGTACTGTTCTGCCCTAAACATAATTTTATAGTTTTTAAACATGCAAAGTAAAGCCACCATGTTAAACTAGGCATTTTTCTACCCCATTTACATATAAAGTTTATTAAAAACGGAGTTACGGTTATTTAGTTATGAATAAAATCATTTTAACATGGCATAGGAGCAAATTTACTCAAACAGCATTTTAAACATTTTAAACATGGGTGAAAGTTGCATATTATTAATCTACACAAAATTCTGAGCAAGTTTCATATATAAAACATTTTAATCCGATGCACGGTTTGTGAGTTATTAAATGCATGAACTAGGGGGACTAAACTGCAAAACTGCTGTCTCAGGATAATAGACAAATCGTCCAGACGCTGAAAAAAACATGCATCGGGCCGAATCTGAGGAAGCCCAACAGCGAGGAAGAAAATAGAGGAGGGGGCGCTGGGGTCGGCTCACCCTTGGGCCTGGCCCAGCAGAGGAGGAAGGAGGCCGAGGCGAGGCCGGCTGGGCTGGCGCGGTGCGGATCTGGACCGAAGGCGGGGACGGCACGCTGGGCCTGGGAGGCCACGGCGGGGAGGAGGCCGGCTGGGCCTCGCATCTGGGCCGGTGCGGACGAGGTGGCCCACGCGGGGAGGGATCTCGTCTTCGAGCGGGGATCTGGTCCCCGATCCATGGCGGCGACGGCGACGGCAGGCAGAGGGCTCCGGCGAGCTTCGAGGCGAGGCGGGGTGGACCCTGATAGATCCGGCGAGGCTGGATCCGATCCGGGCGAAGACGGCGGCGCTCGCGGCGACGAGGCCAGGCGATGAGGAGGAGAAGGGCGGCAGAGAGGGGCCGGCGAGGCTGACGAACTCCGGCGAGCGGCGTCGTCGGGCGGCCAGCGTCGAGACAGCGTGCGGCGGCGCAAGGGAGGACCGGGCGGCACGGATCCGGCCTCCCCGTGGGCTCGGGCGGCGGCGTTGGATGGGCCGCGGGGGCCGGTTGCGGGCTCTCCGGGCCCTGCGGTGAAGTGGGGCAGCGCGGTGCCATGTGGCGCGCGGTGAGTGGAGGGGAAGCGGCGGCGGGGAGACGTGGCGGCTTCTGATTGGCTGGAGTGAGGTGGCGCGCGGGGCGGACATGTCTGGTGCAGCACGGACGCGTCCGGTGGCGCGGGGAGGAGTGGATCTAGGGTTTAGACTGCGAAATGATCCAAAATTTCGGGGAGGGGTGCTCTTTTATAGGTAGAGGGAGCTAGGAAGCTCCAAATGAGGTGCGGTTTTCGGCCACGCGATCGTGATCGAACGACCGAGATGATGGAGCAGAGTTAGGTGGGTTTTTGGGCCAAAATGGAAGGGTTTTGGGCTGCAACACACACGAGGCCTTTTCGGTCCGTCGGTTAACCGTTGGAGTATCAAACGAAGTCCAAATGGTACGAAACTTGACAGGCGGTCTACTGGTAGTAAACCAGGGCCGCTTGACAAGTCTCGGTCCAATCCGGAAATGTTTAATGCCCACACACAAAAGAAAGGTAGAAATGACCACCGGAGGAGAACGAAGCGCCGGATTGCGAAACGGACGACGGGAAAAGCTCGGATGCATTAGACGAACACATTTGCAAAAGAAATGCGCATGATGACAAGATATGCAATGCATGACACACAAGCAATGACAAAGCTACAACAGCGAATAACTGAACGACACTTGGCACATCGGTCTCGGGGCGGTACAACACTCCACCACTACGAGAGGATCTCGTCCCGAGATCTAGAATGGCACCGGAGGGAAAACGGAAGAGAAATAGAAGAGGTAAACCAAATTGCTTCTTTGACAAACGAGTGAAACCAAGAACGTTGCGAGGTTAAACAAATTCAAGAAAAGAATACAACGAAGGTGAACTAGGTCAAAAACACTCCGTTAGAAAAGAGGGACAAAGAGCATTGCGAAAAAAAACCTTGAGGTTGAAAGGCAAGATATATATTGAAACCACTCCGGTTAAGACAAGATAGAGAAGGAATAAGACTTATATAATTTGGACAGCACTCCGGTTGAGAAGGGATGCAAAAATTGATAAGATGAGAGAGCTCGAAAGAAAAACACGACACTCCGGTTAAATGGATAAGCCAAGAAAAGAAGACGATCCTGACAAAACAAGAAGATGGGTTTGAAGAGAGCAGCAACACAATGCCTCCGGAACAAAAGTAAGAATGGAATGAACGAAGGGAAAAACGAGAGCACGCTTACAACACATGCTAGAACGGAATTGTTGGAAAACCAACAATGAAAAGATAAGCTTGATATGGTCTTGCAGAATACATCTCAAATTATGAGGTGACAACCTGCCACTCGCGGGAAAATAATTGTATTGATAATAACAAGTAGACGAGAAATTATTTCACCGGGAGGATAGATGAAGAACTTGGGTCATTTATGAGCACCATAAATAGTAACAGTCCTTAGGGATGGCCCAAGATAAATCCCAATGACGAGATGGATGGATTTAAAATATCTCATACTTGACAACATGTGAATCATGAAAAACATGAACTCAAATTATCAAGAATGACATAACACCACCTCAAAAGATAAGGAAGAACAATTGCACTCTGGATTACAAAATGAAGAAAGCTAGAGCTCCTCTGAAAAGAAAGTTTATGAATGCTTCGAGAACTGATTAAGTCCTTGATGAACCCATCATGTAGAACCTTCATGAAGAACTCCGATAATAAATGAATGATCAAACGAAAGGAAAGATAAGTTGAGAAACACAAGGTGAAACCTTGCAATGATTAGATGGACCTTAGCAACGAGATAAAGAGAAAACTTGGCACTCCGGTAAAGAAAGATGAACAAATGGAAACAAGAATTTGATGAGCCTCCGGAATAAGGAATTAATATCTTGGGTGAAACAAGAATAAGAATTACATTATGCTTATCCTTCACCATTTTAAATTGATGACAAGCAACGGATTTGGCATACTACTTATTCTCGTAGAAAGGATTAAGATAGATATTGCGCAAACTTGAGAAAGTCTTCAACGATCCACCGGTAGAATTTAGAAAGCACGAATGCATAGATATGATACACGAAGGAAGAAAACTCTTGAACAAACCACCGTAAGAATTAAAATAAATGAAGTAAAGGGATGAATCACCGGTAAGAATTAGCAAGTGAACGAAGGTGCTTGAGAGAATTTAGATAGAAGAGAACGAAGGGATCACGAACTGATTAGAGAAAACTTGAATCATGCACCGGTAAGATTAGAGAATGATAACTGACAGCTGAGGATAAATAAATCTGAATTGATGGACTCCGGATACCAAACTGAGAAGACTCTTGCATTGCTCCGGATGGGTGAAAAGAATTCTGACAATCGAAAACGATTATGAGAGGATGGAAACAATCTCGAATGATGAATCATGAAGAGAATGGAGCAAAGTTGAAAAAAGAATGTTCTTCGGTCTTAAAAATGTGAGAACGACGATGAGAAACACCCTCAAGAACCGTTTAGGCACTTCGAAAGAATCAAAACGAAGAGGTTGAACCAACGATGAAAAGAATTTGAAAGATGTTGGAGAAACACATTTGACTAGTGACAATTCATTCTTACGTCAAACTTCGAAAAAGAATTTGAGAATACCTCCGGGAAAATAAGAAGAGTCAGGTAAGATCCTGGGAAAAGACCTGTTGGTTAGGACCCACTCAAAAGAAACACCGTTGAAATGATTTAAAAGAGAGAAAGCACCAGTTGAATTAAATGGCTTGAATGAGATAACAACCTCGAAAGATCTTGAACGAATGCAGAGTGGAAAACACGAATCTTCAAGATACCTTGAGCACTCCGGAACAATTGAATAGCGAGAGATGGATGATTAAGAGGTGCACCGGCATAAGAAAAGCATTGGAAAAAAGAAAAAGGAGTATGCTTAATACCAAAGCTTGAATTAAATCCACCGGAGAAGAAAAGAACGAGGAATGACGAACTTGAAGCTCCATTAGAATCTTCATGAGAATCACCGGATAAGAACATTGACGGAAAACATGGAGAGACTTCCCATCAATAAAATGGATACTTGAAGAAGAAATCTTAGTCCTTGAAGAAAAATGAAGGGAGGGAGGGTGGGAAAAACAAAGGCAACTTGGAGACGGATGAAACAAACACCGTTGAGAAGAAGTGATAATTGATCTTGTGGATGGGGAGAATGATGGGATCATCTCGAAGAGAAACACACCGGTAGGAAAAGAATTAACATGACAACCTCGATGATCAAGAAGGATTAGTATTCACATAGCAATATGAAAACACCATTTGGAAAAGGTATGGAATCAACATTTGACTTCGAAGCAACTCGAATACCACAACTCAAAACAAAACAAAGGATTGGCTTGCAAAATAAGCCAGAACAAACATATGATAGAGATTTCGTCCGAAGTTTTCGTGGTGGGGCCTACACGGGCTCGATCGTACAACACCATCATGTATAAGGCAGTGCACATGACATACGAAGCGTCCCCGAGTCGGCATAGCCAAGGACTCTTTAAGACACAACGAGACCACTGTAAAACCAACCATGAATAGGCGGACCACTAGACGTCGAACCCCAATTTCATATCATACATCTGTCGGAAAGATATCCTAAGAGCTACTTGATTTCCCACCTATGAAACTCCCGAAATTTTCTGGTTATGCAATCAGGTGTTGGGGATACAGGGGAAGCATAATATCTCACCCAAACTAACAAATCCTACATCCAGCTGTATCCATCCTTCAACACATAACCAAGAAACCTTCGGAAATCATCTACCTCAACTTTCGAAAAGCATCCGTTATACAAGTTATGGCGATACTCCCGAACTCCCGCCCCAGTAGTGGGTGGCGTCGAGGTTATCTCACCAACGAACTCCATAAAAGAGATTTTCGATGTCGGCGTACTAAACTCAGGTATTCCAGAACTGCAACGATAAAATTATGATGACAACACCTCAGAGCTCAACTCCCTGGGACACTTCCACAAAACCCCTGACAGGAGGCACCAAGACAGTATTCTCATCATAAGCCATCGGAACAAATCCAAGATACTCGCGTGATCCTAAATTTTTTTTAGTGAATTTTGAGAAGAGAAGAGTCAAAACTCTACGTCAGGATGCCTTACCAGAGAGATGAGGAGACCGGGAAGTAAAAATAATTCCTAACTCTCCGATATATATAATCCTAAATGACTCAAAACATTTTTCTAGACACAACTCGGCCGCTAAAAATGATCAAGCAATGGGGCTCCTAAGGTCGGGGAAGGCTCTGATTACCAACTTGTAACGCCCTCAATGCGGCTATATCTCCCACGTGTCGAAGCACGACTTAGAGGCATAACCGCATTGAAAGCAATGTCGCAAGTGAGGTAATCTTCACACAACCCATGTAATACATAAGGGAAAGAGATACATAGTTGGCTTACAATCGCCACTTCACACAATTACATGAATAAAGCATTACATCAACCAGATACAATCAAGGTCCGACTATGGAACCAAAATAAAAGAAGAACCCCAAATGCGACAAAGGTCCCCGATCGACCCCAACGGGGCTCCACTACTGATCAACTAGCACGGAAACAACACAAAGGACAAGATCTTCAACGAGCTCCTCCTGAGCTTGGTTGCGTCATCTGCACGGACTCATCGGCACCTGCAAACTGGTTTTGGAAGTATCTGTGAGCCACGGGGACTCAGCAATCTTGCACCCTCGCGATCAAGACTATTTAAGCTTATGGGTAAGGTAAAGGCATGAGGTGGAGCTGCAGCAAGTGACTAGCATATATGGTGGCTAACATACGCAAATGAGAGCGAGAAGAGAAGGCAAAGCACGGTCGATAAAAGTATGATCAAGAAGTAATCCTATAGCAACCTACGCCAAGCATAACTCCAACAACCGTGTTCACTTCCCGGACTCCGCCGGAAAAAGACCATCACGGTTACACACGCGGTTGATTCATTTTAATTAAGGTCGACTTCAGGTTTTCTACAACCGGACGTTAACAAATTCCCATCTACCCATAACCGCGGGCATGGCTTTCGAAAGTTCAAATCCCTGCAGGGGTGTCCCAACTTAGCCCATCACAAGCTCTCACGGTTAACGAAGGAATAGACCTCCACCCGAGACGTTCCGATCAGACTCGGTATCCCGGTACAACAAGACATTTCGACAGGGTAAAACTAAACCAGCAACACCGCTCGAATGTGCCGACAAATCCCGATAGGAGCTGCACATATCTCTTTCTCAGGGCACACTCATATGAGACATCCTACGAGTAAAACCAACCCTCAAGTTGCCCCGAGGTGGCCCCGCAGTCTACTCGGTCGGACAACACTCAGAGGAGCACTGGCCCGGGGGGGTTAGAATAAAGATGACCCTTGAGTCTGCAGAACCCAAGGGAAGGTGGTAGGTTGTTAGTGCAAATGGTAAAACCAATGTTGGGCATTGCTGGAGGAGCTTTACTTAAGGCGAACTGTCAAGGGGTTCCCATTATAGCCGAACCGCGTAAGGAACGCAAAATCCGGGAACATAACACCGATATGACGGAAACTAGGGCGGCAAGAGTGGAACAAAACACCAGGCCTAAGGCCGAGCCCTCCACCCTTTACCAAGTATATAGATGCATTAATTAAATAAGATATATTGTGATATCCCAACAAGTAAACATGTTCCAACAAGGAACAACATCTCCATGTTCCAACAAGGAACAAACTTCAATCTTCACCTGCAACTAAGGACGCTATAAGAGGGGCTGAGCAAAGCGGTAACATAGCCAATCAACGGTTTGCTAGGACATGGTGGGTTAGAGGTTTGGCATTGCAATTTGGGAGGCTGACAAGCAAATGGTAGGCATCGTAGCATTGGCATAGCAAAAGAGCGAGCAAACTAGCATAGCAAAGATAGTAGTGATTTCGAGGGTATGATCATCTTGCCTTAAATGAGGCCGGAGGGTGAAGCAAATGAAAACTACCTATCTAGTCAAGGTTAAATGAGGCCGGAAGCAACGAACAACAAATCCGGAAACTCCTCATATGCATATATTAGGTTTGGTACTGTTCTGCCCTAAACATAATTTTATAGTTTTTAAACATGCAAAGTAAAGCCACCATGTTAAACTAGGCATTTTTCTACCCCATTTACATATAAAGTTTATTAAAAACGGAGTTACGGTTATTTAGTTATGAATAAAATCATTTTAACATGGCATAGGAGCAAATTTACTCAAACAACATTTTAAACATTTTAAACATGGGTGAAAGTTGCATATTATTAATCTACACAAAATTCTGAGCAAGTTTCATATATAAAACATTTTAATCCGATGCACGGTTTGTGAGTTATTAAATGCATGAACTAGGGGGACTAAACTGCAAAACTGCTGTCTCAGGATAATAGACAAATCGTCCAGACGCTGAAAAAAACATGCATCGGGCCGAATCTGAGGAAGCCCAACAGCGAGGAAGAAAATAGAGGAGGGGGCGCTGGGGTCGTCTCACCCTTGGGCCTGGCCCAGCAGAGGAGGAAGGAGGCCGAGGCGAGGCCGGCTGGGCTGGCGCGGTGCGGATCTGGACCGAAGGCGGGGACGGCACGCTGGGCCTGGGAGGCCACGGCGGGGAGGAGGCCGGCTGGACCTCGCATCTGGGCCGGTGTGGACGAGGTGGCCCACGCGGGGAGGGATCTCGTCTTCGAGCGGGGATCTGGTCCCCGATCCATGGCGGCGACGGCGACGGCAGGCAGAGGGCTCCGGTGAGCTTCGAGGCGAGGCGGGGCGGACCCTGATAGATCCGGCGAGGCCAGATCCGATCCGGGCGAAGACGGCGGCGCTCGCGGCGACGAGGCCAGGCGACGAGGAGGAGAAGGGCGGCGGAGAGGGGCCGGCGAGGCTGACGAACTCCGGCGAGCGGCGTCGTCGGGCGGCCAGCGTCGAGACAGCGTGCGTCGGCGCAAGGGAGGACCGGGCGGCACGGATCTGGCCTCCCCGTGGGCTCGGGCGGCGGCGTTGGATGGGCCGCGGGGGCCGGTTGCGGGCTCTCCGGGCCCGGCGGCGAAGTGGGGCAGCGCGGTGCCATGTGGCGCGCGGTGAGTGGAGGGGAAGCGGCGGCGGGGAGACGTGGCGGCTTCTGATTGGCTGGAGTGAGGTGGCGCGCGGGGGCGGACATGTCCGGTGCAGCACGGACGCGTCCGGTGCCGCGGGGAGGAGTGGATCTAGGGTTTAGACTGCGAAATGATCCGAAATTTTGGGGAGGGGTGCTCTTTTATAGGTAGAGGGAGCTAGGAAGCTCCAAATGAGGTGCGGTTTTCGGCCACGCGATCGTGATCGAACGACCGAGATGATGGAGCAGAGTTAGGTGGGTTTTTGGGCCAAAATGGAAGGGTGTTGGGCTGCAACACACACGAGGCCTTTTCGGTCCCTCGGTTAACCGTTGGAGTATCAAACGAAGTCCAAATGGTACGAAACTTGACAGGCGGTCTACCGGTAGTAAACCAAGGCCGCTTGACAAGTCTCGGTCCAATCCGGAAATGTTTAATGCCCACACACAAAAGAAAGGTAGAAATGACCACCGGAGGAGAACGAAGCGCCGGATTGCGAAACGGACAACGGGAAAAGCTCGGATGCATTAGACGAACACGTTTGCAAAAGAAATGCGCATGATGACAAGATAGGCAATGCATGACACACAAGCAATGACAAAGCTACAACAGCGAATAACTGAACGACACTTGGCACATCGGTCTCGGGGCGTTACAAGTAGTCATGTGAATTTGGTATTCGTTCGATATTTTGATGAGATGTATGTTGTCTTTCCTCTAGTGGTGTTATGTGAACGTCGACTACATGACACTTCACCATTAGTTGGGCCTAGAGGAAGGCATTGGGAAGTTATAAGTAGATGATGGGTTGCTAGAGGGACAGAAGCTTGAACCCTAGTTTATGCGTTGCTTCGTTAGGGGCTGATTTGGATCCATATGTCTAATGCTGTGGTTAGGTTTACCTTAATACTTCTTTTGTAGTTGCAGATGCTTGCAATAGGGGTTAATCATAAGTGGGATGCTTGTCCAAGTAAGGGCAGTAACCAAGCACCGGTCCATCCACATATCAAGTTATCAAAGTACCGAACATGAATCATATGAGCGTGATGAAAACTAGCTTGACGATAATTCCCATGTGTCCTCGGGAGCTCTTTTCTCATTATAAGAAATTGTCCAGGCTTGTCCTTTGCTACAAAAAGGATTGGGCCACCTTGCTGCACTTTATTTACTTTCATTGCTTGTTTCTCGTTACAATTTATCTTACCACAAAACTAACTGTTACCTATAATTTTAGTGCTTGCCGAGAAAACCTTACTAAAAACCGTTTATCATTTCCTTCCGCTCCTCGTTGGGTTCAACACTCTTACTTACCGAAAGGACTACGATAGATCCCCTATACTTGTGGGTCATCAGCCGTTTCCAGCCCATGTTATCTTTCGGGCTTCTCAGGGCCCATTTATTCTTGGGCCCATTTCTAGCATTCGTTTACTTACGGCCCGTCACTGTCATTTTCTGCTTATGGGCCAAATTCAGCCCGTGGTTACAGTCGGCCCGTTTGTGGCCCGTTAATACGTTGGGCCATTTTCATAGCGTTGATATGTCTCCAATGTATCTATAATTTTTGATTGTTCCATGCTATTATATTACCCGTTTTGGATGTTTATGGGCTTTACTTCACACTTTTATGTCATTTTGGGACTAACCTACTAATCGGAGGCCCAGCCCAAATTGCTGTTTTTTGCCTATTTCAGTGTTCGAAGAAAAGGAATATCAAACGAGTCCAAATGGAATGAAACCTTTAGGAGCGATCTTTTTGGAACAAACGCAATCCAGGAGACTTGGAGTGGACGTCAAGAAGCAGCCGAGGTGGCTGTCGGTGTCAAAACCGGCGGATCCCGGGTAGGGGATCCCGAACTGTGCGTCTAGGCGGATGGTAACAGGAGACGAGGGACACGATGTTTTACCCAGGTTCAGGCCCTCTTGATGGAGGTAAAACCCTAAGTCCTGCTTGATTAATATTGATGATGTGTGTACAAGAGTAGATCTACCACGAGATCAAGGAGGCTAAACCCTAGAAGCTAGCCTATGGTATGATTGTTGTTCGTCCTACAGACTAAAGCCATCCAGTTTATATAGACACCGGAGAGGGCTAGGGTTACACAGAGTCGGTTACAATGGTAGGAGATCTACATATCCGTATCGCCAAGCTTGCCTTGCACGCCAAGGAAAGTCCCATCCGGACATGGGACGAAGTCTTCAATCTTGTATCTTCATAGTCTTGGAGTCCGGCCGATGATGATAGTTCGGCTATCCGGACACCCCCTAGTCTGGAACTCCCTCAGTAGCCCCTGAACCAGGCTTCAATGATGACGAGTCCGGCATGCATGTTGTCTTCGGCGTTGCAAGGCGGGTTCTCCTTCAAACTTCATGTTCCTGTCAAATAGTGTCCGGCTTCCTCATAAATGTTGCGCTCCTTGGCTTCTACGCCCAACAATGGCCTTCTTCCACGTGTCGTATGAATGCGAAAAGCTAGGGTATTTTTACATTCCCCCCCCTAGCCGTGTGAACAAGCCGCCTATAAGAGAGGCGAGGATCTAGATCCAACTCACACCATCCTCCTTCCGCAAGTACTCATCGAAGCGCCTCTGACAAAAATCCATTCTACCATGCATAGTCGACGCGGCTCCTCCTCTCGCGCTCCCAGCCCTAAGCCAGGAGATTGGGGGGAGATGCTCAGTTCCACACAGCGAGCTAGTGGTGCTCCAAACCGAGGGATATCTTCCCCTAGCCTTCATGGTTCCGGTTCGAGCCAGACTGGCCACCTTCCGGAGTGGAAAGCAGGCGGAGAGCGTTCCCAACCCCTCCAAAGGAGAGCGGGTATGCTTTGTCCCTTATTTAATAAGGGGACTCGGATTTCCCATACATCCGTTTCTCCGGGGGCTCCTGGAGTTCTACGGACTCCAGCTTCAGCACCTCACACCTGCCTCCATTTTGCACATCGCGGGCTTTGTAGCTCTTTGCGAGCTGTTCTTGGGCATCAAGCCCCATTTTGCACTGTGGAAGAGATTGTTTTGCCTCGTACCCCATTCTCACGAGGGGTCGATATATCAAGTGGGCGGAGCCGAAATATGGCGCATCGCCGCGACCAGATATCCATCCGGTACCCCGAAGAAGGCGTCCGAAGATTGGCCTTCGGAACGGTTCTATATGGAGGACGCCCCTCTACCGGATCCAGTTCGGATCGGCCTCCCGGAGTTCAGCAATGCTCCCTTGAAGAAACGCCTGAGTTGGTGCCCGCGGAGCCCTCAACTGGAGGATGATGAGAGCGTCCATTATCTGATGGGCCGGATTAGGTTACTGGCCCACTCCGGATTGACCATGATCGGAATCATGGCCACGTGCATTATGCGAGGGGTGCAGCCGCTCCAATATAGGGGCCACCCCATGTGGGACTTCAACGGGGAGAACGATGCCACCCGTCATGGCCGCAAGGGACCGGGATCGGCCGCCGATCTGGTGAAGATCCTGTCCGGCTTGTACAAGGGGGAGGAGGAGGACTTCCTCCGCACGAGTCCATTGAATGGATTCTCCATGAATAACCCTCGAAGCTGGGTAAGCGGACGCTTAAATATCTGATCCGCGCTTTCAAAGATAGGTGTCTTACCTTATGGTTTCGGCGCAGGAACTGCGCCGGGATGTGGAGGGCATAAAAAGCCCGACTCCACAACCCGAGGATCCGAGAAGATCCCTTGATCCGGCCTCCAAAGATGATCCAGACATTAAGGTGGATTTAATTGATGGGGTATTCCACCAGCTCAGCATAGATAATGCTTTAGTCGCCATTACGGCTGACTACCCTGGTTTGTGTCCGGTTTCCCAGGTGAGTACGACTGAAGTCCTGACACCGTTACTTTTCTAATGCTTATTTCTGACCACCATGCACCAATGGTGCTTGGCAGGAGGTGCCTTCACAGCAGGAAGCCAGGCCCACGGCGACTGACCAAACGAGGTCAGTTCGGCCCAGCAGGCGGAAGAGGAGTGCGGCGCGAATCGAAACGTCGCTGCAAAGGTACGGTGCACCATTGTCCTTTAAGGGAAAGACTACTGGGAGGCATATTAATGCTCATGATTCTTCCAAGAGAAAAAGCGCTCGTCGAACTGAGTCCGGAGAGGGTGCCCACCAGGCCTCCGCCAGCCAGGCTCCAACGCCTGGTCCGGAAGGGGAGGCGAGCGCAAGGCGCGAGCCGGACGCTCCTCCAACGGAGGATGCCGACAGGTTGTCCGCCACCAGATCTGAGGTGGAGAGCGCCATGAATCATAGGCGCCGTCGGACAGTTCTTCGTGATGCGTGTTTCTCCCCTGAGGCATTAAATGCCTTTAATGTGGGAGACGCGCACCTCCGTGCTTCTCAAGATGGTTTAACCAAAGCCACGGAGCAGTATGTAAAGGACATACGGGTAAGGAATTTTAATGGCTATATGTGCCAGTAGCCCCCGAGACTTAAAATAGTTAAACTAACTGATTTAAGGATCATTTTTATGCAGGATCTTACTGAGAAGAATACCCACCTGTCTCAGGATCTTCAAGAGTGCAAGGCCCAACTTGAGGCCGCACTAGCCGCTGCCGGGGGAGCCACGGAGACCCCCTCTGGTAATTCATATTTTGAAAATAAGTAGTTTATGAAGTGCGGCGTGTGTGTATAGTCTGACAATAGTATTGCAGATTATGCCGGACTAGATCCGGACAAGCAACAGTGGCTACGCCAGGTGAAGGCCGGCGAGAGGGTGCTTATGAGGGTGCAGCAGGAGAGGAACAAACTCCAAGATGCCAACACCCAGCTGGGCGAAGAACTAAAAGATGTTCGGGTCGAGCTGTCGAACTCCGTAAAGGAGAATCGGCGGCTTCGTCGTGGCATTTATAGTAAGTGCTTGAGCAAACTCTTTTGAAAAGAAGAGTTCTGCGAGGAAGTCGATTGACAGAAATATGTCTGTAGGTGTGCTCACGGGTCGTCCGGCGAGGAGATGCATGGTTCCACGGGAGACCCTCTTCTCGAGCTGCTGCAACTGCACGAACGTGTTCGGCAGGCGATGAGCGGCGTCGTTCATGCCTTATGGACTTCCGTCTCCCTACCCGAGGGTCTTGGAGGGCTTGCTGAGAAGCTTCAGGGAGTACGGCGGTGGCTCCGTCTGTGGAAGATATCGGCCTGCCATCAAGGCGCCAGGGAGGCCTGGGCCATGGTGAAGACGCGGTACCCGAAGGCTGACCCAAACCACATGGCCGAGGTCGGACCTGCGGGGCCCGATGGGAAGGAGATCCCTGTCAATTTAGTGTACGGCCAGGTAGAGTTGGCCGCCAAATATTCCCAACAGGACTGTAAACTAGACAACCTGCTGGATGGTATTGAAGAGAAATATACCTAATGTACGGCCAAGTAGAGTTGGCCGCGAAATATTCCCAACAGGACTGTAAATTAGACAGCCTGTTAGATGGGATTGAAGAGGAGTACAATCAGTCAGTTTGAGGATGTAATTTAAAAATGACATGTAAAATGCCTTCTAGCCGGATTGTAGATCGTTCGTCTTTGCGGACTGAGGGAGTTCCGGACTAGGGGGTGTCCAGATAGCCAAACTATCATCATCGGCCGGACTCCAAGACTATGAAGATACAAGATTGAAGACTTCGTCCCATGTCCGGATGGGACTTTCCTTGGCGTGGAAGGCAAGCTTGGCGATACGGATATGTAGATCTCCTACCTTTGTAACCGACTCTATGTAACCCTAGCCCTCTCTGGTGTCTATATAAACCGGATGGCCTTAGTCCATAGGACGAACAACAATCATACCATAGGCTAGCTTCTAGGGTTTAGCCTCCTTGATCTCGTGGTAGATCTACTCTTGTAATCCAGATCATCAATATTAATCAAGCAGGACATAGGGTTTTACCTCCATCAAGAGGGCCCGAACCTGGGTAAAAACATCGTGTCCCTCGTCTCCTGTTACCATCCGCCTAGATGCACAGTTCGGGACCCCCTACCCGAGATCCGCCGGTTTTGACACCGACATTGGTGCTTTCATTGAGAGTTCCTCTGTGTCGTTGCCGATAGGCTCGATGGCTTCTTCGATCATCATCAACGACGCAGTCCAGGGTGAGACCTTCCACCCCGGACAGATCTTCGTATTCGGCGGCTTTGCACTGCGGGCCAATTCGCTTGGCCAACTGGAGCAGATCGAAAGCTACGCCCCTGGCCGTCAGGTCAGATTTGGAAGTTTGAACTTCACAGCTAACATCCGCGGGGACTTGATCCTTGATGGGTTCAAGCCACAGCCGAGCGTGCCGCACTGTCGCGGCGAGCATGATTTAGCTCTGCGGCCGGACAGTACCTTGGAGGCCGCACTCAAAACCGCTCTGATCTTCAATTCGAAGCCAGCTCCGCAGATCGAGGATGGATGCCTAGACACCGCCTCAGGGGCTGCAACCTCTACGGCGATAGAGCCGAACACTGACTTTGTCCCTCATAAAGCTCGCGACTCCGAGGTGCCGGACTCCTCGTCGGACTCCGAACCTCCCGCGCCCGCCCTGATCGAATCCGATTGGGCACCGATCATGGAGTTCACCGCAGTGGACGTCTTTCAACACTCACCTTTCGGCGACATCTTGAGTTCGCTAAAATATCTCTCATTATCAGGAGAGCCCTGGCCGGACCGCGGCCAGGACAGCCGGGATGCGGATGACGAAGAAATTCAAACCCCACCCACCGCCCACTTGATAGCCACTGTCGATGATCTAACCGACATGCTAGACTACGACTCCGAAGCCATCGACGGTATGGACGATGATGCCGGAGATGACCAAGAACCAGCGCCTACTGGGCACTGGAAAGCCACCCCAACTCACGATGTATACATGGTGGATACACCAAAAGGAAGCGATAATGAGGAAAAACAGGACGTGGCAAAGGACACCTTCCCCAACAAACAAAGAAAACGGCGACGCAAGCGCCGCCCGAGGACCGGCCTCGATAAAAACGGCACCCATACGGACCCGGCCTTAGAGTAGGGCGAAGCAGTGGACAACGCACATGCCACCAAGCAGCCATCCGAACATGATGAACCGGACAGGCAACCCATCCCTGGCGAAGATGATCTCACATCACTAGAGCATACGAATCTTCATAAAAGGCTCGTCGCCACGACAAGGAGTTTGAAGAAGCAAAAGCAGAGGCTCAGAACAGCGGAGGACGCACTCAGAATGAGATGGAGCAAAGTACTCAACAGCGCAGATAAACATGGCGCCAGTCACCATACAAAGAGCTACCCGAACCGCAAGTTGTTGCCCGAATTTGACGAGGAGGCCTTAGAGCCCCCGCTGCCAAAAGAGAAAGAAGCCGCCTGGACGGATAGACGACCAGATGACAGGCCAAGAGCAACAAGGGGCGCCGCACACAAACCGGCACACGATCAGCATAAAGATCCTCGGAAGAAGGATGATCCAGTCAGATCTATTTATGGGCCAAAAAAGAAGACTCCAGGAAGTAACACAACCAGCCGAGCATTTGAAGACAACGGCACACCCAAATACAGGGGCACCGCACACCCACTATGTTTTACCGACGAGGTACTGGATCATGGATTTCCTGCGGGATTTAAACCCATAAACATAGAGGCATACGACGGAACAACAGACCCCGGAGTCTGGATTGAGGATTATATCCTACACATACACATGGCGAGAGGAGACGATCTCCATGCCATAAAATACCTACCCCTCAAGCTCAAAGGGCCGGCTCGGCATTGGCTTAAAAGCCTCCCAGAAAATATGATTGGAAGTTGGGAAGAGCTTGAGGATGACTTTCGAGCAAATTTCTAGGGGACTTATGTCCGGCCTCCGGATGCAGATGATTTAAGTCACATAACTCAACAGCCCGGAGAATCAGCATGCAAATTCTGGAACAGGTTCCTCACTAAAAAGAACCAAATAGTCGACTATCCGGACGCTGAAGCCTTAGCAGCCTTTAAGAACAACGTCCGAGACGAATGGCTCACCAGACACCTCGGCCAGGAAAAACCAAGAACAATGGCCGCACTAACAAGTCTCATGACCCGCTTTTGTGCGGGGGAAGACAGCTGGTTGGCTAGATGCAGCACCAGCGACCCGAGTACATCCAAAATCAGGGATGGAAATGGGAAATCACGACGCAAAAAAGATCAGCGCCGGAATAAGGAAAATGGCCCAAATAATACGGCGGTCCACGCCGGACTCAAAAGCTCTCGACCGAACAACAAAACACTGCCCCTAAAGGATAACAGTGACGAGCTATCCAACCTAAACAAGATTCTGGATAGACTGTGTCAAATACACGGTACCTCCGGGAAGCCTGCAAACCATACCCATAGAGATTGTTGGGTCTTCAAGCAGTCCGGCCGACTTAACGCCGAACACAAAGGGCTCGACACACCAAGTGAAAGTGACGAAACCCAAAAGCAGCACTCCGGAAACCAAAAGATTTCCCATTAGAAGTCAAAACGGTGAACTCACTTCACGTGATAACACGCAGCGCGGCCCCTGCTATACCAGGACACCGTCCGCAGACTGGGGATAGAACCCACCAAAATTCGCTATAGCAGCAGTTCCTTCAAAGGAGTGACGCCAGGCCTTCTTAGCCAATTTTACAGGCTCTGTACCACTAGAGGTCGTGTTCGGTTCATCCGACAACCTCCGTCACAAAAAGCTCAGTTTCCATCGCCCCATTTAGCAGTAGCCCTTAAGCACTACTGGGGTGTGCAGCTTTCGCCCGCTTTAATGCAATACCACATTACGCGTCTCTTACGCTTAAAAATGCCCGGTCCACGTGGCATATTCTTAACACTCCAGGTGTCTCTCGACCATGGAGAATGTGCGGCTGCCTCGACAGCCACACATTATTCCGACCTTGTAGGTCAAAGCCCCTAAAAACAGGTCATTTAGACCTCGGACATGGTTAGACGAGTCCGGCGTAACTTAACAAGGGGCTTCCCAGCCGCATACCCCTTTTTTTAGGGGGCCGCGCGCATAAATGATGACAGCAAATAAAGCTCAACTTTCTTCATCTTCCAAATTATACTTTATTTTGATACACTTTTTGCACGATATTTCTTAGAAACTAAGTCCTTCTCTTTTATAGATGAAGCACGTGCTACACCCGTCCAGGATACAGCACAACGGAGATACAGGCGCAGACGTGCAGTAGGGACCCGTTGCAAGGATTCTTTTCAGATTAAGACCCTGCATAAACCTTTCTCACTGTCTCTTGTTGATACACATCCCCCAGTTTCCTACCAGCGCCGAGGAGAAGGCTGGCGTTTTGGCATCGGCCGCGTCAGAAGTTCCCGCCTGTACCTGGACACTAGGGGCTTAGGGCTTTATTCTGCCCGATATCATGAAGACCAAACACCTCAGGGAGTGTTCGGCGTCTCGAGTTAGGCCTTATATGCACCAGCTCCGAATCATGTCTTTGGTCAAATGTTGGGTTTGCCCGGCTCCTGTGTTTTGCTGCCTTACGTTCCGTATCATCCGCTAATGCGGCACCAGGAGAACTACTGCGATTGTGCCCCGGTTCGGCCGGGAGAGCACCTCAGTAGAGAAAGCCGAAAATTGACTGTCATGATATAGCGAGAGACTGGTCAACCACTCGATCGACCATTGGAATGTTTAGAATTCCTCCTCTTTGACCAAGGACAGCTTCCCGGTCAGGCACATATGCGCCCCGAGTTCGGAGAAGCGCGGTGCCATCAGGGGCTATATAGTAGCCCCACATTCGAGCTCCTATGGCTAAGTGAAAGTGATAAAGCATTATAGTCCGGTTGCCTAGTTTGCTATGCTATCACCTCCTTAAAAGGACCAATACGTTGGATTAAGTGTGAAAAAGCATTTTTCTTTTTGCAAACACCCACGCACCATGTGCGTGGGGGCTGAAGCCAAAGACTGCCATCTTTCAGATTATACATACATGTACGGCCGCACAGGAGATAGTTCAATACTTGAACACACAAGTATAAAAAACATGATCTTAGAAATCATACATGTCATTCAAACATAACATCTTTCGAGCACTGTGACTCTATTATACGAGCGCCCTGCAGGACTTCCTCAAAGTAATGCTCGGTGGGGAATCGGCTTTTGTCCGAACGCCGGGATGCAACAGCGGAGGCATCCATCTCCGCCCAGTATGTTTTACCATGGGCGAGAGCCATCCGCGCACTTTCTATGCATGCCGACCGCTTCATCGCCTTAATATGCGGCACTGCCCCAAGGAATTGCTGCAACAAGCCAAAATAACTCTTCGGCTTGGGGCTTTTCGGCCACAGATGAGTGACCACATCCGTCATGGCCAGTCCGGACAATCTATTCAGCTCAGCCCACTCAACCAGCCGATCACTCAACGGAAGTGGACGCTCTGGACTATGGAATTGAGACCAGAAAAGCTCTTCCATTTCATGATCCTCCTGGCTTCGAAAGTGCACGACTGCCTCAGCCGCACTCGCCGCCAAGTCCAGATAAGGATCCTCCGCACCGTACAATCGGCCCAGCTGAGCATACTTCGGATCCGTGAACTTCCTACGCAGCATAAAGGGCTTTCTAGCCACGATGTCTCCGACCTGATGCAGTTCCTCCTTCATAGCCCACATCGCACTACGGGCATCCTTGGCCTCGGCATCGGCCTTCTTCAGGTCTTCTTGCTCCGCTCGGCGTTCTCCTTCAAGAACCTCCAGGCAGTCGGTAGCAACTCTTAATTTCATGGCCATTCCAGCCATCTCCTCCCTGCTTCGGAAGTGAGCAGCCTTCTCGGCTTCTAGCCCTTCTGCTGCCTTCAAGGCAGCCGCCTCGCTTTTTCTGGCTTGCTCCTTGGCCCGAGCAATTTCTGCTCGAAGGTCTTCCACAGCAGCAGCACCATTTGCATGTAAGCATACAATTTGTAAGGAATGGGCGTCAGCTACCTTACTAACCAACCGCGGGGCAA
Source organism: Triticum dicoccoides (assembly GCF_002162155.2). Taxonomy (NCBI): domain Eukaryota; kingdom Viridiplantae; phylum Streptophyta; class Magnoliopsida; order Poales; family Poaceae; genus Triticum; species Triticum dicoccoides. The sequence goes on along the minus strand of NC_041387.1, from coordinate 60,592,345 downwards.
CCACATACCTTGTGACTCATCAAGTCGTCTATTGACCAGCGAGATGTCCGCATCCGCAGTGTTGAGTTGCTTCTTCAGCTCGGCAAATTCATCAGTCCGGCTGGCCACCGAACGTCCCGCCACCTGCATGAGAAAGGCGACAGTTAATAACTGAGATTATGATCCTAGGCACGCTGTCGTTTTCGACAGCATACCAAGTCTCAGGGGCTACTATCTATACAGGTCGCACTTCATGTGCAAAACTGTCAACAGGTATGTCATTTTTTGCGTACCTCAAATCCCGTCAGTAAACTTCCGACGGCCTCATACAACCCGGTTTCGGCGGACGAGATCCTCCCAATCATATCACGCATTAATGTGCGGTGATCTTCTGAGATGGACGCCCTCTCAAGCAAATCCTGCAGCTCCACCGACCGTATTCCAATTGGCGCCGAACTCTCCGGTCCCGCCGGACTCGGGGAGACCCTCCGTGACGACACCCCAAGGTCGTCCGCCCCGCACGATGGGGCGGCAGATGAGGGCGTTTCGCTTTCCATCATCTCCGGACGAAGGTCTCCCGAAGATGAGCTGTGCTGACATGGGCCGAGATCCGAACTACAAGGTAAAAACTTCGTTACCTTTAGAGATTAAGCAGGGGTGTCTGATAATTATAAAATCCCCCTTTTTTTCACTTACAGCTCGTTAGAGGGCTGATTCCTCCGAGGAGACAGTACGGCCGGGTCTTCGGAAGTGTTCCTCTTATCCCCCTGGAAGGAGGGATTCTCGATTCCTCCCTTACTAAATGCCTCCTTGGCAGAGGTGACAGTTTCCCTGTGCCCCCCTTCACCCTCATTCGAAGGTGCGACCTCCAACATTTTGATTAACACGGGATCCTGCGTGGTCTCAGGGAGGGGGGCCGGACGCCGTATCAGTTTTTCTTGCACTATCCACTCCTATCCAGGGATAGCTGGTTAAAAGGCAAGCTCACGATAAATAAACGGACGGTGTGACCGGACACAGGGCTACTTACTTGAGTATCCGGGCGATTGCAGCTTAGGCCAGCGTCCTCGGCCAATTCCGGATGCGTCTCTTGCGATCCGAAGAACAGTTTATACATCTCCATGGGAGTCAAACCCATGAAGTGTTGAAGAGCTCGTGGCCCCTCTGGATTAAATTCCCACAGGCGGAGGGGGTGACGTTTGCAGGGCAGTAGGCGCCGGATCAACATGACCTGCACCACTGCGACCAGATTGATCTCCCTTTCTTGGAGGCCTCCAATCCGGTCCTGCAGCAGGGGGACGTCTTTGGGCGGCCCCCAGTCACGCCCCTTGTTGACCCATGATGTTAGCTGCTGTGGAGGGCCCGAGCGAAAGACGGGCAGCGACTTCTGCCTGCTGCCCCGGGGAGCGGTGATATAAAACCACTCCTGTTGCCACAAGCCAAGCTCCTCCTGGAAAGAGCCCTTGGGCCATGGAGCTTCGGCCCTCTTGCTTATAATTGCCCCGCCGCACTCTGCCTGACACCCCTCAACCATCTTCGGCTCCACGTTGAAGGTTTTGAGCCACAAGCCGAAGTGAGGGGTAGTGCGGAGGAAGGCTTCGCAGACGACAATGAATGATGAGATGTGGAGGATGGACTCCGGAGCCAGGTCATGGAATTCCAGCCCATAGTAAAACATGAGCCCCCTCATGAAGGGATCCGTCGGGAAGCCTAAACCCCGACGGAAGTGAGACACGAACACGACGCTCTCGCCAGGCTCGGGAGTTGGGATAACTTGCCCTCGGGCAGGCAGCCTATCCGAAATTTCATAGGTTAAGTACCTGGCATCTCTCAGCTTTAGCACGTCCTCCTCCGTGACGGAGGAGGGCATCCACCGGCCTCGTAGGTCAGGACCAGACATTATCGAAGATCGAAGGTACCTGAATTTGGAGCCCTGGGTGTTGGAACTCGGGGAGAGGGGCGGATTCGATAGAGGATTGAATAAAAAGAACGGGCCTTGGTCTCATTATAAAGAGGAAGAATACCAAGAGCCATCCCCGTGACCGTTTGGAACCCGCCTTCGATGGAGGGGGCATGGCAGCGGGCGCGGTTGGGTTACCCACGTCCGTATTGACGGGAATCCCGAATAAGGGGAACACGATCTTTGCTTCGACAAGACGTGCCAAGGAAACCGCCTCGCTAAACGTGCTGAGGTGGAACAATAAAAACAATTTGAGTAAAGGCTTGGAAGTGGTGTGACGTCATGCCACAGAATACGTCAGCATATTGATCTTGTGTAATATTATTCTCTCTACGGTGGTATGTGTAATTTATTTTTGCAGAGCCGGACACTATACTGGTGTTCACAATCTTCTATAAATTATTCGGAGGAGGAACCCGCCTTGCAATGCCGAAGACAATATGCACGCTGGACTCGTCGTCATTGAAGCCTGGTTTAGGGGCTACTGAGGGAGTTCCGGACTAGGGGGTGTCCGGATAGCCGAACTATCATCATCGGCCGGTCTCCAAGACTATGAAGATACAAGATTGAAGACTTCGTCCCGTGTCCGGATGGGACTTTCCTTGGCGTGGAAGGCAATCTTGGCGATACGGATATGTAGATCTCCTACCTTTGTAAACGACTCTGTGTAACCCTAGCCCTCTCCGGTGTCTATATAAACTGGATGGCCTTAATCCATAGGACGAACAACAATCATACCATAGGCTAGCTTCTATGGTTTAGCCTCCTTGATCTCGTGGTAGATCTACTCTTGTAATCCACATCATCAATATTAATCAAGCAGGACGTAGGGTTTTACCTCCATCAAGAGGGCCCGAACCTGGGTAAAAACATCGTGTCCCTCGTCTCCTGTTACCATCCGCCTAGACGCACAGTTTGGGACCCCCTACCCGAGATCCGCCGGTTTTGACACCGACACGGACCTTTTCGCTTCAACCTCGGGACCCAACAGTCTGGAGTGTGTCCGAATACCCTTACGGTTATAAAAGAACCTGGGCATGCATGGAGACAAGGCGTAGGTGTCATAATTGCTTTATCAGACAAGTGCCCAACTAGCTATGTTATATTACATGGTTAGTAAGAAACATCTTCCATGGAGAATAGTTCCGTTAAGGGTTCCTTTCCCTGGGAGGCATGCCCTAAAGTGCATGTCCGGACTGCGAAAATAGCAGGAAAAGCATCTGGGGGCAGATAAATAATTAAGTAATAAATCATCTTCCAGGTCACCGACCGAATATTCCCTTAAGAACGCTAGCCTTCGGCTTCACCCAGTCTGAGGTACACATCCAGCTGACCCGACAGTAACAATCGCAGAGGTGCTCCCTTTACCTCCTAGCCTAACAATCGGGAACGTAGGGGTAAGCACAGGAGCCAGGCAACCCGGCTTGGCCAAAACTTAAGTCATATCGATGCATACAATGGTGATCAAAAGGTACATGCGGAAGTGTGACACATGTGTTGGGCATGAAGCCCATATAACTAAGCTTCTGTTAAAGAAGCCCCCAGGTATAACGAGTGCGAGTAGCACATCGAGTAAGTGCGAACAAAGCGCAGATTAGCCCTCAAGAGGTTTGTGCTGAAGAAAGGGGGGGAGGAGGGAAAACAAAGACAGTGAAAAAATATGAAAGGTGGACGGAGGAAGGAGACGAACCCTGAGTCCCGCGCTAGGCGTAAAATCTTCAGAGGCAGGCTGCGTTCCATGGGTTTGGCTCGAGTCGGTTGTCAGATGCGTTGCGTAGACGGCATGCACCACCGGTAAGGACTTGGTCAATGATGAAGGGACCTTCCCATTTGGGCTTAAGTTTGTCCTTTTTCTTGTCCGGCAGGCGTAGAACTAGCTCGCCAACATTGTAAGTTTTGGCCCGTACTTCTCTGCTTTGATATCTTCGACCCTGCTGTTGATAGAATGCGGAACGGGATTTTGCCACGTCGCGCTCCTCCTCTAAAGCGTCCAAACTATCCTGCCGATCTAACTCGGCTTCTCTTTCCTCGTACATGCGCACGCGAGGTGAGTCATGGATTATGTCGCATGGCAAAACTGCCTCAGCGCCGTATACCATAAAAAATGGTGTGAATCCGGTTATGCGGTTTGGCGTGGTCCGCAGCCCCCAGAGTACGGAGTCGAGCTCCTCTACCCAGTGCGTGTTAGATTCCGTGAGGGACCGCACTAATCTGGGTTTGATGCCGCTCATGATTAGACCATTTGCTCGTTCCACTTGACCATTAGTTTGAGGGTGGTAGACTGAAGCATAGTGGAGCTTGATGCCCGTGTTTTTGCACCAGAGTTTAACCTCATCGGCCGTGAAATTCGTGCCGTTATCAGTGATGATGCTGTGGGGGACGCCGAAGCGGTGTACTACCCTGGATATGAAGTCTATCACAGGTCCGGATTCTGCCGTTTTAACCGGCTTGGCCTCTATCCATTTGGTGAATTTACCCACCATGACCAATAAGTATTTGTGCTTGTGGGTTCCCCCTTTAAGGGGTCCAACCATGTCAAGCCCCCAGACCGCGAACGACCATGTAATGGGTATAGTTTTGAGGGCGGTGGGTGGCATGTGGCTCTGATTAGCAAAGAGCTGGCAACCGACGCATCGTTGGACTAAGTCCTAAGCATCTGCCCGGGCGGTCGGCCAATAAAATCCTGTACGGAAGGCCTTGCCTACAAGGGCCCGGGCGGCGGCGTGGTGCCCACCGAGTCTGGCGTGAATTTCAGCCAGGAGATTTCGTCCTTCCTCTTCGGAGATACACCTTTGAAGGACTCCGATTGTGCTTTTCTTATAAAGTTCTCCCTCATGGACCTTGTAGGCTTTAGATCGCCGAACTATGCACCGGGCCTCATTTTGGTCTTCGGGAAGTTCCTGCCGGATTAGGTAGGCTAGGAATGGTTCCGTCCACGGGGCAATTACTGCCAGTATTTCGTGGGCCGAATCTGTTATTTCATTGGCCGAGCCACCGATTGTGTTGGAATGTTCTGCGTTAGGTGATGCAGTTCGTTCCGGATTGTTATTTCCGGACTCCTCTTCCCATAATACGGATGGCTTAAAGAGCCGCTCCAGGAAGATGTTTGGAGGGACGGCGTCGCGTTTTGCGCCGATGCGTGCCAACATGTCTGCTGCCTGGCTATTATCCCGGGCTACATGGTGGAATTCGAGTCCTTCGAACCGGGCTGACATTTTTATGACAGCGTTTCGGTAGGCTGCCATTTTCGGATCTTTGGCGTCAAAGTCTCCATTTACTTGGGATATTGCGAGGTTTGAATCCCCGCGCACCTCTAGGCGTTGAATACCCGTGGAGATTGCCATCCGGAGGCCATGTAGAAGGGCCTCGTATTCGGCTGCGTTGTTGGAGTCCGTGTACATTATTTGAAGTACATATTGGACTATGTCTCCGGTTGGGGACGTCAAGACGACGCCAGCCCCCAAGCCCGCCAACATTTTGGAGCCGTCGAAATGCATGATCCAATTGGAGTATGCGCTGTACTCTTTAGGGAGTTCGGCTTCGGTCCATTCGGCGATGAAGTCAGCCAGAACTTGCGACTTGATAGCTCGCCGTGGTTTGTAGGTTATATCAAATGGTAAGAGCTCAATGCCCCATTTTGCAATCCTGCCCATCGCGTCGCGATTGTTTATAATGTCGTTGAGAGGTACTTCAGAGGCCACCGTTATGGAACACTCTTGAAAGTAGTGTCGCAGCTTCCGGGATGCCATGAACACCGCGTACGCTATCTTTTGATAGTGTGGGTATCGGGACTTGCATGGGGTTAAGACAGTGGATACGTAGTACATTGGTTTTTGAAGAGGGAATTTGTGCCCTTCTGTTTCTCGTTCGACGACGAGTACCGCGCTGACAACTTGATGTGTTGCTGCGATATATAATAGCATTGGTTCGCCCAGGTTGGGCGCGGCCAGGACCAGATTTTTTGCCAGTACGGCTTTAATTTCTTCGAGTCCGGCCGTGGCAGCATCCGTCCATTCGAAATGTTCGGTGCGCCGGAGGAGGCGATAGAGGGGCAGTGCCTTTTCTCCCAAACGGGAGATGAAGCGGCTTAGATCCGCCACACATCCGGTTAGCTTTTGTATTTGCTTGAGGTCTTTTGGGATATCCAATTGTGACAGAGCTCGGATCTTGGCTGGGTTTGCTTCATTTCCTCTACCGGATACAATGAAGCCCAAGAGCTTTCCGGCTGGTACGCCGAAAACACATTTTTCCGGGTTGAGCTTAATGTTATATGCTCGGAGGTTGTCAAATGTCACCCTCAAGTCGTCTACTAGAGTTTCGACGTGTTTGGTCTTGACAACCACATCGTCTACGTATGCCTCGACTGTTTGGCCTATCTGGGTGGCCAGACATGTCTGAATCATGCGCTGATATGTTGCGCCGGCGTTTTTGAGTCCGAAGGGCATTGTGTTGAAGCAGAATGGTCCATATGGAGTAATAAATGCCGTTGCAGCCTGGTCTTTTTCCGCCATCTTGATTTGATGGTATCCGAAGTATGCGTCGAGGAAGCACAATGAATCATGCCCTGCGGTAGCATCGATGATTTGGTCGATGCGAGGGAGAGGGAAGGGGTCCTTTGGGCAGGCCTTATTAAGGTCTTTGAAATCGACACAAAGGCGCCAGGATTTGTCCTTTTTTGGTACCATTACCAGGTTGGCTAGCCAGTCCGGATGTTTGATGTCTCTGATGAATCCGGCTTCTAAGAGTTTGGCTAGCTCCTCTCCCATTGCCTGTCTTTTGGGTTCGAAAAATCGCCGAAGAGCCTGTTTGACTGGCTTGAATCCTTTTAGGATATTTAGGCTGTGCTCTGCCAGCCTGCGTGGGATTCCTGGCATGTCTGAAGGGTGCCAGGCGAAAATGTCCCAATTTTCCCAAAGGAATTCTCGTAGTGCGGCTTCTACATCAGGATTTAATTGTGCCCCAATGGAGGCCGTCTTTGTGGGGTCCATTGGATGGACCTGGAATTTAACTATTTCGTCTGCTGGTTTAAAAGAGGTGGACTTGGACCTCTTATCGAGTATCACATCGTCCCTATCCACCGTGGAGCGCAGCGTAGTTAGTTCCTGTGCCGCTAAGGCTTCGGATAATGCCTCTAGGGCCAGTGCAGCTGTCTTATTTTCGGCGCGGAGTGTTGTGTCTGGATCGCTGGCAAGAGTGATTATTCCATTGGGTTCGGGCATTTTGAGCTTCATGTACCCGTAATGGGGTATAGCTTGGAAGGTTGTGAATGCCTCTCGCCCTAACAAGGCGTGATATCCGCTGCCAAATGGGGCCACTTGGAATGTGACCTATTCGGACCTGTAGTTGTCCGGCGAGCCGAACACTACATCTAGCGTGATTTTTCCTGTGCAGCGTACTTCTAGACTAGGGATTATTCCCCTGAATGTTGTGCTGCTTCGCTCAATGCGGCTCCAGTCAATTTCCATTTTTTATAGGGTTTCTTCGTAGATGAGGTTTAATCCGCTGCCGCCATCCATGAGTACCTTGGTAAGACGAAAGCCGTCCACTATCGGACTGAGGACCAATGCGGCTGGTGCTCTAGCTGTTCAGGATTTAGGTTCGTCGCTGGCATTGAAGGTGATAGCCGTGTTGCTCCATGGATTTGCTGTTGCTACTTGGTAGACTTCGGCGAGGCTGGGGATTATTCGTTTCTGCATGTTATTTGATGCGAAATTCTCGAAGACTGTTAATACCATACTGGTACTGCTGGGCTGGTTGCCCGGGGCTAAAAAGCCTTCGCCACTTTTGGCCACCTGCCGTAGTATCCAACATGCTCGAAGGCTATGTGTTGGAGTGGCGCCCTCCGTACTGTGGATTTTGCAGGGTCCGTTGAGCCATCCCTCCAGTACGGTTCCGTACCCTTTAGGGTTTTTTTGCTTTTTGGTTTTTAACCCAGGTGCTTGAGTATGACGCACTCTTTTATTTTGGACTGGGGTTGTATTCAGGGCCGGATTGTCCCAGAACCTAGTTTCGGTTTTCCAGGCACTCTCCATCGCACAGTATTTTTGTACAATGGTCGCTAGGTCGGCGAAGCGTGTAACTTCGCAACGACTAATGGCGTTTATGATTCCCTTGTCCGTGCAATTATTGCAGAAAATTGAAATCGCGCTTTCTTCACGGCAGTCCTTTATCCTGTTCATAACCAGGAGGAATCTGGCCCAGTAACGATGTACTGTTTCATCGGGCTCTTGCCGTATTTGAGATAGATCGCTTATGTTTGGGCGGGCGGGTGGAATTAAGTTCGGAACCCCGCCCGATCTGAGGCTCAAAGGCCAAGAAGCTTCCGGATTTGGAAGCTTGGTTTGCTGGATGCTTTCCAACGAATCTGGTCTGATGCCTGACTCTAGGTTCAGTATTTGATTGGCGTCCGTCCCTCTGCGGGAATCCGGCATGGAGGGATCGGGAATCCGTACATAGTTGGTTTTCAACATAGAAGAAGAGTCGCCGCATTGTTCCTCTACCACAACAATGTGGTGGGTAGCCTGGGGAGAGTTAATTTCTCTCAGATCGGTTTTAAGCCCAATCTGATCGTAGTCTGCAGCGACTCCCAGGGCGGCGATGCGATCCAAGAGCTCGTTTATGGAGGAGAGCTCAATCGGATCTAACTGCTCGGCGAATTCCGAGCTGACGCGAAGATCGCGTTTGATAACCTGAGAGGTCACCGTCGGAGCGGTGGCCGAGCAGGCGGTCATAAGAAAACCACCTAGCCGGATAGTTTGGCCGGCGGCCAAAGCTCCCTTGATGACGGCGCCGTCTTTAAAGACGGGAAAAGGCATCCTTCCTGATTGTGACGGCATAGAGGAACTCTCAATGAAAGCACTGATGTCGGTGTCAAAACCAGCGGATCTCGAGTAGGGGGTCCCGAACTGTGCGTCTAGGCGGATGGTAACAGGAGACGAGGGACACGATGTTTTACCCAGGTTTGGGCCCTCTTGATGGAGGTAAAACCCTACGTCCTGCTTGATTAATATTGATGATGTGTGTACAAGAGTAGATCTACCATGAGATCAAGGAGGCTAAACCCTAGAAGCTAGCCTATGGTATGATTGTTGTTCGTCCTACGGACTAAAGCCATCCGGTTTATATAGACACTGGAGAGGGCTAGGGTTACACAGAGTCGGTTACAATGGTAGGAGATCTACATATCTGTATCGCCAAGCTTGCCTTCTACGCCAAGGAAAGTCCCATCCGGACACGGGACGAAGTCTTCAATCTTGTATCTTCATAGTCTTGGAGTCCGGCCGATGATGATAGTTCAGCTATCCGGACACCCCCTAGTCCGGAACTCCCTCAGTGGCCACGAGGCAAGAGGGCGCGCCCTAGGGGGTGGGCGCGCCCCCACCCTCGTGGGCCCCTCGTGGCTCCATGGACCTACTTCTTCCTCCTATATATATCTACATACCCCGAAAACATCTAGGAGCACCACGAAACCCTATTTCCACCGCCGCAACCTTCTGTACCATGAGATCCCATCTTGGAGCCTTTTCCGGCGCTCCACCGGATGGGGAATCGATCACGGAGGGCTTCTACATCATCGCCAAGGCCTCTCCGATGAGTTGTGAGTAGTTTATTACAGACCTTCGGGTCCATAGTTATTAGCTAGATGGCTTCTTCTCTCTCTTTGAATATTAATACAATGTTCTCCTCGATCTTCTTGGAGATCTATTCGATGTAACTCTTTTTGCGATGTGTTTGTCGAGATTCGATGAATTGTGGGTTTATGATCAAGTTTATCTATGAGAAATATTAGAATCTCCTCTGAATTCTTTTATGTATGATTAGTTATCTTTGCAAGTTTCTTCAAATTATTAGTTTGGTTTGGCATACTAGATTGATCTTTCTTGCAATGTGAAAAGTGCTTAGCTTTGGGTTCAATCTTGCGGTGTCCTTTCCCAGTGACAGCAGGGGCAGCAAGGCACGTATTGTATTGTTGCCATCGAGGATAAAAAGATGGGGTTTATATCATATTGCTTGAGTTTATCCCTCTACATCATGTCATCTTGCCTAATGCGTTACTTCTTATGAACTTAATACTCTAGATGCATGCTGGATAGCGGTCGATGTGTGGAGTAATAGTAGTAGATGCAGGCAGGAGCCGGTCTACTTGTTGCGAACGTGATGCCTATATACATGATCATGCCTAGATAATCTCATTACTATGCATTTTTCTATCAATTGCTCGATAGTAATTTGTTCACCCACCGTAATACTTATGCTATCTTGAGAGAAGCCATTAGCGAAACCTATGGCCCCCGGGTCTATCTTCCATCATATAAGTTTCCAATCTACTTTATTTTGCAATCTTTACTTTCCAATATATATCATAAAAATACCAAAAATATTTATCTTATCTTATTATCTCTATCAGATCTCACTTTCGCAAGTGGACGTGAAGGGATTGACAACCCCTTTTTCGTGTTGGTTACGAGGTTCTTGTTTGTTTGTGTAGGTACGAGGGACTTGCGTGGAGCCTCCTACTGGATTGATACCTTGGTTCTCAAAACTGAGGGAAATACTTATGCTACTTTGCTGCATCACCCTTTCCTCTTCAAGGGAAAACCAACACAGTGCTCAAGAGGTAGCAAGAAAGATTTCTGGCGCCGTTGCCAGGGAGGTCTTCGCATAAGTCAAGACATACCAAGTACCCATCACAAACTCATCTCCCTCGCATTACATTATTTGCCATTTGCCTCTCGTTTTCCTCTCCCCCACTTCACCCTTGCCATTTTATCCGCCCTCTCTTTTCCCTTCGCCTCTTTTTTGCTTGCCTCTTGTGTGCCTGTTTGCCGTAATGGCCTTGCCTAAAAACGCTAATCTTCACCTTATAAGGATAGAAGAGATTGAAAGCAACGTTACAAGCTTTATGACTTTACAATTTGAGCATAATAATTTTTGTGGAAATGAGCTTAAAGAACAAAAAATATTTATGGAATTCATGAATATAGAGCTTGATGATATGTCTAAGGAATTTTATGGTTTGAATTCTCAGATTGCTCGTCTTGAAAAATCAATAGCCCAAATTTCTGATAAGCAAGCCACCTTAGTTAATAGGATGGCCGCCAAACCAGAAGGGTTAGAGGAAAATAAAGATGAAGATCTAAAAGTGATTGATATGTCCCTTATTAAATCTTTGTTTTGCAATATGAATCTTGATAATTATGGGACTGGAGATGAGTCAACTTTATTTGAAAGGCGTCCCAATGATTCAGAGTTTTTAGATCTTGATGCTAAATTTGGTAAAAGTGGGATTGGAGAGGTCAAAACTTTACATCGCAATGAACCCACTATTTTGGATTTCAAGGAATTTAATTATGATAATTGTTCTTTAGTAGATTGTATTTCCTTGTTGCAATCCGTGTTGAATTCTCCTCATGCTTATCGTCAAAATAAAGCTTTTACCAAACATATCGTTGATGCTTTGATGCAATCTTATGAAGAAAAACTTGAATTGGAAGTTTCTATCCCTAGAAAACTTTATGATGAGTGGGAACCTACTATTAAAATTAAAATTAAATATCATGAATGCTATGCTTTGTGTGATTTGGGTGCTAGTGTTTTCACGATTCCAAAAATTTTATGTGATGTGCTAGGTTTTCGTGAATTTGATGATTGCTCTTTAAACTTGCACCTTGCGGATTCCACCATTAAGAAACCTACGGGAAGGATTAATGATGTTATTATTGTTGGAAATAGGAATTATGTGCCCGTAGATTTTATCGTTCTTGATATAGATTGCAATCTTTCATGTCCTATTATTCTTGGTAGACCTTTCCTTAGAACGACTGGTGCATTTATTGATATGAAGGAAGGAAATATTAGATTCCAATTTCCATTAAGGAAAGGCATGGAACACTATCCTAGAAAGAAAATCAAATTACCTTATGAGTCTATTATGAGAGCCACTTATGAATTGAATACCAAAGACGGCAATACTTAGATCTATTCTCGCTTTTATGCCTAGCTAGGGGAGTTAAACGATAGCGCTTGTTGGGAGGCAACCCAATTTTATTTTTGTTCCTTGCTTTTTGCTCCTGATTAGTAATAAATAAATCATATAGATTATGTTTAGATGTGGTTTTATGTTTTAATTAGTGTTTGTGCCAAGTAGAAGAACCTATAGGATCATCTTGGGTGATAGTTAATTTGATCTTGCTGAAAAACAGAAACTTTTGCCTTGCACGAGAATAATTTTAATAAATCACGAAACGTTCTTTTTAGTTGATTCTTTTTGAAGTATATCAATAGAAAAAATTTCCTAGTACTTACTATTTTGGTAGGATTTTTAGAGTTCCAGAAGTATTCTAAAGTTACAGATTGCTACAGACTGTTCTGTTTTTGACAGATTCTGTTTTTCGTGTGTTGTTTGTTATTTTGATGAATATATGGCTAGTATCAGGGGGTATGAACCATAGAGAAGTTGGAATACAGTAGGTTTAACACAAATATAAATAAATAATGAGTTCATTACAGTACCTTAAGTTGTGATTTTCTTTCTTGCACTAACAGAGCTCATGAGATTTCCTGTTGAGTTTTGAGTTGTGAAGTTTTCAAGTTCTGGGTAAAGATTTGATGGACTATGGAATAAGGAGTGGCAAGAGCCTAAGCTTGAGTATGCCCATGGCACCCAATATAATTCAAGGACAACCAAAATCCTAAGCTTGGGTATGCCCCGGAAGGCATCCCCTCTTTCGTCTTCGTCTATCGGTAACTTTACTTGGAGCTATATTTTTATTCGCCACATGATATGTGTTTTGCTTGGAGCGTCTTGTATGATATGAGTCTTTATATTTTAGTTTACCACAATCATCCTTTCTGTACACACCTTTTGGGAGAGACACACATGATTCGGAATTTATTAGAATACTCTATGTGCTTCACTTATATCTTTTGAGCTAGACAATTTTGCTCTAGTGCTTCACTTATATCTTTTTAGAGCACGGAGGTGGTTTTATTTTGTAGAAATTATTGATCTATCATGCTTCACTTATATTATTTTGAGAGTATTTTAGAACAGCATGGTTTTTTCTATGGTTATAAAATTGGTCCTAGAATGATGGGCATCCAAGTTGGGTATAATAAAAACTATCATAGAAGTGCATTAAACACTAGGATCAATTTGATGCTTGATAATTGTTTTGAGATATAAAGGTAGTAATGTTAGAGTCATGCTAGTTGGGTAATTATGAAATTGAGAAATACTTGTGTTGAAGTTGGCAAGTCCCGTAGCATGCACATATGGTAAAAGTTATGTAACAAATTTGTAGCATGGGGTGCTATTTTGATTGCCTTCCTTATGAGTGGAGGTCGGGATCGCGCGATGGTTAACTCCTACCAACCCTTCCCTAGGAGCATGCGTAGTATTACTTTGCTTTGAGGGCTAATAAACTTTTGCAATAAGTATATGAGTTCTTTATGACTAATGTGAGTCCATGGATTATACGCACTCTTACCCTTCCATCATTGCTAGCCTCTACGGTACCGTGCATTGCCCTTTCTCACCTTGAGAGTTGGTGCAAACTTCGCCGGTGCATCCAAACCCTGTGATACGATACGCTCTACCACACATAAACCTCCTTATATCTTCCTCAAAAGAGCCACCATACCTACCTATTTATGGCATTTCCATAGCCATTCCGAGAAATATTGCCATGCAACTTTCCACCATTCCATTTATTATGACACGTTCCATCATTGTCATATTGCTTTTGCATGATCATGTAGTAGACATCGTATTTGTGGGAAAGCCACCTTCATAATTCTTTCATACATGTCGCTCTTGATTCATTGCATATCCCGGTACACCGCTGGAGGCATTCATATAGAGTCATATTTTGTTCTAGTATCAAGTTGTAATCCATGAGTTATAAGTAAATAGAAGTGTGATGATCATCATTATTAGAGCATTGCCCTAAATAAAAAAAGAAAGGCCAAATAAAAAAAGGCCAAAAAAAGAAAGGCCCAAAAAAGAAAAAGAAAAGGGGGACAATGTTACTATCTTTTCCCACACTTGTGCTTCAAAGTAGAACCATGATCTTCATGATAGAGAGTCTCCTATGTTGTCACTTTCATATACTACTGGGAATTCTTCATTATAGAACTTGGCTTGTATATTCCAACGATGGGCTTCCTCAAAATGCCCTAGGTCTTCGTGAGCAAGGAAGTTGGATGCACACCCACTTAGTTGTAGGGGAACGTAGCAGAAATTCAAAATTTTCTACGCATCACCAAGATCAATCTATGGAGATTCTAGGAACAAGAGAGGGAGAGGATGAGCATCTTCATACCCTTGAAGATAGCTAAGAGGAAGCGTTACAAGAACGCGGATGATGGAGTTGTACTCGCGGCGATTCAAATCGTGGAAGATCCGATCTAGCACTGAATGGACGGTGCCTCTGCGTTCAACACACGTACAGCCCGGAGACGTCTCCTCCTTCTTGATCCAACAAGGGGAGAGGAGAAGTTGAGGGAGAACTCCGACAACACGACGGCGTGGTGGTGGTGGAGCTCGTGGTTCTTCAGCAGGGCTTCGCCAAGCACTACGAAGGAGCAGGAGGTGTTGGAGGAGGGAGAGGGCTGCGCCAGGGGAAGGGTGTGGCTGCCCTCCCACCCCCTCACTATATATAGGGGGAAGGGGAGAGGGGGTCGCCCCCTCTAGATGGATCTAGAGGAGGGGGCGGCGGCCAGGGGAAACCCTAGATGGGTTTGGCCGCCCCCAACCCCTAGGAAACTTGCCCCCCAAGCCGGGAGGGGCGGCTGCCCTAGGGGTGGCGCCCCCACCTCTCTAGGTTATGTGAGATGGGGTCGGAGGGGCGCTCAGCCCCTTAGTGGGCTGATGTGCCCCCTCCCCTTGGCCCATAAGGCCCCCCAATGCTTGCCAGGGCCTCCGAAACCCCTTTCGGACACGCTGGTCATCACCTGGTACCCTCGGAACAATTCCGGACTCCAGTACCCTTCGTCCAATATACTCATCTTCACCTCCGGACCATTCTGGAGCTCCTCGTCACGTCCAGGATCTCATCCAGGACTCGGAACAACCTTCGGTAACCACATACTATTTCCCATAACAACTCTAGCGTCACCGAACCTTAAGTGTGTAGACCCTACGGGTTCAGGAACCATGCAGACATGACCGAGACACCTCTCCGGCCAATAACCAATAGAGGGATATGGATACCCATATTTGCTCCCACATGTTCCATGATGATCTCATCGGATGAACCACAATGTCGAGGATTCAGTCAATCCCGTATACAATTCCCTTTGTCAATCGGTATGTTACTTGCCCGAGATTCGATTGTCAGTATCCCAATACCTCATTCAATCTTGTTACCGGCAACTCAGTTTACTCGTTCCATAATGCATGATCCCGTGACTAACTACTTAGTCACATTGAGCTCATTATGATGATGCAATACCGAGTGGGGCCAGAGATACCTCTCCGTCATACGGAGTGACAAATCCCAGTCTCGATTCGTGCCAACCCAACAGACACTTTTGGAGATACCTGTAGTGCACCTTTATAGCCACCCAGTTACGTTGTGACGTTTGGTACACCCAAAGCATTCCAACGGTATCCGGGAGTTGCACAATCTCATGGTCTAAGGAAATGATACTTGACATTAGAAAATCTCTTAGCAAACGAACTACACGATCTTGTGCTATGCTTAGGATTGGGTCTTGTCCATCACATCATTGTCCTAATGATGTGATCCCGTTATCAATGACATCCAATGTCCATGGTGAGGAAACCATAACCATCTATTGATCAACGAGCTAGTCAACTGGAGGCTCACTAGGGACATGTTGTGGTCTATGTATACACACATGTATTATGGTTTCCAGTTAATACAATTATAGCATGAACAATAGACAATTATCATGAACAAGGAAATATAATAATAACCATTTTATTATTGCCTCTAGGGCATATTTCCAACAGTTTCCAACTTGCACTAGAGTCAATAATCTAGTTCACATCACTATGTGATTGTAATGAATCCAACACCCATGGTGTTTGATCATATCTCGCTTGCGAGAGAGGTTATTAGTCAACGGGTCTGAACCTTTCAGATCCGTGTGTGCTTTACAAATCTCTATGTCATCTTGTAGATGCAGCTACCACGCTCTATTTGGAGCTATTCCAAATAATTGTTCTACTATACGAATCCGGTTTACTACTCGGAATCATCCGGATTAGTGTCAAAGTTTGCATCAACGTAACCCTTTATGACAAACTCTTTTACCACCTCCATAATCGTGAAAATTCCTTAGTCCACTAGTTACTAAGGATAACTTTGACCATTGTCCTGTGATCCATTCCTGGATCACTCTTGTACCCCTTGACTGACTCCTGGCAAGGCACACTTCAGGTGCGGTACACAACATAGCATTCTGTAGAGCCTACGTCTAAAGCATAGGGGATGACCTTCGTCCTTTCTCTCTCTTCTGCCATGGTCAGGTCTTGAGTCTTACTCAATACTCACACCTTATGACACAGCCAAGAACTCCTTCTTTGCCGATCTATTTTGAACTCCTTCAAAATCTTTGTCACAGTATGTATTCATTTGAAAGTACTATTAAGCGTTTTTGATCTATCCTTATACATCTTGATGCTCAATGTTCAAGTAGCTTAATCCAGGTTTTTATTGAAAAACACCTTTCAGAGAACCTTATATGCTTTCCAGACATTCTACATCATTTCCAATCAACAATATGTCAACAACATATATTCATCAGAAATTCTATAGTGCTCCCACTCACTTCTTTAGAAATACAAGTTTCTCAAAAACTTTGTATAAACCCAAAATCTTTGATCATCTCATCAAAGCGTATATTCCAACTCCGAGATGCTTACTCCTGTCCTTAGAAGGATTGCTGGAGCTTTGCATACTTGTTAGCATCTTATAGGATCGACAAAACCTTCTGGTTGTATCATATACAACCTTTCCTCAAGAAAATTGTCGAGGAAACAATGTTTTGACATCCTATCTGCAAGATTTCATAAATAATGCAGTAACTGCTAATATAATTCCAACATACTCTTAGCATCGCAACGAATGAGGAAGTCTCATCGCAGTCAACTCCTTGAACTTGTCAGAAAACATCTTAACGACAAGTCGAGCTTTCTTAATGGTGATACTTACCATCATTGTCCTTCTTCCTTTTAAAATCCATTTGTACCCAACATCCTTACGACCATTAAGTAGTTCTGCCAAAGTCTACACTTTGTTTTCATACATGGATCCTCTCTCAGATTTTATGGCCTCGAGCCATTCGTCGGAATCCGGGCCCACCATCGCTTCTCCATAGCTCGTAGGTTCATTGTTATCTAGTACCATGACCTCCAAGACAGGATTATGTACCACTCTGGAGTAGTACGTATCCTTGTCGACCTACAAGTTTTGGTAGTGAATTGATCCGAAGTTTCATGATCAATATCATCAGCTTCCACTTCAATTGGTGTAGGCACCATAGGAACAACTTCATGTGCCCTGCTACACACTAGTTGAAGTGATGGTTCAATAACCTCATCAAGTCTCCACCATCCTCCCACTCAATTCTTTCGAGAGAAACTTTTCCTCGAGAAAGGACCCGATTCTAGAAACAATCCCTTTTGCTTCCAGATCTGAGACAGGAGGTATACCCAACTGTTTTGGGTGTCCTATGAAGATGCATTTATCCGCTTTGGGTTCGAGCTTATCAGCCTGAAACTTTTTTCACATAAGCACCGCAGCCCCAAACTTTTAAGAAACGACAGCTTAGGTTTCTCTAAACCATAGTTCATACGGTGTCGTTTCAACGGAATTGCATGGTGCCCTATTTAAAGTGAATGTGGTTGTCTCTAATGCCTAACCCATAAACAATAGTAGTAATTCGATAAGAGACATCATGGTATGCATCATATCCAACAGAGTGCAGTTATGATGTTCGGACACACCATCACACTATGGTGTTCCAGGCGGTATTAGTTGTGAAACAATTTCCACAATGTCTTAATTGTGTGCCAAACTCGTAACTCAGATATTCATCTCTATGATCATATCATAGACATTTTATCCTCTTGTCACGATGATCTTCAACTTCACTCTGGAATTACTTGAACCTTTCAATAATTCAGACTTGCGTTTCATCAAGTAAACATACTTAGCATCTACTCAAATCATCTGTGAAGTAAGAACATAACGATATCCGCTGCGTGCCTCAGCACTCATTGGACTACACACATCAAGACGTATTACTTCCAACAAGTTTCCTTCTTGTTCCATCTCACTGAAAATGAGGCCTTTCAGTCATCTTGCACATGTGGTATGATTTGCATGTCTCAAGTGGTTCAAAATCAAGTGAGTCCAAACGATCCATCTGCATGGAGCTTCTTCATGCGTATATACCAATAGACGTGGTTCGCATGTCTCAATCTTTTCAAAAAGGAGTGAGTCCAAAGATCAACCAATATGGAGCTTCTTCATGCGTTTTATACCAATATGACTCAAATGGCGGTGCCACAAGTATGTGGTACTATCATTACTATCTTATATCTTTTGGCACAAACATGTGTATCACCACGATCGAGATTCAATAAACCATTCATTTTAGGTGCAAGACCATTGAAGGTATTATTCAAATAAACAGAGTAACCATTATTCTCCTTAAATGAATAACCATATTGCGATAAACATAATCTACTCATGTCTATGCTCAATGCAAACACCAAATAACAATTGTTTAAGTTTAACACCAATCTCGATGGTAGAGGGAGCATGCGATGCTTGATCACATCAACCTTGGAAACACTTCCAACACACATCGTCATCTCACCTCTAGCTAGTCTCCGTTTATTCCGTAGCTCTTTTATTTTGAGTTACTAACACTTAGCAACCGAACCGGTATCTTAATACCCTGGTGCTACTAGGAGTACTAGTAAAGTACACACTTAATATAATGTATGTCCAATACATACTTCTTCAACCTTGCCAGCCTTCTCATCTACCAAGTATCTAGGGTAGTTCTGCTTCAGTGACTGTTCCCTCATTACAGAAGCACTTAGTCTCAGGTTTGGGTTCAACCTTGGGTTTCTTCACTAGAGCAGCAACTGATTTGTCGTTTCATGAAGTATCCATTCTTGCCCTTGCCCTTCTTGAAACTAGTGGTTTTACTAACCATCAACAATTGATGCCCCTACTTGATTTCTACTTTTGCGGTGTCAAACATCGCGAATAGCTCAAGGATCATTATATCTATCCCTGATATGTTATAGTTCATCACGAAGCTCTAGTAGCTTGGTGGCAGTGACTTTGGAGAAACATCACTATCTCATCTGGAAGACATACTCCCACTCGATTCAAGCGATTGCAGTACTCAGACAATCTGAGCACATGCTCAACGATTGAGCTTTTATCCCTTAGTTTGCAGGCTTAAGAAGCTTGTCAGAGGTCTCACACCTCTTGACATGGGCACGAACCTGAAATCCCAATTTCAGCCCTTGGAACATCTCATATGTTTCACGACGTTTCTAAAACGTCTTCAGCGCCTCAATTCTAAACTGTTTAACATTACTGAACTATCACGTAGTCATCAAAACGTGTATGTCAGATGTTCGCAACATCCGCACACGACGTTCGAGGTTTAGCACACCGAGCGGTGCATTAAGGACATAAGCCTTCTGCGCAGCAATGAGGACAATCCTCAGTTTACGGACCCAGTCCGCATAGTTGCTACTATCAACTTTCAACTAAATTTTCTCTAGGAACATATCTTAAACAGTAGAACTAAAGTGTAAGCTACGACATAATTTGCAATGACCTTTTGACTATGTTCATGATAATTAAGTTCATCTGGTTATTTAATGAACTCACACTTAGATAGACATCCCACTAGTCATCTAAGTGATACACGATCCGAGTCAACTAGTCCGTGTCCGATCATCACGTGAGACGGACTAGTAATCATCGGTGAACATCTCCATGTTGATCGTATCTACTATACGACTCATGTTTGACCTTTTGGTCTCTTGTGTTCCGAGGCCATATCTGTACATGCTAGGCTCATCAAGTCAACCTAAGTGTTTCACGTGTGTAAATCTGGCTTACACCCGTTGTATGTGAACGTTAGAATCTATCACACCCGATCATCACGTGGTGCCTCGAAACAACGAACTTTCGCAATGGTGCACAGTTAGGGGGAACACTTTCTTGAAATTTCAAGAGGGATCATCTTATTTATGCTACCGTCGTTCTAAGAAAATAAGATGTAAACATGACAAACATCACATGCAAATCATAAAGTGACACGATATGGCCAATATCATCTTGCGCCTTTGATCTCCATCTTGAGGCACGGTATGATCACCTTCGTCACCGGCATGACACCATGATCTCCATCATCATGATCTCCATCATCGTGTCTTAATGAAGTTGTCTTGCCAACTATTACTTCTACTACTATGGCTAATGGTTAGCAATAAAGTAAAGTAATTACATGGCGTTTTCAATGACACGCAGGTCATACAATAAATTAAGACAACCTCTATGGCTCCTGCCGGTTGTCATACTCATCGACATGCAAGTCGTGATTCCTATTACAAGAACATGATCAATCTCATACATCACATATATCATTCATCACATTCTTTTGGGCCATATATCATCACATAGCATACCCTGCAAAAACAAGTTAGACGTCCTCTAATTGTTGTTGCATGTTTTACATGGCTGCTATGGGTTTCTAGCAAGAACGTTTCTTACCTACGCAAAGCCACAAGGTGATATGCCAATTGCTATTTACCCTTCATAAGGACCCTTTTCATTGAATCCGATTCGACTAAAGTGGGAGAGACTCGCACCCACTAGCCACCTTTATGCAACAAGTGCATGTCAATCGGTGGAACCTGTCTCACGTAAGCGTACGTGTAAGGTCGGTCCGCGCCGCTTCATCCCACAATACCGCCGAAACAAGATAGGACTAGTAACGATAAGCAAATTGAACAAACCAACGCCCGCAACTACTTGTGTTCTACTCGTGCATAGAATCTACGCAATAGACCTAGCTCATGATGCCACTGTAGGGGAACGTAGCAGAAATTCAAAATTTTCAACGCATCACCAAGATCAATCTATGGAGATTCTAGCAACAAGAGAGGGAGAGTATGAGAATCTTCATATCTTTGAAGATTGCCAAGCGGAAGCGTTACAAGAACGCGGATGATGGAGTCGTACTCGCGGCAATTCAAATCACGGAAGATCCGATCTAGCACCAAACGGACGGTGCCTCCGCGTTCAACACACGTACAGCCCGTAGACGTATCCTCCTTCTTGATCCATCAAGGGGAGAGGATAAGTTGAGGGAGAACTCCAACAGCACGACGGCGTGGTGGTGGTGGAGCTCGTGGTTCTCCAGCAGGGCTTCGCCAAGCACTACGGAGGAGGAGGAGGAGGTGTTGGAGGAGGGAGAGGGCTGCGCTAGGGGAAGGGTATGGCTGCCCTCCCACCCCCTCACTATATATAGGGGGGAAGGGGAGAGGGGGCGGCCCCTCTAGATGGATCTAGAGGAGGGGGCGGCGGCCAGGGGAAACCCTAGATGGGTTTGGCCGCCCCCACCCCCTAGGAAACTTGCCCCCCCAAGCCGGGAGAGGCGGCTGCCCTAGGGGTGGCGCCCCCACCTCTCTAGGTTACGTGAGATGGGGTGAGAGGGGCGCTCAACTCCTTAGTGGGCTGATGTGCCCCCTCCCCTTGGCCCATAAGGCCCCCAACGCTTGCCGGGGCCTCTGAAACCCCTTTTGGACACGCTGGTCATCACTTGGTACCGTCGGAACAATTCCGGACTCCAATACCCTTCGTCCAGTATACCGATCTTCACCTCCGGACCATTCCGGAGCTCATCGTCAGGTCCGGGATCTCATCCGGGACTCTGAACAACCTTCGGTAACCACATACTATTTCCCATAACAACTCTAGCGTCACCGAACCTTAAGTGTGTAGACCCTATGGGTTCGGGAACCATGGAGACATGACCGAGACACCTCTCTGGCCAATAACCAATAGCGGGATCTGGATACCCATATTGGCTCCCACATGTTCCATGATGATCTCATCGGATGAACCACGATGTCGAGCATTCAGTCAATCCCGTATACAATTCCCTTTGTCAATCGGTATGTTACTTGCCCGAGATTCGATCGTCGGTATCCCAATACCTCGTTCAATATCATTACCGGCAATTCACTTTAATCGTTCCGTAATGCATGATCCCGGGACTAACTACTTAGTCACATTGAGCTCATTATGATGATGCAATACCGAGTGGGCCCAGAGATACCTCTCCGTCATACGGAGTGACAAATCCCAGTCTTGATTCGTGCCAACCCAACAGATACTTTCGGAGATACCTTTAGTGCACCTTTATAGCCACCCAGTTACGTTGTGATGTTTGGTACACCCAAAGCATTCCTACGGTATCCGGGAGTTGCACAATCTCATGGTCTAAGGAAATGATACTTGACATTAGAAAAGCTCTTAGCAAATGAACTACATGATCTTGTGTTATGCTTAGGATTGGGTCTTGTCCATCACATCATTCTCCTAATGATGTGATCCCGTTATCAATGACATCCAATGTCCATGGTCAGGAAACCATAACCATCTATTGATCAACGAGCTAGTCAACTAGAGGCTCACTAGGGACATGTTGTGGTCTATGTATTCACACATGTATTACGGTTTCCAGTTAATACAATTATAGCATGAACAATAGACAATTATCATGAACAAGGAAATATAATAATAACCATTTTATTATTGCCTCTACGGCATATTTCCAATGTTAGTTTCTTTTGTTGAGCTTTTATACATTTATAGCTCTAGTGCATCCGTTGCATGGCAATCCCTACTCCTCATGTTGACATCAATTGATGGGCATGTCCATAGCCCGTTGATTAGCCTCGTCAATGTGAGACTTTCTCCTTTTTTGTCTTCTCCACACAACCTCCATCATCATATTCTATTCCACTCATAGTGCTATATCCATGGCTTCCGCTCATGTATTGCGTGAGAGTGAAAAAAGCTGAAGCGCGTTAAAAAGTATGAACCAATTGCTTGGTTGAAATCGGAGTTGTGCATGATGGGAGTATTTTGTGTGAAAAAAATGAAACATAGCCTAACTATATGATTTTGTAGGGATAAGCTTTCTTTGGCCATGTTATTTTGAGAAGACATGATTACTTATTGGTATGCTTGAAGTATTACTATTTCTTATGTCAATATGAACTTTTATTTTGAATCATTTGGATCTGAACATTCATGCCACAATAAAGAAATTTACATTGAAAATTATGCTAGGTAGCATTCCACATCAAAAATTCTGTTTTTATCATTTACCTACTCGAGGACGAGCAGGAATTAAGCTTGGGGATGCTTGATACGTCTCCAACGTATCGACAATTTTTGATTGTTCCATGCTATTATATTACCCGTTTTGGATGTTTATGGGCTTTACTTTACACTTTTATATCATTTTTGGGACTAACCTACTAACCAGAGGTCCAGCCTGAATTGTTGTTTTTTTGCCTATTTCAGTGTTTCGAAGAAAAGGAATATCAAACGGAGTCCAAATGGAATGTAACCTTCGGGAGCGATCTTTTTGGAACAAATGCAATCTAGGAGACTTGGAGTGGGCATCAAGAAGCAGCCGAGGCGGCCACGAGGCAGGAGGGGACGCCCTAGGGGGTGGGCGCCCCCCACCCTCGTGAGCCCCTCATGGCTCCACCAACCTACTTCTTCCTCCAATATATATCTACGTACCCTGAAAACATCCAGGAGCACCATGAAACCCTATTTCCACCGCCGCAACCTTCTGTACCCGTGAGATCCCATCTTTGAGCCTTTTCGGGTGCTCTGCCGGATGTGGAATCGATCACGGAGGGCTTCTACATCATCGCCAAGGCCTCTCCGATGAGTTGTGAGTAGTTTACCACAAACCTTCGGGTCTATAGTTATTACCTAGATGGCTTCTTCTCTCTCTTCGAATCTCAATACATTGTTCTCTGATCTTCTTGGAGATCTATTCGACGTAACTCTTTTTGTGGTGTGTTTGTCGAGATCCGTTGAATTGTGGGTTTATGATCAAGTTTATCTATGAGAAATATTTGAATCTCCTCTGAATTCTTTTATGTATGATTGGTTGTCTTTGCAAGTCTCTTCGAAGTATCAGTTTGGTTTGCCTACTAGATTGATCTTTCTTGCAATGGGAGAAGTGCTTAGCTTTTGGTTCAATCTTGCGGTGTCCTTTCCCAGTGACAGCAGGGCAGCAAGGCATGTATTGTATTGTTGCCATCGAGGATAAAAAGATGGGGTTTATATCATATTGCTTGAGTTTATCCCTCTACATCATGTCATCTTGCCTAATGTGTTACTCTGTTCTTATGGACTTAATACTCTAGATGCATGCTGGATAGCGGTCGATGTGTGGAGTAATAGTAGTAGATGCAGGCAGGAGTCGATCTACTTGTTGCGGACATGATGCCTATATACATGATCATGCCTAGATGATCTCATTACTATGCACTTTTCTATCAATTGCTCAACAGTAATTTGTTCACCCACCGTAATACTTATGCTATCTTGAGAGAAGCCACTAGTGAAACCTATGGCCCCCGGGTCTATCTTCCATCATATAAGTTTCCAATCTACTTTATTTTGCAATCTTTACTTTCCAATCTATATCATAAAAACACCAAAAATATTTATCTTATCTTATTATCTCTATCAGATCTCACTTTCGCAAGTGGCCGTGAAGGGATTGACAACCCCTTTTTTGCATTGGTTGCGAGGTTCTTGTTTGTTTGTGTAGGTACGAGGGACTTGTGTGGAGCCTCCTATTGGATTGATACCTTGGTTCTCAAAACTAAGGGAAATACTTATGCTACTTTGCTGCATCACCCTTTCCTCTTCAAGGGAAAACCAATGCAGTGCTCAATAGGTAGCAAGCGTCATCGAATACGACCGATTAACAATGGCCCGTTATGGTCGACCCATGAACAGACGGTTCCAACTCTAGCCCGTTTACGGCCATAATTCGGTCTGTTATTGGCCCATGTTTGGCCAACCGATCATACGTCCCATAGAAGGCCCACTGATGATACGTCCCGTAGAAGGCCCATTGTGTCTATGGCCCATAGAAAGCCCATTGTGTCTATGCCCCGTAGAAGGCCTATTGTTTCTATGACCCTTAGAAGGCCCATTGTTTCTACGGCCCGTAGGAGGCCCATGGTAACTACAGTAAATATGTAGCCCATGTTTATTGTGGCCTAGTTTTAAAAAATAGGTTATTGTAGCCACTAGCAAACCGTGGAAAAAGAACTGCACTGACTACAAGCAAACAAATAAACAAGACAACAAGGATTGACTACAAGCAAACAAATAAACAAGATAGCAAGCTCATTAACTTTCTCTTGTTTGGCGCTTAAATCCTCAAGCGCTTGCTGTTGCACCAGAAAGTATGCATCTGAATTCTTTAGGAACTTCCTCAGTTCTTCGGCTTCTTGCCCATCATAGCTGACTGTTGCCTTTCAACTTGTAGCTGAGAATGAAGAAGCCGAAGTGATTCAGGCAGCGAGTTTGAAGAGCTTGTGCCAGCGGTACTGGCCAGTAACTCGAACACTACATCAACGCAGGACAGTGGGGTTGTCTCACTGTGTACAAGATCTTTTTATCACCTTTTTGGAGACCAACAGGGATGTCTCACTATCTTGAACCTTATCTGCATTACTTCCTTTACCATTGCATAAGGGGGGTACTTGTCGGATGTCGAGTTCCGGCAAAACCCTTAAGATTCGAGCTCTGGGGTGCGCACGAAGATCTTATCCCTACCGATCCACGCCCCAAAACCTCGCTACGAATCTAAGCTACATGATGAACAACACAAGGGACACAAGGTTTATACTGGTTCGGGCCACCGTTGTGGTGTAATACCCTAATACAGTGTGTGGTGTGGTGGATTGCCTCTGGGGCTGATGATGAACAGTACAGAGGAAGAACAGCCTCACGAGGGGTGTTCTTGAGCTGGTGCGGTGCTCTGTCAGGGAAGGATTCCATCCCCTTTCTACTGTGGTGGCTATCTCTATTTATAGAGGCCCTGGTCCTCTTCCCAAATATTGAGCGGGAAGGGAGCCAACAACGGCCATTTTGAAGGGGGACAGCTAGTACAAGCTATCCTGACTAAAGTTGCTCTTCAACAGCCAAAGGCACTGGCGATGACGTTGTCCTGGGCTCCACGGTGATCTCCATCCTGCCGTCCTGCTGGTCTTGGTCTCGTTGCACTGATAGGGAAACCTTTGCTTGATGCCTCGGTACTCCGCGCCTGCGCTTGCCCCCTTTGCACCAAAGAGGAAACGAGGACACTATGTTGGCTGGTGCTGTCGGTGTCAAAACCGGCGGATCTCGGGTAGGGGGTCCCGAACTGTGCGTCTAGGCGGATGGTAACAGGAGACAAGGGACACGAAGTTTTACCCAGGTTCGGGCCCTCTTGATGGACGTAAAACCCTACGTCCTGCTTGATTAATATTGATGATGTGTGTTACAAGAGTGGATCTACCACGAGATCAAGGAGGCTAAACCCTAGAAGCTAGCCTATGGTATGATTGTTGTTCGTCCTATGGACTAAAGCCATCCGGTTTATATAGACACCGGAGAGGGCTAGGGTTACACAGAGTCGGTTACAATGGTAGGAGATCTATATATCCGTATCGCCAAGCTTGCCTTCCACGCCAAGGGAAGTCCCATCCGGACACGGGACGAAGTCTTCAATCTTGTATCTTCATAGTCTTGGAGTCTAGCCGATGATGATAGTTCGGCTATCCGGACACCCCTAGTCCGGAACTCCCTCAGTAGCCCCTGAACCAGGCTTCAATGACGACAAGTCCGGCGCGCATGTTGTCTTCGGCATTGCAAGGCGGGTTCTTCCTCCGAATAATTCATAGAAGATTGTGAACACCAGGATAGTGTCCGCTCTGCAAAATAAATTCCACGTACCACCGTAGAGAGAATAATATTACACAAGTTCAATCTGCTGACGTATTTTTTGGCGTGACGTCACACCATTTACCAAGCCTTTACTCAATTTTTTTTATTGTTCCACCTCCGCGCGTTTTGCGAAGCGGTTTCCTTGGCACGTCTTGTCGTAGCAGAGATCGTGTTCCCCTTATTCCGGGATTCCCATCAATACGGACGCGGGTAACCCAACCGCGCCCGTTGCCACGCTCCCTCCATCGAAGGCGGGTTCCAAACGGTCACGGGGACGGCTCTTGGTATTCTCCCTCTATATAATGAGACCAAAGCCCATTTTTTTCTTCAATCCTCTATCGAATCGGCCCCTCGCCCCGAGTTCCAACACCCAGGGCTCCATATTCGGGTACCTTCGATTTTCGACAATGTCCGGCCCCGACCTGCGAGGCCAGTGGATGCCCTCCTCCATCACGGAAGAGGACGTGCTAAAGCTAAGGGACGCCAGGTACTTAACCTATGAGATTTCGCATAGGCTGCCTGCCCGAGGGCAAGTTATTCCTACTCCCGAGCGTGGCGAGAGCGTCGTGTTCGTGTCTCACCTCCGTCGGGGTTTAGGCTTCCCGACGGATCCCTTCGTGAGGGGGCTCATGTTTTATTATGGGCTGGAATTCCATGACTTGGCTCCGGAGTCTATCCTCCACATCTCATCATTCATTGTCGTCTGCGAAGCCTTCCTCCGCACTACCCCTCACTTCGGCTTGTGGCTCAAAACCTTTAACGTGGAGCCGAAGGTGATTGAGGGGCGTCAGGCAGAGTGCGGAGGGGCGGTTATAAGTAAGAGGGCCGATGCTCCATGGCCCGAGGGCTCTTTTCAGGGGGAGCTCGGCTTGTGGCAACAGGAGTGGTTCTATATCACCGCTCCTAGGGGCAGCAGGCCGAGGCTGCCGCCTGTCTTCCGCTCGGGCCCTCCACAGCGGCTGACGTCATGGGTCAACAAGGGGCGCGACTGGGGGCCGTCCAAGGACGTTCCTCTGTTGCAGGACCGGATTCGAGGCCTCCAATAAAGGGAGATCAATCTGGCCGTAGTGGTACAGGTCATGTTGATCCGGCGCCTACTACCCTGCAAACGTCGCCCCCTCCGCCTGTGGGAATTCAATCCGGAGGGGCCACGAGCTCTTCAACACTTCATGGGTTTGACACCCGCGGAGATGTACAAACTGTTCTTCGGATCGCAAGAGATGCGTCCAAAATTGACCGAGGATGCTGGCCTAAGCTGCAATCGCCCGAATACTCAAGTAAGTAGCCCTGTGTCCGGACACATCGTCCATTTATTTACTGTGGGTTTGCCTTTTAACCAGCTATCCTTTGGACATGAGTGGATAGCGCAAGCAAAACTGATACGGTGTCCGGCCCCCCTCCCTGAGAGCACGCAGGATCCCGTGTTAATCAAGATGTTAGAGGTTGCACCTTCGGGGGAGGGCGAAGGAGGACACAAGGGATCTACCACCTCAGCCACGGAGGCTTTCAGTAAGGGAGGAATCGAGAGTCCCTCCTTCCAGGGAGAGAAGAGGACCGCTTCCGAAGACCCGGAGACCAAGGCCTCAAAGCGGGGAAAGAAATCTGTGCCAAAAGGTCCCGTGCCGGGAAGAGCCCCGGCCGAACTGTCTCCTCGGAGGAATCAGCCCTCTAGCAAGCCGTAAGTAAAAAAGGGGTACTTTTGTAATAGTGGACATCCCTGTTTAATTTCTAAGGGTAACCAAAGTTTTCACCTTGTAGTTCGGATCTCAGCCCATCTCAGCACAGCTCATCTTCGGGAGACCTTCGTCCGGAGATGATGGAGAGTGAAACGCCTCCATCTGCCGCCCCATCATGCGAGGCGGACGACCCTGAGGTGTCGTCGCGGAGGGTCTCCCCGAGTCCGGCGGGGCCGGAGAGTTCGGCACCCATTGGAGTACGGCCGGTGGAGCTGCAGGATTTTCTTAAGAGGGCGTCCATCTCAGAAGATCACCGCACATTAATGGGTATGGTGATTGAGAGGATCTCGTCCACCGAAAGCGGGTTGTGTGAGGCCGTCGGAAGTTTGCTGACGGGATTTGAGGTACACAAAAAATGACATACCTTTTGACAGTTTTGCACATGAAGTGCGCCCTGTATAGATAGTAGCCCCTGAGACTTGGTATGCTGTCGAAAACGGCAGCGTGCCGAGTGTCATAATCTCAGTTATAGAATGTCGCCTTTCCTATGCAGGTGGCGGAACATGCGGTGGCCAGCCGGACTGACGGAGTTGCCGAGCTTAAGAGGTAACTCGACGTTGCGGATGCGGACATCTCACTGGTCAATAAACGACTTGATGAGTCGCAAGGTATGTGGTTGCTCTGCGGTCGCCTAGTAAGGGAGCTGACGCCCATTCCTTACAATTTGTATGCCTGATGCAGATAGTGCTGCTGCTGTGGAAGGCCTTCGAGCAGAACTTGCTCAGGCCAAGGAGCAAGCCAGAAAAAGCGAGGCGGCTGCCTCGAAGGCAGCGGAAGAGCTAGAAGCCGAGAAGGCTGCTCACTGCCGAAGCAGGGAGGAGATGGCCGGAATGGCCATAAAATTAAAAGTTGCTACCGACCGCCTAGAGGTTCTTGAAGGAGAACGCCGAGCGGAGCAAGAGGACCTAAAGAAGGCCGACGCCGAAGCCAGGGATGCCCGTAGTGCGATGCGGGCCATGAAGGAGGAACTACGTCAGGTCGGAGACATTGTGGCTGGAAAGCCCTTTATGCTGCATAGGAAGTTCACGGATCCGAAGTATTCTCAGCTGGGCCGATTGTACAGTGTGGAGGATACTTATCTGGACTTGGCGGCGAGTGCGGCGGACGCAGTCGTGCACTTTTGAAGCCAGCTTTTCTGGTCTCAATTCCATAGTCCGGAGCGTCCACTTCCGTTGAGCGATCGGCTGGTTGAGTGGGCTGAGCTGAATAGGTTGTCCGGACTTGCCATGACGGATGTGGTCGCTCATCTGTGGCCGAAGAGGCCCAAGCCGAAGAGTTATTTTGGCTTGTTGCAGCAATTCCTTGGGGCGGTGCCGCATATTGGGGTGATGAAGCGGTCGGCATGCATAGAAGGTGCACGGATGTGTCTCGCCCGTGGTAAGACATACTGGGCGGAGATGGATGCCACCGCTGTTGCATCCCGGGGTTCGGACAAAAGCCGATTCCCCACCGAGCACTATTTTGAGGAAGTCCTGCAGGGCGCTCGTATAATAGAGTCACAGTGCTCGAAACATGTTATGTTTGAATGACATGTATGATTTCTGAGATCATGTTTATAATTCAGTAACTTTTTATACTTGTGTGTTCAAGTATTGAACTATCTCCTGTGCGGCCGGATAAGTATGAATAACCTGAAACTTGCAGTCTTTGGCTTCAGCCCCCACGCACATGGTGCGGGGGTGTTTGCAAAAAGAAAAGCGCTTTTTCACACTTAATCCAACGTCTTGGTCCTTTTAGGGAGGTGATAGCGTAGCAAACTAGGCAACCGGACTATAATGCTTTATCACTTTCACTTAGCCAGAGGAGCTCGAATGTGGGGCTACTATATAGCCCCTAGCGGCACCGCTCCTCTCCGAACTTCGGGGCGTGTATGTGCCTGACCGGGAAGCGGTCCTTCGTCAAAGCGGAGGAATTCTAAACATTCCAATGGTCGATCGAGTGGTTGACCAGTCTCTCGCTATATCATCACAGTCAGTTTTTGGCTTTCTCTACTGAGATGCTCGCCCGGCCGAACCAGGGCACAATCGCAGTAGTTCTCCTGGTGCCGCGTTAGCCGATGATACAGAATGTAAGGCAACAAAACACAGGAGCCGGGCAAACCCAACATTTGACCAAAGACATGATTCGGAGCTGATGCATATAAGGCCTAACTCGAGACGCCGAACACTCCCTGAGGTGTTCGGTCTTTATGATACCGGGCAGAACAATGCTCTAAGCCCCTAGTGTCCAGGTTCAGGCGGGAACTTCTGACGCGGCCGATGCCAAAACGCCAGCCTCCTCCTCGGTTATGGTAGGAAACCGGGGGATGTGTATCAACAAGAGACAGTAAGAAAGGTTGACGCAGGGTCTTAATCTGAAAAGAATACTTGCAACGGGTCCCTGCTGCACGTCTGCGCCTGTGTCTCCGTTGTGCTGTATCCTGGACGGGTGTAGCACGTGCTTCATCTGTAAAAGAGAAGAACTTAGTTTCCAAGAAATATCGTGCAGAGGTTGTATAAAAATAGAATATAAAAGGAAGAAAATTGAGCTTTATTGGCTCTCATCATTTATACACGCAGCCTCTTATAAAGGGGATATGCGGCTGGGAAGCCCCTTGCCGGACTCGCCTAACCATGTCCGAGGTCTGGATGACCTGTTTTTGGGGGCTTTGACCCGCAAGGTCAGATTAATGTGTGGTTGTCGAGGCAGTCTCACATTCTCCGTGGTCGAGGAGCACTCGGATGTACTTTTTAATGAAATTGTGCCACATTGACCGGGCATTTTTAAGCGTAAAAAACGCGTAATGTGGTATTGCGTTAGGGCTGGCGAGGGTCTTCATGCTGATCGTGTGCCGGCTTGTGTGCGGCGCCCCTTGTTGCTCTTGGCCTGTCATCTGGTCGTCTATCCAGCCAGGCGGCTTCTTTCTTTTTTGACTGCGGGGGCTCTAAGGCCTCCTCGTCAAATTCGGGCAACAGCTTGTGCTTCGGGTAGCTCTTTGTCTGGTGACTAGCGCCATGTTTATTTGCGTTGTTGAGTACTTTGCTCCATCTCATTCTGAGTGCGTTCTCTGCTGTTTTGAGCTTCCGCTTTTGCTTCTTCAAACTTCTTGCAGTGGCGACGAGCCTTTTATGAAGATTCGTATGCTCTGGTGATGTGAGATCATCTTCGCCGGGGATGGATTGTTTGTCCAGTTCACGTCCGGCTGACTGCTTGTTGACATGTGCGTCGTCCACCGCTTCACCCTGCTCTAGGGCCGGGTCTATATGGGTGCCGTTTTTATCGAGGCCGGTCTTCGGGCGGCGCTTGTGTCGCCGTTTTGGTTGTTTGTTGGGGGAGTTGTCCTTCGCCACGTCCCGTTTTTCCTCATTATCGCTTCCTTTTGGTGTATCCACCATGTATACGTCGTGAGTTGGGGTGGCTTTCCTGTGCCCGGTAGGCGCTGGTTCTTGATCGTCTCCGGCATCGTCGTCCATACCGTCGATGTCTTCGGAGTCATAGTTTAGCATGTCGGTTAGATCGTCGACAGTGGCTATTAATTGGGTGGTGGGTGGGCTTTGAATTTCTTCGTCGTCCGCATCCTAACCGTCCTGACCGCAGTCCGGCCAGGGCTCTTCTGATAACGAGAGATACTTTAGCGAACTCAAGATGTCACCGAAAGGTGAGTGTTGAAAGATGTCCGCTGCGGTGAACTCCATGATTGGCGCCCGATCGGATTCGATCGGAGTGGGCGCTGGAGGTTCAGAGTCCGGCATGGAGTCCGGCACCTCGGAGTCACGAGCTTCATGAGGGACAAGGTCATTGTTTGGCTCTATCGCCGTAGAGGTTGCAGCTCCCGAGGCAGTGTCTAGCCATCCGTCCTCGATCTGCGCAGCCGGCTCCGAATTGAAGATCAGAGCGGGTTCGAGTGCGGCCTCTAGGGTACCGTCCGGCTGCAGAGCTAAATGATGCTCCTCGTGACAGTGCGGCACGCTCTGCTGTGGCTCGAATCCATCGAGGATCAAGTCCCTGGGGATGTCAGCCATGAAGTTCAAACTTTCGAATCTGACCTGATGGCCAGGGGTGTAGCTTTCGATCTGCTCCAGATGGCCAAGTGAATTGGCCCGCAGTGCAAAGCCGCCGAATACGAAGATCTGTCCGGGGAGAAAGGTCTCACCCTGGATTGCGTCGTTGATGATGGTTGAAGTAGCCATCGAGCCTATCGGTGACGACACAGGGGAACTCTCAATGAAAGAACCAATGTCGGTGTCAAAACCGGCGAATCTCGGGTAGGGGTTCCCGAACTGTGCGTCTAGGCGGATGGTAACAGGAGACAAGGGACACGATGTTTTACCCAGGTTCGGGCCCTCTTGATGGAGGTAAAACCCTACGTCCTTCTTGATTAATATTGAGGATGTGTGTTACAAGAGTGGATCTACCACGAGATCAAGGAGGCTAAACCCTAGAAGCTAGCCTATGGTATGATTGTTGTTCGTCCTATGGACTAAAGCCATCCGGTTTATATAGACACCGGAGAGGGCTAGGGTTACACAGAGTCGGTTATAATGGTAGGAGATCTACATATCCGTATCGCCAAGCTTGCCTTCCACGCCAAGGAAAGTCCCATCCGGACACGGGACGAAGTCTTCAATCTTGTATCTTCATAGTCTTGGAGTCCGACCGATGATGATAGTTCGGCTACCCGGACACCCCCTAGTCCAGAACTCCCTCAAGCGCCCACCTGGTCTCGATAGTCATGGCTTGCGTCACGAGCACCTCGCGAGGTACTCCTTGCCTTGATCTCTCTGCCTCCTTGCGAGTCTGCCTGGTGAGGCCACCCCTGGAAAAGCCTTGCGTCGTCCGCCCCGCGAGGCTTGGCCCCTCGCGAGGGTCTTGAACTTGGGTCGACGAAGACGGGCCATACTGGGCCACTGCTTGAGCCATTTCGCAGGCTGCAGGCAGGCAAATATGGGGACCCCCATTCCCAGAACACCGACAGTAGACCCCGGGCCCAAGGCGCACTCGGGCTTGGCTTAGCAGCGAAGCCAAAGGGCAAGTGCGGAGCGCCGTGGGCCCCAACAGCCTGTGGCCTTGGTCGCCGCATGGTGGTTGATTGTACGTGGGCGTCTTCGCTTCCCCACGCTGCCTCGGCAACTGCCCGAATGACAAAAGGCTGTCCTGGGTTAGGCTTACCTTCATTGCTCTCATTCGCCTAGCTCCAGATCCCCTTTCTTGGTCTTGCTCTCTTGCTTCCGAAATCTCCAAATCCGCCTCATTCTTCCTCTTCCAGCGAGCGATGGTCCCCGCAAGGCCGTGGCTGAGGCTCCACCGGCTTGGTACTCGCCGGCTCTGGATCCCCCCAACATGACGGATAAGAATCTCACCTCTACGCGCCTGATGACGGCACCGCCACGCTGGAGGCTAAGCGGAGCACCTTTTACCCCTTCTTCATGAGCACCGTCATCGCCGGCCTGGTGCCTCCCTTCTCCGAGTTCTTCTATGCCGTCCTCCGCCATTACAGGTTACATGACCTTCATCTCCATCCCAACTACGTTCTCCTTCTGTCGATTTTCACCTACCACTATGAGGCGCACGTTGGGGTGATGCCTTCTGTGGCCTTGCTGCGCCACTTATTCTCCCTCCGAATCACCATCAGCTATACTTTAGCGTGCGCCGACTTTGTCGCGTACTTCAAGGCCAACGCGATCATGCTGGATGGTCGATGGCTTACAGAGCAAGTGGGTCATGCTGGATGCCGGATGCATCCACTCTCGGTTGGTGTTGCCCACGGAGCAGCCCGAGGCTGATGAGGCATGGCCTCGTGCGAAGCTTGACGACCGACGGGCGAAGTTAGTGCTGGAGAGGATGAACGCCGACCTGAGGCCGGGAAACATGAAGGCGGCAAAGCTGACCGGGGCCACGCTCCTGAGGGAGTTCCTAGCGCAGCGGGTGGCTCGACTTCAGGCTCACTCACGCCCGTTGTGGAGGCTTGGAGGTGCGGAAGACGATCTCCGCCTAAACTCGGAGGCCCTGGTTGATGAGGATCTGGCCGCAGCTCTCCGCTTCCTGGTTGGAGAGGACGTGGAAGGTCTGGAGGGCGCTCCTGTCCCCTTGTTCCTCCGCGACAACTGGCAGCAGATGGTGGACGCCATGCCCACCTTTGATGGGAGAGGTCTGGTGCCGGAGGTGCCTTTTGAGGGCCAGGAGGCGGCAACGCCGGTGGAATTGTCTTCGGATGATTCCCACGGAGGAGGGGAGGAAGATGAAGAATAAGAGGAGTGCGACTCGGAGGCGACCGCTGAGGGGACATGGGAGACTCCCCCTTGGTGCAGGTCCAACATCCTCCGCACCCTGCCAGATGACGACAGGGCCGATACCAGACGAGGGGGAGAGGACCTGCCCGTGATCCTGAAGAAGGACAGGTAGGGGTTGATCTCCCGAGGGGCTTCCCTGGCCCAGGCACTGCTCGAAGCTAGCTCCAGCCCCTCTGGTGCACCCTCTTCTGCCTTTGGGCCTCTCGAGGCTGCGCCCCGGACCAAGAGGCTCATGGGCTTTAAGCTCGGCAGGAGACCGCCAGAACACGCCGCGGTTGACCAGTAAGTACTCGAACACGCCGCGCTTGACATCCTCCATCATCTGGTTAGGCTGCCGCCTGCGACGAAAAAGCTGAAGGGGGACACGGTGGTTTCGCTTGGGGCAGGCTCATCCATTGTGGCCGTGCCTTCATCTGTGGGAAGGGGAGGCAGTGGAGCTCGCACCTCCCTGCCCGGTCGTCCTCACGAGGCCAGGAGGAGCGCCCTGGCAGGGTGCCAGCCCCGGTGGCCTCGCTGACTCTGGAGGTGCCGGCGCTTGATGCTGTCGTTGAGGTTGCCAAGACTCAGGAGCTCCTAGTCTCCCAAGCCGTGATCACGCTGCCGTCTTCTCCTCCTGCTCCACTGGTTCCTGACTCCTCTGCCTCCTCCGCCGCCTTGGACCTTGCCGCTGCTGAGCTAGGCCGGCTGTGAGAAGACCTCCAGGGCGCCAACCCATGCCTGGGGGCCGGGCGCCTAGAGCTGATCTCTGGCTATGTTCACTCTGACACCTCCGTCCGAGCGACGCTGAGCCAGGTTGCAGCAGCTTCCGAGGAGGAGAAGCTGTCGGATTTTCGGTTCTAGTAGACCCTTGAGGTTCGAACTCTGGGGTGCGCGCGAAGATCTCTCCCCTACCAACTCACGTCTCAAAGCCTTCCAAGGAATCTAAGCTAGCAAGATGAACAACACAAGGGACGCAAGGTTTATACTAGTTCGGGCCACCGTTGTGGTGTAATACCATACTCTAGTTTGTGGTGTGTGTGGATTGCCTCGGGGGCTGATGAGGAACAGTACAACGGGAGAACAGCCTCGTGAGGGGTGTTCTTGAGCTGGTGCGATGAACTGCTTGGGTGAGTTCAGTCGCCTCTCTCTCTAGTCCGCCCAAAATCTGGATCCTTCTACTCTGTGGTGGCTAGCTCTATTTATAGAGGCTTTGGGCCTCTTCCCAAATAATAAGCGGGAAGGGCGCCAACAATTGGCCATTTTGAAGGGGAACATCTAGTACACTTATCCTGACCAAAGTTGGTCTTCGACTGCCAAAGACTCTAACGGTGACGCCGTCCTTGGCTCCATGGTGACCTCCATCCTGCCGTTCTGCTGGTCTTGGTCTTGTTGCACCGAAACGGTAACCTTTGCCTGATGCCTTGGCCTGTGCTTGCCCCCTTTGCACCCCAGGCGAAACAAGGACATTGCGCAGGCTGGCGCCCGCCTGGCGCCCGCCTGGTCTCGATCGTCATGGCTTGCGTCACGGGCACCTTGCGAGGTACCCTGCCTTGATCTCTCCGCCTCCTCGCGAGCCCACCTGATGAGGCTGCTCCTAAGGAAGCTTCCTATCATCCGCCCCGCAAGGCTTGGCCCTTCACGAGGGTCTTGAGCTTGAGCAAAAGAAGCTGGGATGCACTGGGCCTCCTCTTGAGCCACGCCGCAGGCCGCAGGCAGGCAAGTCTAGGGACCCCCGTTCCCAGAACGCCGACAGTAGCCCCCGGGCCCAAGGCGCGCCCGGACATGGCTTAGCAGAGAAGCGAAGGGGCAAGTGCGAAGTGCCGCGGGCCCCAATAGCCTGCGGCTTTGGGCGCCGCGTGGTGATTGATTGGACGTGGGCATCTCCGCTTCCCCACGATGCCTCGGCAACTGCACGACTTGACAAGTCCCTGCATGCAAAAATGGGTCATGATTACCTGAGATCATCGTGGCCGACAGTTGGCCTCCTCCAGACTATAAGTACGGGCGGGCGAGAGCCCCCGTTGTTCATCTCTCCTTGCTTCGCCTCTTCTTCCTCACTCCTCCTCCATTTTGACGACAATGGTGCCGATCCGCCGGTTTTCTGTAGAAGAGAAGGGAAAGGCCCCCCGAGAGGGTCCCTACCCACTTCCGCCGAAGAAACGGTCAGTTCACTGCCGCCGAGATGAGAGTGCTTGGCAGGAGGCGTCGAGTGTTGGGGAACGTAGTAATTTCAAAAAAAAATCCTACGCACACGCAACATCATGGTGATGCATAGCAACGAGAGGGGAGAGTGTTGTCCACGTACCCTCGTAGACCGATAGCGGAAGCGTTATAACAACGCAGTTGATGTAGTCGTACGTCTTCACGGCCCGACCGATCAAGCACCCAAACTACGGCACCTCCGAGTTCTAGCACACGTTCAGCTCGATGACGATCCCCGGACTCCGATCCAGCAAAGTGTCGGGGAAGAGTTATGTCAGCACGACGGCGTGGTGACGATCTTGATGTTCTACCATCGCATGGCTTCGCCTAAGCACCGCTACAGTATTATCGAGGTGGACTATGGTGGAGGGGGGCACCGCACACGGCTAAGAGATCCAAGGGATCAATTGTTGTCTATGGGGTGCCCCCCTCCTCCGTATATAAAGGAGTGGAGGAGGGGGCCGGCCAAGGGGGGTGGCGCGCCCAAGGGGGGGAGTCCAACTCCCACCGGGAGTAGGACTCCCCTTTTCCTATTAGGAGTAGGAGAGGGAAGGAAGAGGAAGGAGGGAGGAAGGAAAGGAGGGGCCGTCCGCCCTCCCAATTCGGATTGGGCTTGGGGGGGGTGCCCCCGCCCTTGCTCCTTTCCCCTCCTTACCACCAAGGCCCAATAAGGCCCATATACCTCCCGGGGGGTTCCGATAACCTCCCGGTGATCCGGTATTGTCCCAATCTCACCCGGAACCTTTCCGGTGTCCAAATATAGTCGTCCAATATATTGATCTTTATGTCTCGACCATTTCGAGACTCCTCGTCAAGTCCGTGATCATATCCGGGACTCCGAACAACCTTCAGTACATCAAAATATATAAACTCATAATGAAACTATCATCGTAACGTTAAGCGTGCGGACCCTACGGGTTTGAGAACAATGTAGACATGACCGAGACATGTCTCCGGTCAATAACCAATAGCGGGACCTGGATGCTCATATTGGCTCCCACATATTCTACAAAGATCTTTATCGGTCAGACCGCATAACAACATACGTTGTTCCCTTTGTCATCGGTATGTTACTTGCCCGAGATTCGATCGTCGGTATCTCAATACCTAGTTCAATCTCGTTACCGGCAAGTCTCTTTACTCATTCCGTAATACATCATCTCACAACTAACTCATTAGTTGCAATGCTTGCAAGGCTTAAGTGATGTGCATTACCGAGAGGGCCCAGAGATACCTCTCCGACAATCGGAGTGACAAACCCTAATCTCGAAATACACCAACCCAACATGTACCTTTGGAGACACCTGTAGAGCTCCTTTATAATCACCGAGTTACGTTGTGACGTTTGGTAGCACACAAAGTGTTCCTCCGGTAAACGGGAGTTGCATAATCTCATAGTCATAGGAACATGTATAAGTCATGAAGAAAGCAATAGCAATATACTAAACGATCGTGTGCTAAGCTAACGGAATGGGTCATGTCAATCACATCATTCTCCTAATGATTTGATCCTGTTAATCAAATGACAACACATGTCTATGGTTAGGAAACAAAACCATCTTTGATCAACAAGCTAGTCAAGTAGAGGCATACTAGTGACACTCTGTTTGTCTATGTATTCATACATGTATTATGTTTCCGGTTAATACAATTCTAGCATGAATAATAAACATTTATCATGATATAAGGAAATAAATAATAACTTTATTATTGCCTCTAGGGCATATTTCCTTCAGTCTCCCACTTGCACTAGAGTCAATAATCTAGATTACACTGTAATGATTCTAACACCCAT
Organism: Triticum dicoccoides; assembly: GCF_002162155.2. Classification (NCBI taxonomy): domain Eukaryota; kingdom Viridiplantae; phylum Streptophyta; class Magnoliopsida; order Poales; family Poaceae; genus Triticum; species Triticum dicoccoides. Next base: position 60,553,376 of record NC_041387.1, on the reverse strand, counting down.
GGAGCCTTGGTGCTGATCATGTTTTGCTCGTGGAAGAGGCTTAGTCAACGGGTCTGCTACATTCAGATCCGTATGTATCTTGCAAATTTCTATGTCTCCCACTTGGACTAAATCCCGAATGGAATTGAAGCGTCTCTTGATGTGCTTGGTTCTTTTGTGAAGTCTGGATTCCTTCCCAAAGCAATTGCACAAGTATTGTCACAAAAGATTTTCATTGGACCCGATCCACTAGGTATGACACCTAGATCGGATATGAACTCCTTCATCCAGACTCCTTCGTTTGCGGCTTCCAAAGCAGCTATATACTCCGCTTCACATGTAGATCCTGCCACAACGCTTTGTTTAGAACGGCACCAACTGACAACTCCACCGTTCAATGTATACACGTATCCGGTTTGCGATTTAGAATCGTCCAGATTAGTGTCAAAGCTTGCATCAACATAACCATTTACGATGAGCTCTTTGTCACCTCCATAAACGAGAAACATATCCTTAGTCCTTTTCAGGTATTTCAGGATGTTCTTGACCGCTGTCCAGTGATCCACTCCTGGATTACTTTGGTACCTCCCTGCTAAATTATAGCAAGGCACACATCAGGTCTGGTACATAGCATTGCATACATGATAGATCCTATGGCTGAAGCATAGGGAACTTCTTTCATCTTTTCTCTATCTTCTTCAATGGTCAGGCATTGAGTCTTACTCAACTTCACACCTTGTAACACAGGTAAGAACCCTTTCTTTGCTTGATCCATTTTGAACTTCTTCAAAACTTTGTCAAGGTATGTGCTTTGTGAAAGTCCAATTAAGCGTCTTGATCTATCTCTACAGATCTTAATGCCCAATATGTAAGCAGCTTCACCGAGGTCTTTCATTGAAAAACTTTTATTCAAGTATCCTTTTATGCTATCCAGAAATTCTATATCATTTCCGATCAGCAATATGTCATCTACATATAGTATCAGAAATGCTACAGAGCTCCCACTCACTTTCTTGTAAATACATGCTTCTCCAAAAGTCTGTATAAAACGAAATGCTTTGATCACACTATCAAAGCATTTATTCCAACTCCGAGAGGCTTGCACCAGTCCGTAAATGGATTGCTGGAGCTTGCACACTTTCTTAGCTCCCTTTGGATCAACAAAACCTTTCGGTTGCATCATATACAATTCTTCTTCCAGAAATCCATTCAGGAATGCAGTTTTGACATCCATCTGCCATATTTCATAATCATAAAATGCCGCAATTGCTAACATGATTCGGACAGACTTAAGCATCACTACGGGTGAGAAGGTCTCATCGTAGTCAACCCCTTGAACTTGTCGAAAACCTTTCACGACAAGTCGAGCTTTGTAGACAGTAACATTACCGTCAGCGTCAGTCTTCTTCTTGAAGATCCATTTTTTTCAATTGCTTGCCGATCATCGGGCAAGTCAACCAAAGTCCACACTTTGTTCTCATACATGGATCCCATCTCAGATTTCATGGCCTCAAGCCATTTTGCGGAATCTGGGCTCACCATCGCTTCTTCATAGTTCGTAGGTTCATCATGGTCTAGTAACATGACTTCCAAAACAGGATTACCGTACCACTCTAGTGCGGATCTTACTCTAGTTGATCTACGAGGTTTAGTAATAACTTCATCTGAAGTTTCATGATCATCGTTATTATCTTCCTCACTAATTGGTGTAGGTGTCACATAAACCAGTTTCTGCGATATACTACTTTCCAATAAGGGAGCAGGTACAGTTACCTCATCAAGCTCTACTTTCCTCCCACTCACTTCTTTCGAGAGAAACTCCTTCTCTAGAAAGTTTCCGAATTTAGCGACAAACGTCTTGCCTTCGGATCTGTGATAGAATGTGTACTCAACAGTCTCCTTTGGGTGTCCTATGAAGACACATTTCTCCGATTCGGGTTCGAGCTTATCAGGTTGAAGCTTTTTCACATAAGCATCGCAGCCCCAAACTTTCAGAAACGACAACTTTGGTTTCTTGCCAAACCAAAGTTCATAAGGCGTCGTCTCAACGGATTTTGATGGTGCCCTATTTAATGTGAATGCGGCCGTCTCTAAAGCATAACCCCGAAATGATAGCAGTAAATCTGTAAGAGACATCATGGATCGCACCATATCTAGTAAAGTACGATTACGACGTTCGGACACACCATTACGCTGTGGTGTTCCGGGTGGTGTTAGTTGCGAAACTATTCCGCATTGTTTCAAATGTAGACCAAACTCGTAACTCAAATATTCTCCTCCATGATCAGATCGTAGAAACTATATTTTCTTGTTACGATGATTTTCAACTTCACTCTGAAATTATTTGAACTTTTCAAATGTTTCAGACTTATGCTTCATTAAGTAGATATACCCATATCTGCTCAAATCATCTGTGAAGGTGAGAAAATAATGATATCCGCCACGAGCCTCACCATTAATCGGACCACATACATCTGTATGTATGATCTCCAATAAATCAGTTGCTCTCTCCATAGTACCGGAGAACGGTGTTTTAGTCATCTTGCCCATGAGGCACGGTTCGCAAGTACCAAGTGATTCATAATCAAGTGGTTCCAAAAGTCCATCAGTATGGAGTTTCTTCATGCGCTTTACACCGATATGACCTAAACGGCAGTGCCACAAATAAGTTGCACTATCATTATCAACTCTGCATCTTTTGGCTTCAACATTATGAATATGTGTATCACTACTATCGAGATTCAATAAAAATAGACCACTCATCAAGGGTGCATGACCATAAAAGATATTACTCATATAAATAGAACAACCATTATTCTCTGATTTAAATGAATAACCGTGTCGCATCAAACAAGATCCAGATATAATGTTCATGCTCAACGCTGGCACCAAATAACAATTATTTAGGTCTAAAACTAATCCCGAAGGTAGATGTAGAGGTAGTGTGCCGACCGCGATCACATCGACTTTGGAACCATTTCCCACGTGCATCGTCACCTCGTCCTTAGCTAATCTTCCCTTAATCCATAGTCCTTGTTTCGAGTTGCAAATATTAGCAACAGAACCAGTATCAAATACCCAGGTGCTACTGCGAGCATTAGTAAGCTACACATCAATAACATGTATATCACATATACCTTTGTTCACCTTGCCATCCTTCTTATCCGCCAAATACTTGGGACAGTTCCGCTTCCAGTGACCAGTCTGCTTGCAGTAGAAGCACTCAGTTTCAGGCTTAGGTCCAGACTTGGTTTTCTTCTCCTGAGCAGCAAGTTGGTTGCTGTTCTTCTTGAAGTTTCCCTTCTTCTTCCCTTTGCCCTTTTTCTTGAAACTAGTGGTCTTGTTAACCATCAAGACTTGATGCTCCTTTTTGATTTCTACCTCCGCAACTTTTAGCATCGCGAAGAGCTCAGGAAAAGTCTTTTCCATCCCTTGCATATTATAGTTCATCACAAAGCTCTTGTAGCTTGGTGGCACTGATTGGAGAATTCTGTCAATGACGCTATATCCAGAAGATTAACTCCCAGTTGAATCAAGTGATTATTATACCCAGACATTTTGAGTATATGCTCACTGACAGAACTGTTCTCCATCTTGCAGCTGTAGAACTTATTGGAGACTTCATATCTCTCAATCCAGGCATTTGCTTGAAATATTAACTTCAACTCTTGGAACATCTCATATGCTCCATGACGTTCAAAACGTTGTTGAAGACCCGGTTCTAAGCCGTAAAGCATGGCACACTGAACTATAGAGTATTCATCAGCTTTGCTCTACCAGACGTGCATAACATCTGGCGTTGCTCCAGCAGCAGGCCTGGCACCCAGCAGTGCTTCCAGGACGTAATTCTTCTGTGCAGCAATGAGGATAATCCTCAAGTTACGGACCCAGTCTGTGTAATTGCTACCATCATCTTTTAGCTTTGCTTTCTCAAGGAACGCATTAAAATTCAACGGAACAACATCACGGGCCATCTATCTACAATCAACATAGACAAGCAAGATACTATGAGGTACTAAGTTCGTGATAAATTTAAGTTCAATTAATCATATTACTAAAGAACTCCCAGTTAGATAGACAGCCCTCTAATCCTCAAAGTGATTACGTGATCCATATCAACTACACCATGTCCGATCATCACGTGAGATGGAGTAGTTTCAACGGTGAACATCAATATGTTGATCATATCTACTATATGATTCACGCTCGACCTTTCGGTCTCCGTGTTCCGAGGCCATATCTGTTATATGCTAGGCTCGTCAAGTTTAACCTGAGTATTCCGCGTGTGCAACTGTTTTGCACCCGTTGTATTTGAACATAGAGCCTATCACACCCAATCATCACGTGGTGTCTCAGCACGAAGAACTTTCACAACGGTGCATACTCAGGGAGAACACTTTTACTATGATAATTTAGTGAGGGATCATCTCATAATGCTACCGTCAATCAAAGCAATATAAGATGCATAAAGGATAAACATCACATGCAATCAATATAAGTGATATGATATGGCCATCATCATATTGTGCTTGTGGTCTCCATCTCCGAAGCACCATCGTGATCACCATCGTCACCGGCGCGACACCTTGATCTCCATCGTAGCATCGTTGTCGTTTCGCCATCTATTGCTTCTACGACTATCGCTACCGCTTAGTGATAAAGTAAAGCAATTACAGGGCGCTTGCATTTCATACAATAAAGTGACAACCATATGGCTCCTGCCAGTTGCCGATAACTCGGTTACAAAACATGATCATCTCATACAATAAAATATAGCATCACGTCTTGACCATATCACATCACAACATGCCCTGCAAAAACAAGTTAGACGTCCTCTACTTTGTTGTTGCAAATTTTACGTGGCTGCTACGGGCTGAGCAAGAACCGTTCTTACCTACGCATCAGAACCACAATGATAGTTCATCAAGTTAGTGCCGTTTTAACCTTCGCAAGGACCAGGCGTAGCCACACTCGGTTCAAATAAAGTTGGAGAAACTGACACCCGCCAGCCACCTGTGTGCAAAGCACGTCGGTAGAACCAGTCTCGCGTAAGCGTACGCGTAATGTCGGTCCGGGCCGCTTCATCTAACAATACCGCTGAACCAAAGTATGACATGATGGTAAGCAGTATGACTTATATCACCCACAACTCACTTGTGTTCTAATCATGCATATGACATCTACGCAAAAAACCTGGCTCGGATGCCACTGATGGGGAACATAGTAATTTCAAAAAATTTCCAACGCACACGCAAGATCATGGTGATGCATAGCAACGAGAGGGGAGAGTGTTGTCCATGTACCCTCGTAGACCGATAGCGGAAGCGTTATAACAACGCAGTTGATGTAGTCGTACGTCTTCACGGCCCGACCGATCAAGCACCGAAACTACGGCACCTCCGAGTTCTAGCACACGTTCAGCTCGATGACGATCCCCGGACTCTGATCCAGCAAAGTGTCGGGGAAGAGTTCTGTCAGCACGACGGCGTGGTGACGATCTTGATGTTCTACCATCGCAGGGCTTCGCCTAAGCACCACTACAGTATTATCGAGGTGGACTATGGTGGAGGGGGGCACCACACACGGCTAGGAGATCCAAGGGATCAATTGTTGTCTATGGGGTGCCCCCCTCCTCCGTATATAAAGGAGTGGAGGAGGGGGCCGACCAAGGGGGGTGGCGCGCCCAAGGGGGGAGTCCAACTCCCACCGGGAGTAGGACTCCCCCTTTTCCTATTAGGAGTAGGAGAGGGAAGGAAGAGGAAGGAGGGAGGAAGGAAAGGGGGGCCCGACCCCCCTCCCAATTCGGATTGGGCTTGGGGGGGCGCCCCCTCCCTTGCTCCTTTACCCTCCTTTCCACTAAGGCCCAATAAGGCCCATATACCTCCCGGGGGGTTTCGATAACCTCCCGGTGATCCGGTATTGTCCCAATCTCACCCGGAACCTTTCCGGTGTCCAAATATAGTCGTCCAATATATCGATCTTCATGTCTCGGCCATTTCAAGACTCCTCGTCAAGTCGATGATCATATCCGGGACTTCGAACAACCTTCGGTACATCAAAATATCTAAACTCATAATGAAACTGTCATCGTAACGTTAAGCGTGCGGACCCTACGGGCTCGAGAACAATGTAGACATGACCGAGACACGTCTCCGGTCAATAACCAATAGCGGAACCTGGATGCTCATATTGGCTCCCACATATTCTACGAAGATCTTTATCGGTTAGACCGCATAACAACATACGTTGTTCCCTTTGTCATCGGTATGTTACTTGCCCGAGATTCGATCGTCGGTATCTCAATACCTAGTTCAATCTCGTCACCGGCAAGTCTCTTTACTCATTCCGTAATACATCATCTCACAACTAACTCATTAGTTGCAATGCTTGCAAGGCTTAAGTGATGTGCATTACCGAGAGGGCCCAGAGATACCTCTCCGACAATCGGAGTGAAAAATCCTAATCTCAAAATATGCCAACCCAACATGTACCTTTGGAGACACCTGTAGAGCTCCTTTATAATCACCCAGTTACGTTGTGACGTTTGGTATCACACAAAGTGTTCCTCCGGTAAATGGGAGTTGCATAATCTCATAGTCACAGGAACATGTATAAGTCATGAAGAAAGCAATAGCAATATACTAAACGACCGTGTGCTAAGCTAACGGAATGGGTCATGTCAATCACTTCATTCTCCTAATGATGTGATCCCATTAATCAAATGACAACACATGTCTATGGTTAGGAAACATAACCATCTTTGATCAACAAGCTAGTCAAGTAGAGGCATACTAGTGACACTCTGTTTGTCTATGTATTCACACATGTATTATGTTTCCGGTTAATACAATTCTAGCATGAATAATAAACATTTAGCATGATATAAGGAAATAAATAATAACTTTATTATTGCCTCTAGGGCATATTTCCTTCATCGAGGCCTTGGTACGAGCGACCACCTCCGGGGTTTCTGCTGCCCTTGTACGCCCGAATCGAGGACCTTGGAGAAGACGGTGCCGGGCGCCACCGTCGATGTCGCCGTTGATGCCGGCGAGTCACGGTGGTGCGCATCTTCCCTCCTGGAGTCCATGCTGAGGACTCTTCTCGCGAGCTTGTGCTTCATGCCGCCATGCCTCCTCGATCTTGGATCCACCTTCCTCCCTCCTTCGCCTTCGTGATACCGCCGAGGGGGCCTCTGGAGCTCTGGCTGCAGCACGCCGACTACAACACCCCCGTGACCGAGGCGGAGGTCGAGGTTGTCGCCCCGGGCAAGGTCTTCATGACCCCAGGCTGGGGCGAGATTGCCAGGGTCTGCCGGACAGGGGGTGCCCTCGTAATTCATCTCGAATACGATGGCGCCTCCTTGATGTTCTTCAAGCTCTTCGACGCGGAAGGACGCCGGCTGGAGTGCTGCCCCAAGGAAGGAGGCCGAGGTGTCGGAGTGGCGAGGACTAGGCCTGCCAACCGCTTCCCTAGCAGCTCCTCATGCAGCAGTGGAGGAGCCAGAGGGTCCAGTGACTCCACCGAGCTTCACGCGACTCCGGAGACAAGCGACGACAGCTATGAGCCTTCGAGCTCGCGTCACGCCCGGAGCAAGGCGGCTGCATCAGGCCGTCGGCGCTACTGATTTGGATGGGGTCGGCGCCGGCACCTGACGACCCACTGTTGATGATGGCGTCTCCTGCGGAGGCGCGTGTAGTTATCGCTCCTTAGCATCTTTTGTTCCATGTGAGGAATCGAAATGTCACCCCCGTGGGGGTATGTAAGGCGCCTGCCATGTGTTTTGTGAATTGTACATCCTTATCACGTATTGATGCGAGAGGCGTGCTCTGCCCCGGCCCAGCTCCCCCTTTCTTTCCTCACGAGGGCTTGGTGCTCTACGCCGATAGGTCCCGGTCCCCAGGCAGGCTTCAGCTGTCGCTGGTATGCCAGGTCGCGATGCCGTGGTCAAGGCCAGGAGGTGAGTGGCCCAAGATCCAGTAAGATCCCCCGAGGCGCGATGCTCGGGAGGTCCCCTTTAGCGCTCAAGTAGCCTCCGCTGGGCGAGAAAGGTAGGCAATGTTGCCGTGATAGAGCTTCCGTAGGTGAGGGTTTAGCATTGAGTCGATTTAGCTTTTGCGTGACTTATCTCATAGGTTTGGAGTAGTTCTTCGGTGAGGTGCCAGGCCTGCGTGGCAGCAGCTAGGGTGTTGCTAGGTTAGGTCCTCGTGAGCTTCTTCCCTCTTCCCCGCACTTTCCTTCATGCTCTACGTCCTCAGGTCCCAGCCCTCCAGCAAGCTCAGCCGCCGCTGGGATGACAGGTCGCGATGCCGTGGGTCAAGGCCAGGGGGTGACGGCTGGAGAGCCAGTAAGAGCCCATGAGTCGTGATGCTTAGGTGCTCACCTTTTAACGCACAAGAGGATCGTGCCGAAGGGAGGGAGAGAGAACCCGTGACGCCCCCCAGCGTTACTCCTGAAGCGGGTCCTGCATACCAATCACGAGGGAAAACAAGGTCTGCCATTACGGTTGCCAGCCAACCATTGGTCGCTCCGAGGGATTAATTGGGGCACTGAGGGCCCGGTGAGGTGGCGCTATGCGGGGGCGCCGCGTCCAGAGCTCGGCCACTCAGATTTGTCGGTGTTGCAGGGACGGACCCATGCGCAAGCGCCGTGCCAGAGCGAGCGGTTCCAAGGGTAGGTGTCAATCGAGCAGGCGATTGTCTCAAGCAAGGCAATTATGAAGGAGCAAATCCATTTAGATAGATGCCGAAAAAGCAAACACCACTAGGTCAGGCCCGAGCGGCTTGGGGATGATGCAGCCCGAGGGGCGCCCCCAACAAGGTAAGCAAAGAACATAAGTAAAACGGATACATGCCGCAGGGACGAACCCACGCGACCTGGGAATGATGCAGCCCAGCGGGCGCTCCCTGCTGAAGTGAAAACTAAAACGAAATCACATGATACTTTTGCAGAGCGAGGGTCGGAGTAGCTGACGATGCGGGGTGAAGGAGCCGATCCTCACGAGCCCTTGGGGCCAGGAGCCTCGGGAAGCTCCGGGTGCACAGGAGGATTCTCAAGCACCATCTCCATCTCTGCCAGGACCGCGCGATGCCTGACCTCCTGAGCCTCCAAAATGCTCCTCAGCAGGCGCTGATGAGCAGCGGCCGCGTTCGGCAGGCCGAGAGGCATGCGAACGTAGCTGTGAGGTGGACCCTCGCAACGTCCCACGTGCGAGGGCCAGAGGCGCTCCTGAGATGCGGCTTGGTTGAGCCCTAGCACGTCGATGCAGACGCGCAGCCCACCATCCTCGCCTGGATGGGGGGACACGGTGGGTAAGCGACGGCTGCCGCGCATGACTCTTTACTCCTGCAGCTCCTGAGTGTTCCTTGCGATGAACTCCTGAGGGTTTGGTCCTCCTTGCTTCATACCTTCCTGAGGGAAACGTGCTTTGAAGCACGCCTCCAAGTGGTGCCCGAGCGCCTCCCTCGTGACCTTGGCAAAGTCGGCGGCCCTCTAGGAGAGAGCCCCCAAGACTTGCTTGAGGAGGGCGCTGGGCGCGCCTCCCTATGCAACAGAGGGTGGCGCCCCTTGAACGGGCGCGGATCCTGTCATGACGCCTCCGCAGGTACCTGCCTCCTGAGGCCTTGAACCAGGTGATATCTTCTTCTTCTTAGGGGCTGCTCCTGGGAGGTTTCCACTCTTGGTGTCCGGGTCTTCGATCGATGCGGCCTGAAAGGCACGCTCGAGGGAGCACACCGTGTCTTTCTCTTCACAGGGGGCCGTGATGACCCCACCACTTCCTGGCATATTGAGGATGTTGTAGCCGTGGTGAGTCACTGCCATGAACTTGGCCAGAGCTGGGTACCCGAGGATGGCATTGTACGGCAGGCGAATGTGGGTGACGTCGAAGTCAATGAGCTCAGTGCGGTAGTTGTTGCGCTGCCCAAAGGTGACAGGAAGGCGAACTTGCCCTATCGGAACAGTGGAACCATCATTGACTCCTGAGAAAGGCTTGGTTGGCTGAAGCTGATCATATGGCACTTGGAGATTGTTGAACGTTTTGACGGACAGGACATTGAGTCCTGCTCCGCCATCGATGAGGGTCTTGGTGACCCGCACATTGCTGATGACTGGGGAACAGAGCATTGGGAGGACCCCAACTGTTGCTGCGCACTTGAGCTGATCCGCCGAGCTAAATGTGATGTCACATGTGGACCACCTGAGAGGGCGCGTGGCCTCAAGCTTGGGGAGGACAACATTCACCTCACGAGCAAACTGCTTGAAGATGCGCTGAGAGGCTGGGGCTTGAGCTCCGCCCAGGATGCAAGCGATTGCGCGCGGCTCCTGGAAGCCCCCAGCCCCCTCGTCCTGATGCTGGTCTTCGTTCCTCCTTGGTGGTGGTGGAAGAGGAGGGAGGCCTGCGTTGCCTTGCGGGCGATCCTCACGAGGCTGATGTCGGTGTCAAAACCGGCGGATCTCGGGTAGGGGGTCCCGATCTGTGCGTCTTAGGCTGATGGTAACAGGAAGCAAGGGACACAATGTTTACCCAGGTTCGGGCCCTCTCGATGGAGGTAAAACCCTACTTCCTGCTTGATTAATATTGAAGATATGTGGAATACAAGAGTAGATCTACCACGAGATCGTAGAGGCTAAACCCTAAGAGCTAGCCTATGATGGTATGGTTGTAATTGTGATCGGCCTTCTAAGGACCATGCTCCCCGGTTTATATAGACACCGGAGAGCTAGGGTTTACATGGAGTCGGTTACAAGGAAGGAAACATAATATCCGGATCGCCAAGCTTGTCTTCCACGCAAAGGAGAGTCCCATCCGGACACGAGCCGAAGTCTTGAGTCTTGTATCTTGACGCTTCTACAGTCCAGACGATGAATATAGTCCGGCTATCCGGATACCCCCTTATCCAGGACTCCCTCGATAGCCCCTGAACAAGGCTTCAATGACGATGAGTCCGGCGCGTAGTCTTGTTTTCGACATTGCAAGGCGGGTTCCTGCTCCGAATACTCCAAGGTTATTATTGAACACGTAGGCTGTGTCCGGATCTGCTAATCACGGCGAGTGGGAGATGAGCGGGTTCCACTAGGCAAGTGGGGAGGCGCAAAAAAGCTCTTACCTTCTCTTATAAAGAGATAGGGCATCTTCCTATTTTACCCACGCCTTCTCCTTCCGCTAACTCATTCCCATCTGCTCGAGCCCCAACGCCCAAGCGCTCTTCTTCTCCATCGAAGAGAGGTTTTTCTAAGATGTCTGGGTCCGGAGCAGGAGGCAAATGGATGGCCTCTACCGTCTGGGAGAAGGATATCAAGAGGCTCCGAGAAGCCGGGTATCTGGACAAGAAGATTGGCCACCGTCTCCCACCGGCGGGACAGGTTGTCCCTACTCCGGAGCCCCACGAGAGAGTCGTGTTCCTTCCCCATTTTGTCCGTGGGCTCGGGTTTCCCCTCCACCCATTCGTTCGAGGATTCATGTATTACTACGGGATTGACTTTCACGATCTTTCACCCAACTCTTTTCTCAATATCTCGACGTTCATCATCATGTGCGAGGCCTTCCTCCAGATTCTGCCTCACTTCGGCCTGTGGCTGAAGATTTTCAATGTGAAGCCCAAGGTGGTGAGTGGCGAACACGCCGAGTGCGGCGGCGCCATGGTGAGCAAGATGCCCAAGGTTGTTTGGTCAAAGGGCACTTTTTGCGACTCCGTCAAGGAATGGCAGCAGCAGTGGTTTTATATCACCGAACCATGCGGTGAAAAATGGGCAGCAACTCCTGAGTTCAGATCCGGAGCTCCACTGCGGCTTACATCCTGGCCCAAGAAGGGCCCGAACTGGTGCTCGTCTGATGAGCAGTCACTGCTCCTGACGCGTGTTCGGAATATGGTCGACAAGGACGTCAAGCTTGTTGACGTGGTCCAGGTGCTGCTAGTTCACCTGGTTCTCCCTTGCCAGCGTCGAGCCTGTACTTTATGGGAATTCGACCCAACCGAGCACCAAACCCTCCGTGAGCTCTATGATTCCTCCCACGAGGATATCTGGAAGGTGCTCTTTAAGTCCAGCAAATCATGGCCGGACTCTTCTGAGGACCGGGGGTATCAATTATCCTGTTCTGCAAGCCCGGTAAGTTATAGCCACGCCCTGTCCCACCAAGCTTCAGCTGGCATATCATGAGGGGGACGTTTTAATCATGCTTCATTGTGGCTTTAGGGATGGATAAAAAGGGTGGAGCGGATACAATGTCCGGCCCCGCTGCCGGAGGAACCGGCCGGACCTCTTCTGACGAAGATGCTGGTCCCTGCACCTTACAAGGCACCCAAGAAGGAGGCCTCCAAGCAGGTCAAGAAGACCCGGAGTGGCCTCCATTGTTGCGAGGCTCCGGACACCAGGTCTGAAGGCTCCAGCGACGCTCCTTCTTCCAAAGACGAAGAGGAGGAGGCAGAGGAGGACGAGCCTCGCTCTGCAGGCGGGAAGAAGCGTGCAGCTTCCCCGTCCCTGGAGGCTGAGTCGCCCAAGAGAGGGCGAGGTTCCCCTCGAGAGGCGTCCACCCCGACTGCAGATAATAGCCCGGAGTGGGATCCCGAGGCCCAGCCCGTGGGAAGATCATAAGTAACCGAAATCTGAATACGTCTATGTATCCAGGGTCGTACGGGTATAGTAGTTTTAACAGATGCCACACCTCATACAGCCCGGCAAGGTCTCCTGCCAGACAATCCTCATCAGAGGATTCGTTGAGCTCAAATGTTGTGGCGAGCGAGACGCCTCCGAAGGCTCCTTTTCCGCAGTCCAGGCGCGACACCGAGGTGTCGTCTCAGAGAGGCTTAGAGCCAGATAAGGTCCTGTAGGCATCTAAGGCTCCAGGATCGGGCGAGCGGCCATCCTCCATGGAGGGAGGTTTGCCTACTCCGCCGGCAACCTCGGTCTACACCGAGCTGCTGGGTGGTCTGTTGACAGTGTTAAAGAATGCGTCCATCATCGATGAATATCGGACCCTTATGGGTGCGGTGGTTGGAAAGATTCAGGCTGCCGAAAGCGGGCTGAATGAGTCCTATCTTGGCCTTATTAAGGCTTTTGAGGTATGGTTTCTAAGGAACCTTTGAATAATTATCATGATATGAGGAGTAGCCCCTGATACACTGTCCGGCGAAAGTAACCTGGACAGGGGATCAAACCCTCTATTGTAATGGGAACCTTTATTTAATGGTGTATACCCATTTGTTTGAAAACAGGCTTCTGCGGAGAGGACGGCCGCTCATGATGCGGAAGTGTCCGAACTGAAGCAGAGCCTGGAACGGGCTGAAGAAGAACTTGGCCATGTGAAGAAACAATTGGAGGAGAAGCAAGGTATGTTCGAACATTGTCTTGCATTGGGTACAAATGAATAAGTGTGCCTATTGAAAAGCATTTATGTTATATGCCCTAGGAGCGAGTGCCGAGTATGAGGCGCTGAAGAAGGTAGCGGCTGATGCCCAAGAGAAGGCTGCCGCCGAACAGGCACTGCATGAAAAACACGAGGCCAGGGTCGTCATAGCTGAGCGGGAGCTTCAGGATGCTTTGACGAAAAGCGAGAGCTTGGAGCAGAGTCTAGTAGGGAAAGAATCCGAACTCACCCAAGCTCTCCAAGCCGCGGAAGATGCTTGGGAAGAAGCCTGAGGTGCTGTACGGGACATTCAGGAGGCCCGGAAAGTTGCGGCTGGTAAGGCCTGTTGTATCTATGGCTGTTACGATGTTATAATGTGGAGAACTCTAAGCAGCAAGCTGAATTCTTGATTTTGCAGGGGTGTTTGCGGATCTGCCTCATAGCATATCAGATGCTGCCCAAATTTACCGGTCCGAGGAGAGGGAGTCTGCGGGGAGAAACTTCTGGTCGCAGTATCTAGCGCCAAACTATCCGGTGCCTTTTATCGATCAGCTGAAGCAGCTGGTCGAACTTCACCAGGCGGCCGGACTAGCCATGAAGGACTTGGTCATCCGGCTGTGGCCTGCAGAGCCAATTCCCAGCAGTTTCTTCGGACTCGTTAAGCGGATTGTGGGCGCCTGTCCTCGGCTTGATATTATCAAGCGATCAGTCTGTATAGAAGGTGCGCGAATGGCACTTGCCCATGCAAAAGTGCATTGGGGGAAGCTTGACGCCGAAAAGCTGATAACAGAGGGGCCACTAGAGGGTAAGGAGCATCGCAAGGCCGAACTGTATTATGAAAGTGTAATGAAGGGTGCCCACCTGGCAGCGGATAAGTGCACCAAAGACATTATATTTCCCTGAGGGCATTTTTGCCAACGTTTGTAATATGGGATAATGGCACTTTTATTATATGTTGCCTGTTTGGTTTGAACATATGTTTTTCCTTTGCGGCTGTTTATTGCATGTAAATTCTGAGAGTTGGCCAGTCGTCGGCTTCAGCCCCCACGTGAGACGTACGGGGGTGTTCGGGGTATTTCGGAACACTCTTTATCCCATGGTTGGGTCCTTATAAGGAGGCGTTTCTCACGACGAACCAGGCAATCGGACTATAGGGCTTTACTACTCTCACTTAGCCATAGGAATTCGAGTATGGTGGGCGCAGCCCCTAGTGTCTGGAAGGCCGGACTAGGTGCTCTATTGGCGTCTGATCGGTAGACCGATCCGTCGCAATCTGCATTTTATAGTGGCATTATGCGGAATAAATCTTTAAGGATTTTGCAACCTCTCGAATAGCTGACCAGCTCTCGCCACATCATGACAGTCAGTTTTCGGCTTTCTCTACTAAGGTGCTCGTCCGGCAGATCCGGGACACAATCGCAGTAGTTCTCCTAGCGCTACCTTAGCCGACGGAACGGAACATAAGGTACCAAAACATGGGAGCCGGGCAAACCCAACCAATGACCCAAGACATGATTCAGTGCTGATGCATATAGTGCTATAAGTTCGGGGTGCCGAGCGACCGAGAAGGTGGTCAGACTTTATTGCTGTACTGTGGAGCCCCTGGCATAACCGGGCGTAACACAAACTGTGGCTGCCATTTTTATGGCAAAGAGGCGTCGATGATAAGCGATGACCGGTGCATGTTTAGTAAAGTCTATGCATTGAAGTAATATGATATGTCTATGCATATGAATGCGATTTATGATTATGAAGAAGAGATGGTTTTCTGGCAGAACCTGTGGTGGCCGGACTGGAGGGGGCTGTGAATGGATCGAAGGTGAATCCGAACTGCCGTCTACCTGCATGGTCCTGTCCTTGTCTGTCCGAGCCGACTTCACACCGCCAAACCTGTTCTGCATAAAAGTTAGTTTGTGAAGGTAAGTGCGTGGAGGCCGCCGAACGTCCTCCTGTGGTTGGTCCAAAGGTTCCTGACCGGATCTTGGTGACCCCAGCCGCTATTCGAGAAGTAGCCCGGACTCCTTAGGCAGTGTCCGGATAGTTGGCTGTCGTATCAAAATATTAAAAGGCATGCGTAACTTGCTACTCTGGTGGCTCTATGATCTCCGCTTTTGTAACACTCCGGATTCGATGCGCCAGGTGTCTGCCAGTTATTCACCATTGTTGCCATGTCATTTGCTTGCGTGTTGCATTTTTCCATGTCATCATCTGTATTTCATCTGCATGCTTTTCAAAACTTGCATCCGAGCTTTTTCCCCATTGTCCGTTTTGCAATCCGGCACTCCTATGTCCTCCGGCGTCCCCCTTTTTTCTCTCGTTGTGAGCGGGTGTTAAACCTTCTCGGAATGGACCGAGTCTTGCCAAGCGTCCTTGGTACACCACCGGTAGACCGCCTGTCAAGTTTCGTGCCATTGGGAGTCCGTTTGATATTCCAATGGTTAACCGGGGAACCGTAAAGGCCTCTTTTGTGTGCAGACCAACACCCCTCCAAAGTGGCCCAATAACCCATCCAAACCCCTTCCATGCTCTCGGTCGTTCGATAACAATCGTGTGGGTGAAAACCGCACCCCATTTGGAGTCTCCTAGCTCCCTCTACCTATAAATTAGCCCCCTCCCCCGAAATTTCGGGCAAACCCTAGATCAAACCTCCCTCTCGCCCGCCGGACATGTCCACCCCGCTGCCGGACGTGTCCACCGCCGACTCCACGTTGATCCAGCCAATCACGACGCTCCACGTCACCCCACCGCCCCTCTCCTCCAACCGCACGCCGCCACCTGTCCCTCTCTCTCCTCCCACCGCGCCGCGGCCCGCGAAGCCCGGGCGCGGCCCGCCCGAGCCCATCCGGCCGCGTCGCCAGCCCGCGCCTGCCCTGCCGCCCGTTGCCGGCAAGCGTCCACGCGCTCC
>NC_041387.1:60529802-60536708 GCF_002162155.2 Triticum dicoccoides | reverse complement strand
CCGCGGCCTCTAGCCGCCTCCTTCGCCGTCGGTGGCCGCCTCCACCACCTGTCGGCCCCGCCTTGCCGGCCTGCTCCTGCCCCGGGAACCGCGCCTCCACGCCTCCCCGCGCAGCCCCACGACGGGATCCGGCCGAATCCGGCGAGATCCGGCCCGGATCCGCCATCTCTGCTCCTCTCTGGCATCAACTCCGGCGAGCATCTCCGGCCACCTCGAAATCTATGCAATCCAGCAGGTTGACCTCGATTTTTCTTCCAAGTCCCGAAATCCCCTTACATTTTCATGCCCTGTTCATCGCATCATATCTCCATGCTTACTGCTTCATTTTGCGTGCATAATATATCTAAATGTTCATTAGGACGTGATCTTTATTGTTTTCTATTGTGCCATGCTTGTTTGAGTTCATCTGGATGCCCTAATCATCGTTGCAATAGTGATATATGATGTTAACTGCTGTCTGTTAACAGAACTTGATAATTTGTCTTTTTCATTGCATTTTGTGTGTGCATCCTATGAGCATGAGCTCTACATGTGTTATGTACTACATCATGCCATCTTTACAGGGGTTCTTGTCTTGTGTTTTTGTGAGTCTTGTACTGAGTGCATGGAGCTCGTGAAGTAGGGTACTTGCTGTTGCTGTTTTGCTAGTCTGAATCTGTTACACCATGATGCTATGTAAACCTGCTGCTACAAGTCATTCTATGCATAATCTGGAAATGTTCACTTCGGATGTTTTGTTACACATGTCATGCTCTATCCACCCATTCCCCTGGTTGCATTTTTAGCCTGCTGTAGCTTGTTGTAATCTTGCTCCAACGTTGCTAAATAATGTTGCTGTCAGCCTGTTAACATTAAGTTCAGTTTCGCCATGCGTTTTGCTAGTGATCCATGCACCCTATGAAATTTATATTGCCATTCTTAGCTTAACAAACATGTCTTCTTACAGTTGATTGCCTTGTCATGCCATGTATTTCTCTGTGGCAAGTGGTACAAGCTCACCAACATGCGTACTTATCGTTGTTCCTGCCATGTTTGAATCTGTTATATCATTTGCCATGTTTACATGGGTGCCATCATATCTTATGATCCTTTTTGACTCATGGTCAGTAAGGGACTTTTGTTCTATGCAATTAGTAGGTTCATGCCATGCCTTTGTTTGCCATGATAAGTTCATGTAGCATGTTGTTTGATGGCTCTAAACATTGCAACCTGATGTTATTTCTGCTAAGCCTGTAAACTGATATTATTTGCAATCATGTCATGTGTTTTGGAGCATGTTGTAGTGATTTCTGGAGATAGCTCAGTGTTAATGTTTTGTAACGCTTTACCTGTACATCATGTACATGCCTTTTGTTCTCATGTTGGGGTGCTTTAGCATGTTGTTTTGATGCTTGCTATATGCCTAGTTACTGTTTTGGACAGCTTGTCCTTTAAACTTGTTTCATGTGTGTGTCTTGAACCGTTGCTCCGTTTTGAGTGTGCTCTATATGAAACTTGCTTGGTTTTTGCATGTAGATTCACATTATCATGTTGCGTCCATGTTTTGGAGTGTGTGCTTGATGGTTGAATGCCTTTTGCATCAATGCCATGTTTAACTTGTTTTGCTCACATCTTCTAGGCCGTAGCTCCGAACTAAATGAACTTTATATGTAACTTGACTAGACTTTCGTGTAGATCCTCTTGGTGCTCTTTAACTTTCTGTTTAACAACTTGAATCTAAGGTTATTCAGATCTGGAACAATTTCGAAATTTGCATATGAGGACTTACCGGATTTATTATATGTTGTTCCCGGCCTCATTTAAACTTGCCTTGAAGTGTTGTTCTTGTATGCATCATCTCTTGCCATGAGTAGCCTCATCTGGTTTTGTCATGCATCATACTTGGTTGAGCGTCATGTCATGTATATGTGTGGTGTGTTTACCTTGCTATGTGCTTCTTCTCGATAGTTCCTGTTTTGTTGCGATCGCGAGGATTCGTTCGTCTACGCTTGGTTCGGCTTCATTCGTTCGTCTTCTTCATGGACTCATTCTTCTTCCTTGCAGGATTTCAGGCAAGATGACCGCTACCCTGGATCTCACTACTATCATTGCTATGCTAGTTGCTTCATTCTATCGCTATGCTGCGCTACCTATCAATTGCTCTTCAAGCCTCCCAAATTGCCATGTCAGCCTCTAACATTTTCACCCTTCCTAGCAAACCGTTGCTTGGCTATGTTACCGCTTTTGCTCAGCCCCTCTTATAGCGTTGTTAGTTGCAGGTGAAGTTGAAGATTGCTCCATGGTGGACAGGATTATGTTGGGATATCACGATATCTCTTATTTAATTAATGCATCTATATACTTGGTAAAGGGTGGAAGGCTCGGCCTTATGCCTGGTGTTTTGTTCCACTCTTGTCGCCCTAGTTTCCATCATACTTGTGTTATGTTCTCGGATTTTGCGTTCCTTACATGGTTGGGTGATTTATGGGACCCCCTTGACAGTTCGCTTTGAATAAAACTCCTCCAACAAGGCCCAACCTTGGTTTTACCATTTGCCTTACCACCACCTACTTTTACCTTGGGAGTAATTAACCCAAGGGTCATCTTTATTTTAGCCCCCCGGGCCAGTGCTTCTCTAAGTGCTGGTATGAATCGAGCAACCTGCGGGCCACCTCGGGGAAACTCGAAGTCTGGTTTTACTCGTAGCTTGACTTATCCGGTGTTGCCCTGAGAATGAGATATGTGCAGCTCCTATTGGGATTGTCGGTGCATCGGGCGGCTTTGCTGGTCTTGTTTTACCATTGTTGAAATGTCTTGTAAACCGGGATTCCGAGACTGATCGGGTCTTACTGGGAGAAGGAATATCCTTCGTTGACTGTGAGAGTTTGTGATGGGCTAAGTTGGGACACCCCTGCAGGGTTTAAACTTTCAAAGCCATGCCCGCGGTTATGCGGCAGATGGGAACTTGTTAATGTCCGGTTGTAGATAACTTGACACCAGATCCAAATTAAAACGCATCAACCGTGTGTGTAGCCGTGATGGTCTCTTTTCGGCGGAGTCCGGGATGTGAACACGGTTTTTGGGTTATGTTTGATGTAAGCAGGAGTTCAGGATCACTTCTTGATCATTGCTAGCTTCACGACCATTCCTTTTCTTCTTTTCTCGCTCTTATTTGCATATGTTAGCCACCATATATGCTTAGTCGATGTTGCAACCTCACCACTTTACCCCTTCCTTTCCCATTAACCTTTGCTAGTCTTGATACCCATGGCAATGGGATTGCTGAGTCCTTGTGGCTCACAGATTACTACAACAACAGTTGCAGGTACAGGTTATGCGATATTCCTGACGCGAGAGCGATGTTTGCTTGTTTTGGAGTTCTTCTTCTGCTCCTTCGATCAGGGGATAGGTTCCAGGTCGGCAGCCTGGGCTAGCAGGGTGGATGTCGTTTGAGTTTCTGTTCATGTTCCATCCGTAGTCGGATGTTGCTCTTATGTATGATGATGTTGTATTCATGTGGCATTGTATGCCTTTGGCATATATCCCTATCTATTATGTAATGTTGATATAATGATATCCACCTTGCAAAAGCGTTTCAATATGTGGGTCTATCCTTGGTGGGACCTTCGAGTTCCTCTTGGATAGGGTCGCATATTGGGCGTGACAAGTTGGTATCAGAGCGCCGACCGACCATAGGAGCCCCCTTAATTGATCGTGTAGTTTGGCCGTTGTTGAGTCTAGAAGAAAACCTTTTCGGAGTCTAGTTATATTAGAGAGTAGGAATTCTTTTACTCCTCAGCCCCTTCGTCGCTCTGGTGAAGAATCTTGATGTAGGTGTTTTGAATTACTTCTCTTCCCCTTCAAATTTTCTTTAGGATCACGTAGTTGGTGTTCCAATCATTGGGTCTCAGCTCTTTTCATCCGGTGCAATTTCTCGTCAAGTTGACTCGAGCCTCTTCATCTTTGTGTTCAATCCTCAGTTGTTTTCTTTTCCCACCCGACCCCCTTTTCTTCTTGGATCCGGAGTCCGTAATCGAGTATCCATCCTACTCGTGCGAAGCCTTTGCATTCTTTCAACCGGTGTTTTCTCTTCAAGTTATTAGTCGGTTCTCCCTTCCAAGTTGCCTTTGTTTTCCCGCCCTCCCACCCTCTTCTTCCCGGAGTCTGAGTCTCTTTCGAGCATCAATTTCATTCGTACGGAGCCTCTTCAGTCTTCCCGCAATTATTCCAACCGGTGAATTCTCGTCTCGTTCGTTATTCTTCATCTCTTTTTCTTCTCCAGTGGATTCAATTCCATTTTGCGGTAGTGATTACATTCTTTTCCATGGATCAAGTGTTCTCCTTGTTCGTTCGCCTCTCGCTAGTTTATCATTCCGGAGTTCAGAAGACATCCCAGGAGATTCGTCTGTCTTCCAATTAATTCGAGGTTGTCACCTCATTCAAATATTTCAATTGTTCCGGTGCATCATCTATCTTTTCAACAATTCTTTCCAACAGTGTTTTTCTCTTCAGTGGCCCCTAACCCACATGTATTTTTCCCAGGATCTTACCTGACTCTTCTAATTCCCCTGGAGTTATTCTCAATAAGTGTGACGTAAGAATGAATTTCATCCGTCAGATGCCTTTCCAAGATCAATTTCAAATCATTTTCATTGTTGGTTCAACCCTTCCTCTTTTTCATTCTCCCGGAGTATCTCAACAACTTTGGTGGTGTTTTTCGTCGTCATTTGAGGACCGAAGAAGAGTTTTCCTCTAAATCTTGCCCGTTCTCTCGAAGATTCGCGGTTCTAGCTTCATGTTATCCTCTCGAATTATTCCATTTGTTAGATATTCCTTTTTCTTACCCATCCGGAGTATGTCAGAAGTTGTTTTCCCGTTTCTTTTCACCGGAGGCCATCGTCCCAGAAGAATTCTTAGTCCTCACATTTCAGCTACCATTATCCAATTATCACGGTGCTTCGTTCAAGTGTTCTTTAATCAGCTCATGATCTCTTTGTTCTTTTGCATCTAAATCCCCTCTAGCATATTTTCTCTTCTAATTCTTCCCGGTGATTCATTCTCTTTCATCAGTCATTTTTGAATTCTTATGGTGGTTCATTCAGATTCTTTTTCCTTTGTCATCATATTAATCATTTCGTTATTTTCAATCCTACCGGTGGTTCATGAAGACCTTCTCAAGTTTGCGATATGTCACTTCTCAATCCCTTTCAAGAAGAATAAGTAGTATGAAAAAATCCATTGCTTGTCATCAATTTAATTTGATGAAGGATAAGCATACAATAAATCTTATTCTTATTTTCTCAAAGTGATTAATCCCTTCCTTCGGAGTTTGTTCTTCTTGAATAAATTCTAGTTCCAAGTCTTTTCATCTTTTATTTTCCGGAGTTCAATTTCATCGGCCATTTTGTCGAAACCTCCATCTAAATCACCGTAAGGCTTTAATCTTATTCTTTTCATCCTTCAATTCTATCTCATTGTCCTTTTGTTTACCGGAGTTCTTCATGGTGGTTCTTCATAATTTAATTCATTCTTCAAGAGTTCATCAAGATTTTGTTGGTGGAGTTCAAATATCTTTTCCTCTTGCGTCTCGAAGTGTAATTAATTCTCCGTATTCTTTTGAAGTGGAGTTTTGCATTTCTTCGTTCTTCTCAGATATTCAAGCATTTGGTTGTGGCATAATTTCACCTCAAGTTTTGAGATGTTTTTGATAAGTCCACATCAAGCTTATTCTTTTGTGGTTGATTTTCCTCAACAACTCCGTTCAATCCTTCCTTCTAAGTTCTTTTCATTCCATTCTTTCAATTCTTCTGGAGGCATTGCATTGTTCATCTCGCCAAGTGCCATCTCATTGGGTGAAGTTCATGTTCTATTCCTTCCATTTTCAGCCGGGGTGCTGCCTAAATTCTTCCATTCTTATTCCTTTTCTATCTTGTTCTAACCGGAGTGATTTCAGAGTCTATCTTGTTTCCATGAGCTTTTGATTCTCGTCATATTCGCCTTTTCTCTTTCTACTCGAGTGCTCTCATCTTTGTTCATCTTCTCTTTTGCGTTCTTATTTCACCCCATCCCTTTTCCCTTCTGTCTTGGTCCTAAGATCTCGGGACGAGATCTCTTGTTAGTTGAGGAGTGTTGTAACGCCCCGGATTCGATGCGCCAGGTGTCCGCCAGTTATTCGCCATTGTTGCCATGTCATTTGCTTGTGTGTTGCATTTTGCCATTTCATCATCTGCATTTCATCTTCATGCTTTTCAAAACTTGCATCCGAGCTTTTTCCCCGTTGTCCGTTTTGAAATCCGGCACTCCTATGTCCTCTGGCGTCCCCCTTTTGTCTCTCATTGTGAGTGGGTGTTAAACGTTCTCGGAATGGACCGAGTCTTGCCAAGCGGCCTTGGTACACCACCGTTAGACCGCCTGTCAAGTTTCGTGCCATTGGGAGTCCGTTTGATACTCCAACGGTTAACCAGGGAAATGTAAAGGCCTCTTTTGTGTGCAGCCCAACACCCCTCCAAAGTGGCCCAATAACCCATCCAAACCCCTTCCATGCTCTTGGTCATTCGATCACGATCGTGTGGGTGAAAACCGCACCCCATTTGGAGTCTCCTAATTCCCTCTACCTATAAATTAGCGCCCTCCCCCGAAATTTCGGTCAAACCCTAGATCAAACCTCCCTCTCGCCCGCCGGACATGTCCACCCCGCCGCCGTACGTGTCCACCACCGCCTCCACGTCGCTCCGGCCAATCACGACACGCCATGTCACCCCGCCGCCCCTGTCCTCCAACCGCGCGCCGCCACCTGTCCCTCTCTCTCCTCCCACCGTGCCGCGGCCCGCCCGAGCCCATCCGACCGCGCCACCGGCCCGTGCTTGCCCTACCGCCCGTCGCCGGCGAGTGTCCGCGCGCTCCGCCGCCCTCCGCGCTGGCGGCCTC
>NC_041387.1:60451870-60529577 GCF_002162155.2 Triticum dicoccoides | reverse complement strand
GCCGCCGCCCCCGCCCGCAGGCGCTGCCCCACGCGAGCGCGGCCTCCAGCCACCTCCAGCCGCCTCCTTCGCCGCCGGTGGCCGCCGCCGCCGCCTTCCGGCCCCGCCTCACCGGCCTATTCCTGCCCCGGGAACCGCGCCTCCACGCCTCCCTGCGCGGCCCCACAACGGGATCCGACCGGATCCGGCGAGATCCGGCCCGGATCCGCCATCTCCGCTCCTCTCCGGCATCAACTCCGGCGAGCATCTCCGGCCACCTTGAAACCCGTGCAATCCAGCAGGTTGACCTTGATTTTTCTTCCAAGTCCCGGAATCCCCTTACATTTTCATGCCCTGTTCATCGCATCATAACTCCATGCTTACTGCTCCATTTTGCGTGCATAATATATCGAAATGTTCATAAGGATGTGCTATTCATTTTGTTCCATTGTGTCATGCTTGTTTGAGTTCATATGGATGCCCTAATCATCGTTGCAAGAGTGCTATATGATGTTAACTGCTGTCTGTCAACAGAACTTGATGATTGGTATTTTTCATTGCATTCTGTGTGTGCATCCTATAAGCGTGAGCTCTACATGTGTTTTGTACTACATCATGCCATATTTACAGGGGTGCTTGTCTTGTATTTTTGTGAGTCTTGTACTGAGTGCATCGAGCTCGTGAAGTAGGGTACTTGTTGTTGCTGTTTTGCTAGTCTGAATCTGTTACATCATGATGATATGTAAACCTTCTTCTACAAGTCATTATATGCATAATCTGGAGATGTTCACTAAAGATGTTTTGTTACACTTGTCATACTCTATCCATCCATGCCCCTGTTTGCATTTATAGCCTGCTGTAGCTTGTTGTAATCTTGCTCCAAAGTTGCTAAATAATGTTGCTGTCAGCCTGTTAACATTAAGTTCAGTTTTTCCATGCGTTTTGCTAGTGATCCATGCACCCTGTGAACTTTATATTGCCATGCTTATTAATGTTGGTTGCCTTTTCATGCCATGTATTGCTCTGTGGCGAGTGGTACAAGCTCACCAACATGCCTACTTATCGTTGTTCCTGCCATGTTTGAATCTGTCATATCATTTGCCATGTTTACATGGGTGCCATCATATCTTCTGATCCTTTTTGACTCATGGTCAGTAAGGGACTTTTGTTCTATGCAATTAGTAGGTTCATGCCACGCCTTTGTTTGCCATTATAAGTTCACGTAGCATGTTGTTTGATGGCTCTAAACATTGCAACCTGATGTTATTTCTGCTAAGCCTGTAAACTGTTATTATTTGCAATCTTGCCATGTGTTTTGGAGCATGTTCTAGTGATTTATGGAGATATGTCAGTGTTAATGTTTTGTAATGCTTTACCTTTACATCATGTCCATGATTTTTTTTCTCATGTTGGGGTGCTGTAGCATGTTGTTTTGATGCTTGCTATATGCCTAGTTGCTGTTTTGGACAGCTTGTCCTTTAAACTTGTTTCATGTGTGTGTCTTGAACCGTTGCTCCGTTTTGAGTGTGCTCTATATGAAACTTGCTTAGTTTTGCATGTAGATTCATATTATCATGTTGCATCCATGTTTTGGAGTGTATGCTTGATGGTTGAACGCCTTTTGCATTAATGCCATGTTTAACTTGTTTTGCTCATATCTTCTAGGCCGTAGCTCCGAACTAAATGAACCTTATATGTAACTTGACTAGAATTTCGTGTAGATCCTCTTGGTGCTCTTCAACTTGCTGTTTAACAACTTGAACCTAAGGTTATTCAGATCTGGACCAATTTCGAAATTTGCATATGAGGACTTACCGGATTTATTATATGTTGTTCCCGACCTCATTTAAACTTGCCTTGAAGTGTTGTTCTTGTATGCATCATATCTTGCCATGAGTAGCCTCATCTTGTTTTGTCATGCATCATACTTGGTTGATCATCATGTCATGCATATGTGTGGTGTCTTTACCTTGTTGTGTGCTTCTTCTCGATAGTTCCTGTTTCGTTGCGATCGTGAGGATTCGTTCGTCTACGCTTGGTTCGGCTTCATCCATTCGTCTTGTTCATGGACTCGTTCTTCTTCCTTGCGGGATTTCAGGCAAGATGACCGCTACCCTGGATCTCAATACTATCATTGCTATGCTAGTTGCTTCGTTCTATCGCTATGCTGTGCTACCTATCAATTGCTCTTCAAGCCTCCCAAATTGTCATGTCAGCCTCTAACATTTTCACCCTTCCTAGCAAACCATTGCTTGGCTATGTTACCGCTTTTGCTCAGCCCCTCTTATAGCGTTGTTAGTTGCAGGTGAAGTTGAAGATTGCTCCATGGTGGACAGGATTATGTTGGGATATCACGATATCTCTTATTTAATTAATGCATCTATATACTTGGTAAAGGGTGGAAGGCTCGGCCTTATGCCTGGTGTTTTGTTCCACTCTTGCCGCCCTAGTTTCCATCATACCAGTGTTATGTTCCCGGATTTTGCGTTCCTTACGCGGTTGGGTGACTTTTGGGACCCCCTTGACAGTTCGCTTTGAATAAAACTCCTCCAGCAAGGCCCAACCTTGGTTTTACCATTTGCCTCACCACCACCTACTTTTCCTTTGGGAGTAATTAACCCAAGGGTCATCTTTATTTTAGCCCCCCCGGGCCAGTGCTTCTCTAAGTGCTGGTCCGAATCGAGCAACCTGCAGGGCCACCTCGGGGAAACTCGAAGTCTGGTTTTACTCGTAGCTTGACTTATCCGGTGTTGCCCTGAGAACGAGATATGTGCAGCTTCTATCGGGATTGTCGGCGCATCGGGCGGCTTTGCTGGTCTTGTTTTACCATTGTCGAAATGTCTTGTAAACCGGGATTCCAAGACTGATCGGGTCTTCCTGGGAGAAGGAATATCCTTCGTTGACCGTGAGAGCTTGTGATGGGCTATGTTGGGACACCACTGCAGGGTTTAAACTTTCGAAAGCTGTGCCCGCGGTTCTGCGGCAGATGGGAATTTGTTAATGTCCGGTTGTAGATAACTTGACACCAGATCCGAATTAAAACGCATCAACCGTGTGTGTAGCCGTGATGGTATCTTTTCGGCGGAGTCCGGGAAGTGAACACGGTTTTTGGGTTATGTTTGACGTAAGCAGGAGTTCAGGATCACTTCTTTATCATTGCTAGCTTCACGACCATTCCGTTGCTTCTCTTCTCGCTCTTATTTGCGTATGTTAGCCACCATATATGCTTAGTCGCTACTGCAACCTCACCACTTTACCCCTTCCTTTCCCATTATGCTTTGCTAGTCTTGATACCCATGGTAATGGGATTGCTGAGTCCTCGTGGCTCACAGATTACTACAACAAGTTGCAGGTATAGGTTATGCGATGTTCCTGACGCGAGAGCGATATTTGCTTGTTTTGGAGTTCTTCTTCTGCTTCTTCGATCAGCGGATAGGTTCCAGGTCAGCAGCCTGGGCTAGCAGGGTGGATGTCGTTTGAGTTTCTGTTTGTGTTCCATCCGTAGTCGGATGTTGCTCTTATGTATGATGATGTTGTATTCATGTGGCATTGTATGCCTTTGGCATGTATCCCCATCTATTATGTAATGTTGATGTAATGGTATCCACCTTGCAAGAGCGTTTCAATATGCGGGTCTATCCTTGGTGGGACCTTCGAGTTCCTCTTGGAAAGGGTCGCATATTGGGCGTGACAGCTTTTAAGGGCGGGGGTTTGGCTCGGCAAGCAGGCGTGAGTGTATTACCGGTGCTGGCCTGATGATTTACCACGTGGAATCTAGCCAACATGGTTCATCCCGTTAGTATACGGTGTGATACCGTATAGGGGGAATGCTCCGATGGCACGACCTTAATTGATTATCTTAAAACAACTGTTGGGGCGGCGGGCCAATGAACCTGGCCTTTGTGCCTGACACCTTATAGAAGGTGCTATTTGCATGCCCGCTTGGGCTTTATTGTTTGAGGAGCCCCTGGACTGTTAGGTCTGGGGGTATGCAATTGAATTGCTCTGGTTTGTATGGTAGGGGGCGATCGGCCGTATTGTTGTGCTGGGGGGGGGGGGCTTTTGACTAAGCGCTCCCCCTCAATATTTCCGGCACACGCCCGGTTGCTTTACTTTGGAGATCCTGCATTCTCTATTAGTATGTTTTGCCGTTCTTTTGGGGGTACTCTAAATTTCGCATGGCTGATCGAGTTCGTGGCTTGGGCCGCATAGGCTTGAGCTGTTCTTTGTCCGTTGACCGGACTGGGATTTGCTGAACTTGATACCAGCTTCCTTGATTTGCCGTTTATGACCATTGCGCCGGGGCTTGAGGCCGTTGTGTCCTTCTTGCTGGTTTGGACCGTAGTGTTATGCGGACATCGGGTTATGTGCCTTTGGTTTTCCTGCTTAGGTTGAGGTAGCCAGTTGTGATGCGTGTGCCCTTTGTTAGGGCGGTCAAGTCCGTACTTCTCGGTGGCCAGGATCTTGGTCCATCGTTCTATTAGCAAATCCTGTTCGGCCTTAAGCTGCTCTTGCTTCCTTTGCAGACTCTTTGCAGTGGCTATGAGTCGTCGCCTAAAGCGAACTTGTTCCACTGGGTCTTCAGGCACGCCGAATTCGTCATTGTCGAGGCTTACCTCATCTTTGTAGGGGGGTGTATAGTTGTCCCTCTCCAAGTATCCCACCGTGGCCTGTACGGCCTGCTTGATGGTCGGCTGATCAGGACTGTATTCCTCTTCGGTACTATCCGGATCATCTCCGGGACCGGTATTGATGTGGCGGGGTTTGGAGTGGCATCGGAGACGCCCGTATTTTCCTTTTCCTCCTGAGGGGTTGTCCTCCACTGCCTCGTCTCCATTGGTTTCTTTCAGAGTGTCCACCATGTATATATTGTTTGAAGAGGTGGCTGTCCACCGCCCTCTGAGCGGTGGCTCCTGTATGTCTCCTGCATCGTCGTCCATATCGTTGATGTCTTCAAAGTCAAAGTCGAGCACGTTGGTTAAATCATCGATCGTGGCGACAAAGTGGGTGGTGGGTGGGCAGCGAATTCCTTCGTCGCCTGCTTCCCACTCAAGCCGGACATAGTTCGGCTTAGAGCCTCCTGACAGAGAGAGAGAGACTTTAATGAGTTCAGCATGTCGCCAAAAGGCGAGTGCTGAGAGATGTCTGCAGCGATAAACTCCATCACCGGAGGCCAACCTGGCTCGGCTGGCTTGAGAGTGTGCGGGCTAGGGCCAACGGCCGGTAAGAGTCCGGGGGGCCAGGGTTACAGGCCTCCACAGAGGTGAGACCTGTGTTTGGCTCCACCGCCGATGAGTGTGCATCCTGCGGGGCGGGGTCCAGCCCTCCATCCTTAGGCCACGCAACCTGCCCTGGATGTAGATCCGAGGCAGATTCGGGGATGATGTCCCGAGCATTGTCTGACAGTAGGTCTAGGCCGTGCTCGTCGTGACTGTCCGGTGTTCCTGGCGCAGGCTCGAATCCGTCGAAGATCAAGTCTCCGTGGATATCTGCCGTGTAGTTCAAGTTTCCGAACCCGATCTGGTGGCCAGGGGCGAAGCTGTCGATCTGCTCCAACTGGCCAAGCGAATTGGCCCGTAGTGCGAAGCCGCCGAACACAAAGATCTGTCCGGGGAGAAAAGTCTCACCCTGGACCATGTTGTTGACGATTGAAGATGCCATCAAGCCTCGAAGCGATGATACAGAGGAATTCTCAATGAAAGCACCAATGTCGGTGTCAAAACCGGCGGATCTCGGGTAGGGGGTCCCGATCTGTGCGTCTTAGGCTGATGGTAACAGGAAGCAAGGGACACAATGTTTACCCAGGTTTGGGCCCTCTCGATGGAGGTAAAACCCTACTTCTTGCTTGATTAATATTGAAGATATGTGGAATACAAGAGTAGATCTACCATGAGATCGTAGAGGCTAAACCGTAAGAGCTAGCCTATGATGGTATGATTGTAATTGTGATCGGCCTTCTAAGGACCGTGCTCTCCGGTTTATATAGACACTCGAGAGCTAGGGTTTACATGGAGTCAGTTACAAGGAAGGAAACATAATATCCGGATCGCCAAGCTTGTCTTCCACGCAAAGGAGAGTCCCATCCGGACATGAGCCGAAGTCTTGAGTCTTGTATCTTGACGCTTCTATAGTCCGGACGATGAATATAGTCTGGCTGTCCGGATACCCCCTTATCCAGGACTCCCTCAGCTGATCCCTCCAACCTCCCTCGCGAGGTTGGTCCTGCCAACGGTCCTCGCGAGGTCGGTCATGCCACCCTTGGCGAGGGCCACAGTCTTCCCATCGTCCTCCACCTCTTCCTCCTCGGCCATAGCCCCGATCGTTGCGCTCTGGGCGTCGGCCGATATGTCCATCTCGCACAGCCCTGAGCTCTTGGCATTCGTTGGTGTTGTGGGTGTGAAGGTCGTGGTACACGCAGTACCGGCTAACCTTGGAAGACTCCGGCTGATCCATGCCTCACTTGGTGTCTAGCTCCGCTGCAAGCACAACCGCTCCTTTGCGCTTCACGTCCTTGGCCTTGGGCTTCTTCTCTTCCGGATCAGCAGCTGGAAGCTCGAGGAGGGAGAGGCGCCCTTCCTCAGCCCTGGCGCACTTGGTCGCCAGGTTGAACAACTCCAGAGATGTGCACAGGTCTTCATGGATCGCCAGTTCCTCCTTCATCTTGATGTCGTGCACGCCGTCGGAGAAGGCTGAGATGATGGCCTCCTCAGTCACCCTGGGGATCTTGAGGCGAGCGTTATTGAAGCGCTGGATGTACTTTTGCAGGGTCTCCCCTGGATGTTGCTTGATGCGGCGCAAGTCACTAATGGCCGGGGGCCGATCGCGAGTGCCCTGGAAGTTGGCGATGAAGCGAGTGTGCATCTCGTCCCAAGAGGAGATCGTGCTAGGAGGCAGGTTTAGGAGCCAGGTGCGGGCGCCATCCTTAAGCGCCATGGGAAACCAGTTCGCCATGACCTTTTCGTCCCCGTTGGCCGCCTCGATGCCCAGCTCGTAGAGCTGGAGGAACTCCGCAGGGTCGGCAGTACCGTCATAGCGAGGAGGCAGATTCGGCTTGAACTTGCCCGGCCACGCCACGCTACGCAGCTTGGCAGTGAAGGCGCGGCAGCCTGCGGTGGCTACAGGGGGCCTTTGGTGATGAAGGGCTTGATCTTGGAGGTCTCCACGCGCCGCCGCCAGCAGTGGCGCGGGGTCTTGGCATGCTGGAGCAGGAGCGCGATCATGGTGTGCTGGCGCTTGGAGCGCGTGAGCACCTTCTTGTGGGCGAGGGACCTCTTGGCAGCTCTTTTCTTGCTGCGCGGGTGCTGGACACGGTGGGTCTCGTCCAGGGGCCGCGCGCCTTGTGGCCAGGTCTCCTTCTTGAGGAGGAGGCGGCGGAGGTGCCTCCGGGGCTGCGTTGCTCGCGCAGGACGGAGGGCGATGCAGCGAGAGGGACGGCGCAGGGGAGCCCCCTGCGGCGCTGACAAGCTCGGTGATGCAGGCGAGCCACTCCTCGTAGAGGTCGTTGACAGGGAGGTAGTGCAGGAGCTCACGTGCTAGGAGTAGCGTGGTGTGCGCGTCCGCAGGGGCGCGACGAGCGTGCGACGACGAGCCTGCTAGAGTCAGCGACGGGGTGGCGGTGCGGCCTTCTCGCCGCACCGAGGGATGCAACGATGATGCCTGCTACTCGTTCCCCATCGGGCCGGTGGCGGCGTGGGCGGCAGGCGATGGGGAACGACGGGGAGGCCCGCCGACGGGGGCCGTCTGGGCGACATGGGCTGCGAGAGCAGTCCGACATTCGGCGCGGGCTCGGCGAGCGTCCGACATCGGCGCGACGGATGACAAAATGCGAGGTGGTGGAAGGATTCTGGCGCACCCCTACCTGGCACGCCAAATGTAGGATTTCGCGTTCCGACAGGCCCTTGAGGTTCGAACTCTGGGGTGCGCACGAAGATCTCTCCCCTACCAACTCACGTCTCGAAGCCTCGCAAGGAATCTAAGCTAGCAAGATGAACAACACAAGGGACGCAAGGTTTATACTAGTTCGGGCCACCATTGTGGTGTAATACCCTACTCTAGTTTGTGGTGTGTGTGGATTGCCTCAGGGGCTGATGAGGAATAGTACATGGGGAGAACAGCCTCGCGAGGGGTGTTCTTGAGCTAGTGCGATGAACTGCTTGGGTGAGTTCAGTCGCCTCTCTCTCTAGTCCCCCCAAAATCTAGATCCTTCTACTCTGTGGTGGCTAGCTTTATTTATAGAGGCCCTGGGCCTCTTCCCAAATAATGAGCGGGAAGGGCGCCAACAATTGGCCATTTTGAAGGGAAACATCTAGTACACTTATGCCGACCAAAGTTGGTCTTCGACTGCCAAAGACTCTGACGGTGACGCCGTCCTGGGCTCCACGGTGACCTCCATCCCGCCGTTCCGCTGGTGTTGGTCTTGTTGCACCAAAACAGTAACCTTTGCCTGATGCCTTGTCCTGTGCTTGCACCCTTTGCACCGAAGGGGAAACAAGGACACTGCGCAGGCCGGCGCCTGCCTGGCACCCGCCTGGTCTCGATCGTCATGGCTTGTGTCACGGGCACCTCGCGAGGTACCCTGCCTTGATCTCTCTGCCTCCTCGCGAGCCCGCCTGATGAGGTTGCTCCTGAGGAAGCTTCCTGTCGTCCACCCCATGAGGCTTGGCCCCTCGCGAGGGTCTTGAGCTTGAGCTGAAGAAGCTGGGCTGCACTGGGCCTCCGCTTGAGCCACGCCGCAGGCCACAGGAAGGCAAGTCTGGGGACCCCCATTCTTAGAACGCCGACAGAAGCAAGTCGCCACCCAGGCCTTAGCCGCCCGTAACGCAGTGTTGAAGAATGCTTCGATTGCCCAGGACCATTGCAAGGCACTGGAGGACGAGCTGCGGGGTTTACGCGACGAGCTCGCCAAGGAGGCTCACGACCGCCAGGAAAAGGAGGAAGAGATGAAGGCTCGGGAGGCCGCCATCAGGGACCGCAACGCCGAGCTCTCCGTTGATCATAGCCAACTAAACACACTGGAGCAGAAGCTGAAGGCGGAGAAGGCCAAGCTGGACGCCAAGGTGAAGGTCTTGGCCGAGGATCGCGTGGCCTTCACGGATATTGAGGAGAGATCTCGCATGGCGCCGAAGTCGCTTTACGATGATGGCCTGGAGAAGCCGCTGGCTGGGGCCAAGGACGGCCCCGCCAAGCGGTTTGGCTTCTTGGTCGAAGCTCTTGAGGAAGTCGTGACTGGCGTCAACCCCATGGCCGAGGTTGAAGCTCGCGTCCTTTCTTCTGCGGCGCTGACTCGGGTCCTCAGCCACGTCTACCTTCACGACCCCGGCGCCAACCTTGATGAGCTGCTGGAGCCTGTGGGCGCCGAGCGCTCCACCGCTGCTGCTGAAGCCGTGAAGGGCCGAGCGAAAGCCCTGCTGGCGGAGTTCCGCGCCTTCGCCACTGCACCCAAGGCAGGTACTGCAGGTTCCGCGGCCTCGGGAGGTGGAGCTGACAGGTGCAGCACCACCACAGAGGCGGGGCTCCTGGCGAAGGACAGCGCTGCCCAAGGGTGATCTTCTCGCGGCTTCTTTCCTGTTTCAACTCCTGCAACATGCACCGTGCCTCGTGGAGGCGTTTAAACTTGTGTTTGGTATCATGAGGACAATTTATGGTTTGTAATATTTGCTTCTGAATTTGCGAGATTCCGGCGTCTCGCGCGTGTGGCTGCTCCACCCGCCGACGGCTTCTGTGCCCTCCTGGGAGGAGGTGCGCAACCTCTTCCTCACCCACTACGCTGCGCCGGCACCCCCGGTCGTCGCAGCTCTCCTGGACGGCTCGCAGGCGCCACACTCGGGCCTCCACGTCAAGCCATTTGTCCGCCAGATTGGCGCTGCCCTCATGCGGCACGGAGCTCCCCCGGGCTGGGGGGCACCTGAGGCTGACCTGACCTTCAGCTCTGACGATCACCCCGTTAACACTGCCTGCTCAGGTGCGCTCCCAATGCTTTGCACACCTACCATTTGCCAGGTGGCCGTCACCAGGACCCTCATCGACGGTGGTGCCGGCCTCAACATGCTCTCGGTGGAGGCCTTCAGCCTCCTCCACGACCGAGTACCCCTACGTATCCTGGAGGCGCGGAGTTAGCAACAGAGTGGCGGTGCGGCCTTCCCGCCGCACCGAGGGATGCATCGACGATGCTTGCTGCTCGTTCCCCGCCGGGCCGGTGGCGGCGTTGGCGGCACGGGACGGAGAACGACGAGGAGGCCCACCGTCGGGAGCCGTCTGGGCGACGCAGCCCGACGCTCGGCGCGAGCTCGGCGAGCATTCGCCATGGATGCGACAAGCGATGGAATGCAGAACCGCGGAAAGAAGATTCCGGTGCACCCCTACCCGGTGCACCCCTACGTTGATGACTGGGGAACGCAGGGAAGAAGACACTGGTGAGATCCTTAAACTACCAAAGCCACTGGCGATGATGCCGTCTTGGGCTCCATGGTGATCTCCTTCCTGCTGTCCTGCTGGTCTTGGTCTCGTTGCACTGATAGGGAAACCTTTGCTTGATGCCTCGGTACTCCGCGCTTGTGCTTGCTCCTTTGCACCTGGGAGGAAACGAGGACACTGCGCTGGCTGGCGCCCACCTGGCGCCTACCTGGTCTCGATCGTCATGGCTTGCGTCACGAGCACCTCGCGAGGTACTCCTTCCCTTGATCTCTCTGCCTCCTCCCTAGTCTGCCTGGTGAGGCTGCCCTGAGGAAGCCTTGCATCGTCCGACCCACGAGGCTTGGCCCCTCGTGAGGGTCTTGAACTTGGGTCGACGAAGACGAGCCATACTGGGCCACTGCTTGAGCCACGCCACAGGCAGCAGGTAGGCAAGTCTGGGGACCCCCATTCCCAGGACGCCGACAGTAGCCCCGGGGCCCAAGGCACGCTCGGACTTGGCTTAGCAGCGAAGCCAAAGGGCAAGTGCGGAGCGCCACAAGCCCCAACAGCCTACAGCCTTGGTCACAGCATGGTGGTTGATTGGACGTGGGCGTCTCCACTTCCCCACGCTGCCTCGGCAACTGCCCGATTTGACGAGTCCCTGCTACATGCAAACAGAGTCATCATTACATGCAATCGTGGAGGCTAGCAGTTGGCCTCCCTTGGGCTATAAATGTGGAGGTGCGCAAGCCCCCACTACACATCTCCCCTCTCCCCGCCTGCTTCTTCTTCCTCCTTGCTCGAGTTGCTTGTCGTGTCCCATGGCACCCGCGAAGAGGTTCTCGGCCGCAGAAAAGGGAAAGGCTCGCTAGGAAGGGCCCGGCTCCCCTGCGCCCAAGCGCGGCCGTGGTAGCCACCGCAAGCACCCTGTGACTCCCGTAGCGGCCCCTCATGGTCGCGGTGGTGGTCCTTTGCGCGGTGATGGCCGCCTGGTCGGCGGAGGAAGATGTGCCGTGGCTATGCGCCCCCCTCGGCCGCGCTTTCACTCGGCAGAGGTGCTGCAGGAGTTTGTCGTGTGGTCGGCAGATCCGGCCGGCAACCAGCTCCAGCTCCCCCGCTTCTTTGCCGGCGAATTGCTGGCCGATGGCCCCGGAGGCCTCTTGCTGCAGGCGGACGACTACTGTAGCAGGGCTTCCTGGGTTGTTGTGGAGATCTCCATCGCCGGGAGTGTGGCCCTGGATCACGGCTGGTAGACGTTTACCCGCACGCGTGGCCTGGCCGGCGATGCACCCTCCACTTCAAGTTCGACGGTGATGCGACCCTCTATGTGAGGGTTCTCGGAGAAGATGGCCACCATGTAGGGTGCTACCCTGAAGACGATGACGGCGGCGAGGTGCTTGGTCTTGGCGATGGCCGCGACGAGGACGAAGGCGAACCCGCTCTTGGCGGCACCCGCAGCTCGCCGAGCTGCAGCGGCTC
Organism: Triticum dicoccoides; assembly: GCF_002162155.2. Lineage (NCBI taxonomy): Eukaryota > Viridiplantae > Streptophyta > Magnoliopsida > Poales > Poaceae > Triticum > Triticum dicoccoides. Next base: position 60,517,727 of record NC_041387.1, on the reverse strand, counting down.
CTCCTTCGGTGATAGCTCCTCCAGCGGTGGCTGAGGGAGTCCTAGATTAAGGGGTCCTCAGATAGCAGGACTATATACTTTGGTCGAACTGTTGGACTATGAAGATACAAGATTGAAGACTTCGTCCCGTGTCCGTATGGGACTCTCCTTTGCGTGGAAGGCAAGCTTGGCAATTCGGATATGTAGATCTCCTTCTCTGTAACCGACTCTATGTACCCCTAGCCCCCTCCGGTGTCTATATAAACAAGAGGGTTTAGTCCGTAGGACAACAACAATCATAATCATAGGCTAGCTTCTAGTGTTTAGCCTCTACGATCTCGTGGTATATCAACTCTTGTAATACTCATATCATCAAGATCAATCAAGCAGGAAGTAGGGTATTACCTCCATCAAGAGGGCCCGAACCTGGGTAAAACATCGTGTCCCCTGCCTCCTGTTACCATTAGCCTTAGACGCACAGTTCGGGACCCCCTACCCGAGATCCGCCGATTTTGACACCAGCATTGGTGCTTTCATTGAGAGTTCCACTGTGCCGTCGCGATAAGTCTTGATGGCTCCTTCAATCATCTTCAACGACATAGTCCAGGGGGAGGTTTTCCTTCCCGGACAGATCTTCATATTCGGTGGCTTCGTACTGCGGGCCAACTCGCCTGGCCACCTGGAGCAGATCGATAGCTACGCCCCTAGCCATCAGGCCAGGTTTGGAAGCTTGAACTATACTGCTGATATCCGCGGAGACTTGATCTTCGACGGATTCATGCCCATGTCAGGTACACCGAACAATCACGACGAGCATGACTTAGATCTGCCATCAGACAGTGTTTGTGAGATCGTACCTGTGGCGGCCCAGGGAATCAATCCGGAGCGGATCGCGTCCTCCGAGGATAGGTGGATAGACCCCGCCATGGAGGCCGAACACTCATCGGCGTTGGAGCTGAACACTGAAGCCACCTCCTATGAGGATGGTAGCCTCAGACCCTTGGATTCATCTCCGGCTACAGGATCCGAACCGTGTACATCCATGCCTATCGAATCTGATTGGGCACCAGTCATGGAGTTCACCTCCGCGGATATTTTTCAGCACTCGCCCTTGGGTGATGTGCTAAATTCATTAAGGTCTCTTTCCTTGTCGGGAGACTCTTGGCGGAACTATGTCCGGCTCGAGTGGGAAGCGGACGACGAAGAAATTCGGCCCCCACCCACCACCCACTTAATAGCTACTGTTGATGACTTAACCAACATGCTTGACTTCAACTCCGAAGACATCGACGGTATGGACGACAATGCAGGAGAAGAACAGGAACCACCGCCTATAGGGCGCTAGACAGCCACCTCATCATACGATATATATATGGTGGACACGCCCAAAGAAAGCAATGGCAATGAGGCAAAGGAAAATAACCCCGTGGAGAAGCAATCTAGGCACCGGCGTCATAGGCGCCGCTCCAAGCCCTGCCATAGCAAAAATAGTGATACCGGCACAAGAGACAACAATCTGGATGGTGCCGAAGACGAAAACAATCCCGCCCAGCCAGGCTTCGAGCAGGCCGAGCAAGGGGATGGGCAAGCTAGCCGTAAAGAACAGGCAACAGATGGAGAATCAGAGGATGATAACTACATGCCTCTCTCCAAAGACGAAGTGAGCCTTGGCGACCAAGAATTCATCGTGCTTGAGGATCCCGTCGAGCAGGAGCGCTTCAAGCATCGGCTTATAGCCACTGCAAAAAGCCAGAAGAAAAAGCAGCAACAGCTCCAAGCTGACCAAGATCTGCTAACTGATAGATGGACCGAGGTCCTGGCTGCCGAGGAATACGGACTCGAGCGCCCTACCAAAAGTTACCCAAAGCGCAAGTTGCTACCCCAACTCGAGGAGGAGGCGTTAAAGCCCACACTACCAGCACATGATGCGGCTGCCCGGCCACCCCGTGGCCGAGACAAAGTGGCATACCAGCCCAAAGTCCAGATCGCACCCCGTCGCCAATCAAACGATAATACTAAGGCCCGGGGCTACACGAAGGACCTGCGAGATGTATTGGAAAACAAAGCAGAACAGTTAAGATTGATCTACACATCATGGGGGCGCGCCACAACACGTGACAATGACTGTCACGCCGGATACAATAAACCAAAATCCGTCCGGGCCGAATACAACAGACCAGATTCATTTGAACTACGTCGGGATGTAGCCCGGCATAGAGGTGCCGCACACCCCCTATGCTTCACTGATGAAGTTATGGATCATGAATTCCCAGAAGGGTTTAAACCCGTAAACATTGAATCATACGATGGCACAACATACCCCGCGGTATGGATTGAAGATTTTCTCCTCCACATTCACATGGCCCGCGGCGATGACTTACATGCCATAAAGTACCTACCACTTAAGCTCAAAGGACCAGCTCGGCATTGGCTGAATAGCCTGCCAGCAAGCTCCATTGGCTGTTGGGAGGACCTTGAAGATGCAATCCTCGACAACTTCCAGGGCACTTATGTGCGACCACTGGATGCTGATGACTTAAGTCACATAACACAACAGCCCGGAGAGTCAGCCAGGAAATTCTGGACTCAGTTCCTAACTAAAAAGAACCAAATTGTTGACTGTCCGTATGCCGAAGCCTTAGCAGCCTTCAAGCATAACATCCGTGACGAATGGCTCGCGCGACACCTCGGCCAAGAGAAGCCAAAGTCCATGTCAGCCCTCATGTAGGACCTTGAAGTATGTCTAGAGGGGGGTGATTAGACTACTTGATCAATTAAAAACTTAACCTTTTCCCAATTTTAGAGTTTGGCAGATTTTAGTAATCTTTGGACAAGTCAAGCAATCATTACACAAATCAAGCAAGCATGCAAAGAGTATATAGGCAGTGGAAATTAAAGCATGCAACTTGCAGGAAAGTAAAGTGAAGGGTTTGGAGGATTCAAACGCAGTTGGAGACTCGGATATTTTTGGCGTGGTTCCGATAGGTGGTGCTATCGTACATCCACGTTGATGGAGACTTCAACCCACGAAGGGTAACGGTTGCGCGAGTCCACGGAGGGCTCCACCCAAGAAGGGTCCACGAAGAAGCAACCTTGTCTATCCCACCATGGCCGTCGCCCACGAAGGACTTGCCTCACTAGCGGTAGATCTTCACGAAGTAGGCGATCTCCTTGCCCTTACAAACTCCTTGGTTCAACTCCACAATCTTGTCGGAGGCTCCCAAGTGATACCTAGCCAATCTAGGAGAGACCACTCTCCAAGAAGTAACAAATGGTGCATTGATGATGAACTCCTTGCTCTTGTGCTTCAAATGATAGTCTCCCCAACACTCAACTCTCTCTCATAGGATTTGGATCTGGTGGAAAGAAGATTTGAGTGGAAAGCAACTTGGGGAAGGCTAGAGATCAAGATTCATATGGTAGGAATGGAATATCTTGGCCTCAACACATGAGTAGGTGGTTCTCTCTCAGAACTGGTAAGTTGGAAGTGTAGGTTTGTTCTGATGGCTCTCTCCACGAATGAAGAGGAGGTGGAGGGGTATATATAGCCTCCACACAAAATCAAATCGTTACACACAATTTACTAATCTCGATGAGACCGAATCAACAAACTCGTTCAGACCGATTTAGTAAACCTAGTGACCATTCGGATTTTCGGAGGGACCGAAATGCAACTCGGTAGGACCGATATGGTTAGGGTTAGGGCATAACGTAATCTCGGTGAGACCGATTACACAAATTCGGTGAGACCGATTTTGGTAATTAGCTAATCAGAGAGTTGGTCAGGTAAACTCGGTGGGACCGATTTGCTCTTTTCGGTGAGACCGAAATGTTATAAAGGGGAAACAAAGAGTTTACATTGCAATCTCGGTGGGACCGATCGCTCTCTCCGGTTAGACCAAAACATTACGAAGGGAAACAGAGAGATTACAATCCCATCTTGGTGAGACCGAGATCCCTATTAGTGAGACCGATTTGCCTAGGGTTTGTGGCAGTGGCTATGACATTTGAACTCGGTGGCGCCGGATAGAAAGAATCGGTGTGACCGATTTTGACTTTAGGTTTAGGTCATATGTGGATGTGGGAAAGTAGTTTAGGGTATTTGGAGCATATCACTAAGCACACGAAGCAAGAGGCTCATTAAGCAACACCTCATCCCTCCTTGATAGTATTGCCTTTTCCTATAGACTCAATGTGATCTTGGATCACTAAAATATAAAATGTAGAGTCTTGAGCTTTTGAGCTTGAGCCAATCCTTTTATCCTTAGCATTTTTAGGGATCCACTTTTCTCATCCATGCCATGCCATTGATTGAGCTTTTCCTGAAATATTCATCTTGGAATAATGTTAGCTCAATGAGCTATATGTTGTTATGAATTACCAAAACCACCTAGGGATAGTTGCACTTTCAATCTCCCCCTTTTTGGTAATTGATGACAACAAATAGATCAAAGCTTCGACAAATGATAATAAGATTGAAAAACATCGTCGCGTTGAGAAGTATGTGATAAGCAAGAGCTCCCCCTAAATTTGTGCATATTTTAAGATTTGCTTTGGACTGCAAATGCACAAGGAATTAGGCTCATGGGTTACTCTTCCATGTCACATACATCTTGGTGGAGTGCTCAAAATTATAACGATTGAATACATGCGCTCATCACCAAGCAAAGTGAATGATCATATAAGGATAGGTAAGATAATATCATCAAACATGCATATGTGTAGCTTGTGATCAAACACATGATCATCAATGTCTCACAGGTAATTGCATAGTATCTCAAGCAATCAAAAAACAAACAAGTTTAACCAAGAAGACAAGAGAGAACAAAAAAACAGCAAATCTCTCTCTCGAAGCCTATGATCTATACATTTTTCTCCCCCTTTGGCAACAAGTTACCAAAAAGTTCATAGAAAATGCATAGTGCTAGATCGTCTCTCAGGCTTGGTCTTCAGGTGGTGGTGGTGTAGAGATGGCTCCTTGGACGAAGGCTTTAGTCGATGTAGATGGAGCTGGAGGAGTTGGTGCTGGAGCTGGTTGCACTGGAGCTGTAGGAGCTGTAGCTGGTGCAGATGATGTGGCTCTTGTGTCTGTCATAGGCACTGCAGCTGACCTCTGAGCTCTAGGCACTCTGGCAAATGCATCAGTGGTTGTCTTGCCCTTCCTCTCCTGCATGTCATCCTAAAGCTGTTCCACAACAGACTGAATCTCAGTTACTTTGACATCAAGATCATAGAATTTTTGTTCCATGATCCTTTCCAAGCTCGCCTGGTTTTGAGTTAGGGTGGCCAACCTCTTCTCAATCCTTAGTGTTGATGCTATGAAGTAACCAAGCTGCTCCTGCTTGTTCTTCAAGAAATACTCAGATGCCTCCTCTTGAGTTGGCATCTTGGCAGCCTTCTCTTTCCTTGCTTTCTCCTTCTTTGCTTGAGCTTGCACTGATGATGGTTCATCCTCATTCATGACAACTTGATTGTCCTCAAAGTCTGGATAGAGAGCAAAATGTTCTTTATCCAACTGATATTTTCCCGTGCCCATCTTTGAGTTAATCAACTCCTGAATCTATGGATCATATCCACAACTTCTCTTCTGGTCTGCTGCAGTCCCCTTGATAGTTTCAACCACAAGGCTGATGACCTTGAATTTCTGAGGCACATCAAATACATGTAGCAAGTTTATTGCATTCCCTCGAATCATGTTGTGATCACCTGATTTGGGCAAAAGAGTGTGCCTTAGGATCTGGTTGATCGTAGGCAGCCCTGACAGAAGAAAATGAACTGATCCAAACTTGAAAATCTCAAGTGCTTCATCAGGGATCTCCTTGTACATATGTCACATTGAGTTATGATCCATTTTCTTCTTGGCATAAATGTCCAAGTCATCTTCACTCTCCTTTGGGGCATTTATCAGACTTGCCCATTCCTCAATGGTTGACTGGTATCTCGTTCCTTTAGACATCCATACTATCCTGCCATCTGGATAGAAGTGTGTTGTGGAATAGAATTGCATGATGAGTTCATCATTCCAGTTGGTGAGCTTCTGCCCAACAAAATCTGCAACTCCACAAGCAATGCAACTGTCTTGCACTCCAGGATAGTGTTCCTCATTTTCCTTCATGTAGGTCCAGTCGACCCACCTCATATCACACACTATGGGCTTCTTGTCCAACAAGATTATCTCATAGAAGTCCTGCTGCTCCTTGGTGTGGAACCTGTAATCTATAGCAGTCTTTCTCCTGGTGGCATATGGATCTGACTCTCTCCATAGCCTCAACCCTGAGTCTCTCCTGATCTTCATGTTCTCAGCCACAAGATGAGCATCATTGTGGTCTGGGATCTTGGGTTTGAGCTTCCTTAAGATCTGCCCTTCTTCATCTTCCTCAGCAGCAACCTTAGGCATTGGGGCCTTGTTCTTCTCAGCTGCTGGTATACTCCTGGTATTTCTCTTTGGTGCAATCTTGGGCTTGGAGGCAGCTTTGGGTGCTTCTTTGGGCTTTGATGTTGCAGCCCCTGACTTTATAGCATCACCCATCAGCTTTCGTGCCTTGGGTGCTGGTTCATCAACCTCTTCTCCCTCTTCCATCATGGAAGGTTGCCCAACAACTCTGGCCAAGGTATTCTTGACCCTTTCCTTCCTTTTCTTTCCTTCTGCAGCTGGCTCTTTGGGATCAGGCTTTTCAGGTACTTGAGTTGATCCTATGGCTTTGGACATTGGCTGTCTTCCTGCTGGCCTTTTGATCTTCATGCCTGGCTTTACTGTAGTTGAGCTGAGCACCTTCTTGAGCACTACCTTCTTGGAAGTAGCCTCATCTTCAACATCAACATAATCCTCATCCTCAGACTCTGAGGTTCTCTTCCTCCTAGCTCTTGTGGCTGCTTTAGGCAAATTGCTTGGAGTGCTTGTGCTCCCTTCATCTGAGCTGCTAGAGGGACTAGTGCCTTCACTCATGTGAATCTGCTCTGCTGACTTGTTCTGACAATCACTTTGGTCTGACATGCTACAAATCACTGACTGCTGACCCTGTGAATAGTTATAGATGAGATAAAGTGGATGAGCATCACAAAATGCAGAGATTTTTGCAAAAGAATGATTCAAAAGACTTAGTTTTAGTTTCCACGGAAAGCATTTAGGATCTACCGATTTTCAAACTCGGTGATACCGAAGCAGTTTTGGAACCTAACCTAGTGAACTCGGTCAGACCGAGTCACAGTTCGATGGCACCGAGACTGCTAGGGTTTCACAAAGATCTAAAATTGGTCACACCGATTTGTAATTATCGGTCAGACCGAGACTTACTAGTGCAATGGCATTAGCCAAATTGGTGGGACCGAGTTTTTCAACTCGGTGGGTCCGAGATGGTTTCGGCGGAAACCTAACCCTAAATTTTCGAATCTCATCTATTCTAAGGATCACATTGACTGGATAGGAGTATCTCAATCGTGGCAAGATGCATTACGAACACAATGTGCTGAGAATTAGATGAGGATAGCACTGTGATCGAGTTCATACCCTAGTTCGGTGATGAACTCGCTACGGCGGCAACGGCGGAGAAGAAATCCGTTGACGGCGGCGGAGACCGGCGACAAGAGGCGGCTGGCGACGAAGTCGACGATCCGTAGACCTAGTAGGCAGAGCGAGCTATGCGCAGGCGAGGAGTGTCGGAGAAAGTTTTCCAAATTTTTCTCGTGAGTATATATAGCCCGACACTGTTGGTGTGACCGAGTGGAACAACTCGGTGGCACCGAGATGCATAACTGTTAACAGTTACAGCAACTTGGTGTGACCGAAAAGTTCAAATCGGTTGGACCGAGATTGAAAACCTAGATCGACTTAGTGATCTCGGTAGGACCGAAATGGAGGAATCGGTTAGACCGAAAATCACAAAGAGGTTTTGGAAGTTTAAGTCTATGACGAATCGGGGACTCCAAGTGCTCCTCACACAGAGTGGTTCGAATCTGACTTGATCAAATTTTGTGATGTAGCATGAATAGAGTTTGAGATGAGAAAAGCATAGATAGCTAGATAAGGTTCTTAGGCATTCTTGTCCATCCACTTGGCCAAAGAAAAAGAAGCCAATCAATCAAAACAACAAGTGGATGTCCTTGAATGAGTAAAATATGCAACCAACATGCTCACACAATAAGATGACAAATGAAATATGTGGCAAAGCATGCACAACCAATTCTAGCATCTATCAAACAATTGGCTATGACTAGGTCATCTATATATGTGTATATTGACTTAGGAGTCAAATGAGAACATTTGATCATAGGTCATACTCATCATTTAAGCTCAAGTGGGGTTACCACTTTTACATAATGCATTGATGTGTTCACATCATTAGAGTTGCTTTGACTTAATTCTTTAGAGTTAAGCTCCCCCTAGATGTGAGATCCCCCATTAGAGGGATGAACTAACCTTGGGTTTTGTCGATGATGACTTCATGTAGGTGTTGAAGATGTGGATGCTCAATATTGATGTAGATCTTTTGGAGCAATCCTTTGGAGTGAGCTGCACTTTCAATACCTACACGGGTTAGTCCCACAAGGAACAAACAAGAATATCCATAGACATAGAGTGATGCACACATAATATGATGTCCATGAAAACATTAGGTTACCTTGTCCCTTGCCTTACCAACATGAGGGTTTGTGACTCCTTGAACTAGTGCAAGATGTGGAAGTTGATTGCACTTGTCCTTGCCATAATGGTATGAGTGAAGAATGTTGGCGGAGTTACCCTCAACAACTCTCTAGTTCTTCTTCTTCGGGATCCACATCATCTTGATGGGAATCCTTGGTGTAGTAGTTGTGCTTGATGAAGTAGAACTTGACGTAGTCTTGGGAACCCACTTGACCAAGGCCTTAGGTGCTTCTTCAAATGTATCAATCTCCTCTTGAAGCTTGTCCTTGACTTTGTTCTTGTGGTCTTGTGGTGGAAGATCATCTTGTGCTTGTGTCCCCTTGAAGGAAGTAGGATCATACTTCTCTTGTTGAGGAACAAACTTCGTCTTGGGGTATTGATCTTCTTCCCACTCAACTCCATTGGGATTGAACTTTCGTTCAAAACCAACACCTTGATTCTTCCGGTGCCTTCCTTGCTTGCGTACAAGTTCCTTGAATTGCTTACTCCCGGCAAGGCTCTTGTATACACCTTTCTCTATAATTCCCTTCAATAAGCTATTTTCTTGCTCAAGTGTAACTTGGCTAAGAGTTTCATTAGTGGAATCAAGAGAATTACTAGAAGCAACAATATTGGATTTAGCATAATCATTGTTACTACTAGAGGAAGAATCTTTCTTGTTCTTGTTACTAGACTTGACTTGAGGCATGTAAGTAGATAAGAGTAAACGCTTGGCAATATAAGAAGAACTTTTCTTGCGAAGATCATCATTGATTGCCTTTAAGAACTCATGCTCTTGCTCAATATTGAGCTTTTCAAAGCATAACTTCTCATGAGCCCTTAAAAGTTCTCGATGATTTTCGAAGATAGTTTCATGAGCTAACTTAAGAGTGTTTAGTTCTTTAGTTAGAAGCTCAATCTTATACTTATCATTGTCATTCATTTTATCTTGTTTAGCATGATTAATTGGCGTTTCATCATAGTATTCATCACTACAGTTGTCAACAAGTAAATCATCATCACCTAGCAAGTCATCTTCATCACTATTGAAATCAACATACTCGGATGAGTTACCTTAGGGCCTTTAGCCATGAAGCATCTTCCAATTCCTTCATTTGGTGAGTCAAATATGTCATAGGAGTTGGTTGACACAAGTGCTAGACCGGCAACACCTTCATCTTGAGTATGTTCAGAGTCGGAGTGATAGCTTCTCTCGGAGTGATGTTTAGAGTCGGAACCGGATACCCATTCACCAACATGAGCTTGGTGTCTTCGTTTTGTGTAGCTCTTTGATGACTTGTCCTTCCTTTTCGAATCTTTGCTTCTTCGTGAGGGTCTTCGTTCATAACAATCATCTCTACTCCTTCTCTCTCTTGGCAGTGATTCTTATCTTCTACTTCTTCTCTTTGGAGAATCTTCTCTTCTTTTGTAGGGTGCCGTACACTCATTGGAATAGTGTCTGGGTCTCCCACAATTGTAGCAATTGCGCTCTCGACTGGAAGATCTCTTGTCATTGTAGGACCTTGACTTAGAGCTTCTTTCTTTGCTTCTACTCTTGTAGAATTTGTTGAAATTCTTCACCATTAAGCTCAATTCTTCTATGAAGTTTTGTTTCTCACTTGATGATGTGGGGGCTTCACATGAGGCTTTGTAAGCACCACTTGACTTGTTGTGAAGTTCCTCCTTATCCTTGAGTGACATTTCATGAGCAACAATTCTGCCAATGACCTCCGTTGGCTTGAGATTCTTGTAATTGGGCATCATCTGAATTAATGTGCACACGGTATCATATTTTCCATCCAATGCTCTTAGGATCTTCTTGATGATGAATCTGTCGGTCATCTCTTCACTCCCTAAGCCGGCAATCTCATTTGTGATAAGAGCAAGCCTACAGTACATTTCAGCGACACCTTCACCATCCTTCATTTTGAACTTGTCAAGCTGACTTTGGAGCACATCCAACTTGGATTCCTTGACGGAGTCGGTACCTTCATGCATATCAACCAAAGTGTCCCAAATTTCCTTTGCATTCTCAAGACGGCTGATTTTGTTGAATTCTTCGAGGCACAATCCGTTGAAGATGATATCACAAGATTGAGCGTTGTATTGCAGCATCTTCAATTCTTCCGCATTAGCTTCACGGTTCGGCTCTCTCCCATCAAAGAATTCACCTTGCAAGCCAATACAAATAATAGCCCAAATGGCGGGGTTATGTCCAAGAATATGCATTTTCATCTTATGCTTCCAACTAGCAAAATTAGTTCCATCAAAGTAAGGACCTCTACGGTGATAATTTCCCTCGCTAGATGCCATACTCTCCTAGGTTGTGAAACCAAGGCTATGAGCACCAAAAGCTATGGAAATCAAAGCAAATGGAGACCAAAGCTCTAATACCACTTGTATGACCTTGAAGTATGTCTAGAGGGGGGTGATTAGACTACTTGACCAATTAAAAACTTAACCTTTTCCCAATTTTAGAGTTTGGCAGATTTTAGCAATCTTTGGACAAGTCAAGCAATCATCACACAAATCAAGCAAGCATGCAAAGAGTATATAGGCAGCGGAAATTAAAGCATGCAACTTGCAAGAAAGTAAAGGGAAGGGTTTGGAGGATTCAAATGCAGTTGGAGACACGGATGTTTTTGGCGTGGTTACGATAGGTGGTGCTATCGTACATCCACGTTGATGGAGACTTCAACCCATGAAGGGTAACAGTTGCGCGAGTCCACGGAGGGCTCCACCCAAGAAGGGTCCATGAAGAAGCAACCTTGTCTCACTAGCGGTAGATCTTCACGAAGTAGGCGATCTCCTTGCCCTTACAAACTCCTTGGTTCAACTCCACAATCTTGTCAGAGGCTCCCAAGTGACATCTAGCCAATCTAGGATACACCACTCTCCAAGAAGTAACAAATGGTGCGTTGATGATGAACTCCTTGCTCTTGTGCTTCAAATGATAGTCTAACCAACACTCAACTCTCTCTCATAGGATTTGGATCTGGTGGAAAGAAGATTTGAGTGGGAAGCCACTTGGGGAAGGCTAGAGATCAAGATTCATATGGTAGGAATGGAATATCTTGGCCTCAACACATGAGTAGGTGGTTCTCTCTCAGAACTGGTAATTTGGAAGTGTAGGTTTGTTCTGATGGCTCTCTCCATGAATGAAGAGGAGGTGGAGGAATATATATAGCCTCCACACAAAATAAAACCGTTACACACAATTTACCAATCTCGGTGAGACCGAATCAACAAACTCGGTCAGACCGATTTAGTAAACCTAGTGACTGTTAGGATTTTCAATGGGACCAAAATGCAACTCGGTAGGACTGATATGGTTAGGATTAGGGCATAACATAATCTCCGTAGACCGATTACACAAACTCGGTGACACCGATTTTGGTAATTAGCTTACCAGAGAGTTGGTCAGGTAAATTCAGTGGGACCGATTTGCTCTTTTCGGTGAGACCAAAATGTTACAAAAGGGAAACAGAGAGTTTACATTGCAATCTCGGTGGGACCGATCGCTCACTCCGGTTAGACCGAAACGTTACAAAGGGAAACATAGGGATTACAATCCCATCTCGGTGAGACCGAGATCCCTATCGGTGAGACCGATTTGCCTAGGGTTTGTGGCAGTGGCTATGACATTTGAACTCGGTGGCGCCGGATAGAAAGAATCGGTGTGACTGATTTTGACTTTAGGTTTAGGTCATATGTGGATGTGGGAAAGTAGTTGAGGGTATTTGGAGCATATCACTAAGCACATGAAGCAAGAGGCTCATTAAGAAACACCTCATCCCTCCTTGATAGTATTGGCTTTTCCTATAGTCTCAATGTGATCTTGGATCACTAAAATATAAAATGTAGAGTCTTGAGCTTTTGAGCTTGAGCCAATCCTTTTATCCTTAGCATTTTGAGGGATCCACTTTTCTCATCCATGCCATGCCATTCATTGAGCTTTTCCTGAAATATTCATCTTGGAATAATGTTAGCTCAATGAGCTATATGTTGTTATGAATTACCAAAACCACCTAGGGATAGTTGCACTTTCACCTCGCGACACTCATGACCCGCTTTTGCACGGGCGAGGACAGCTGGATGGCTCGTAGAAACATCACACCCAAAAACTCAGGCGATTCAGACGCCAGGGATAGCAGCGACAAGCCATGACGAAATAGACACAAGCGTCACAACAATGGCGATAACACCGAAGACACGGTAGTCAATGCCGGATTCAGAGGCTCTAAATCCGGACATCGGAAAAAGCAATTCAAAAGAAACAATCCGGGCTCGTCCAGTTTGGAATGCATACTTGATCGCTCATGTCAGATTCACGGCACCCCCAGTAAACCAGCCACCCACACCAACAGAGAATGCTAGGTGTTTAAACAGGCCGTCAAATTGAATGCCGAAAACAAGGAAAAGGGGTTGCATAGCGATGATGAGGAGGAGCCTCGGAAACCGAACACAAGAGGACAGAAGAAATTCCCTCCCCAGGTGAAAACAGTGAATATGATATATGCAACCCATATCCCCCAGCGGGAACGAAAGCGTGCACTAAGGGACGTCTATGCGATGGAGCCAGTCGCCCCAAAGTTCAACCCATGGTCCTCTTGTCCGGTCACTTTCGATCGCAGGGACCATCCTACCAGTATCTGTCATGGTGGTTCGGCCGCATTGGTCCTAGACCCCATCATTGACGGATTCCATCTCACACGAGTCCTCATGGACGGTGGCAGCAGCCTGAACCTGCTCTATTAGGATACAGTGCGCAAAATGGGCATCGACCCCTCAAGGATCAAGCCCACAAAAACCACCTTCAAGGGTGTCATACCCGGTGTGGAGGCCTATTGTACGGGCTCAATCACACTGGAAGTGGTCTTCGGATCTCCGGATAATTTCCGAAGCAAGGAGTTAATCTTCGACATCGTCCCCTTCCATAGTGGCTATCATGCACTGCTCGGACGAACCGCATTCGCCAAATTCAATGTGGTACCGCATTATGCATACCTCAAGCTCAAAATTCCAGGACCTCGTGGGGTTATTACAATTAATGGAAACACAAAGCACTCGCTCTGCATGGAGGTGCACACTGCGGCCCTCGCGGCAGAAGTACAAAACAACCTTCTTAGGCAAACAGCCAATTCGGTGATAAAGAACCCGGACACTGTCAAGCGAGTCCGGAGTATTCCACAACAGGATCATCTGGCACGTCCAGAGCTCGACTAGCAATCCGGCCTCTGTCCTAGTCCCAGTCAAGCGGCGAAATTTGTGCCGCGTGTACACAACTACGCACTTAAAATATCCTGGGCACAGGCGGAGGCACGGCCATGACACGGTCCACAATGCAGTTCGACCGCCCCGGGAACCACGCTTATTTGCACCTTTTTTCTTTCAGGTCCCTATCTTCAGGAGGCTCTTCCGAAAGATGTAACACCCCAAAAATTTAACCAGGTTTTAGTTATTAAAATTTTGCCAGGAGTTTTAAAATTTTTATTTCTGTTGAGTTCAGAACCTTTCTTTTGATGTTAAGGAGTTTTATTTTTCCCAAGTGGAGCTTTCCAAAATATATTGGACTTCTATGCTCTCTCTTTAAAAACATTTCTTAATCAGTAGAATTACTTATTAAATTATTTCATCCTGAGCTTTATCCATTAAAATGACTTTCTTTAACTTTTGGAGCTCTTTTTGAACTGCAACCAGTTGATATATTTATCTAAAAATCCACCCAAAATTTGGAGATGTCATGTGATGTCTCTAAATCACTTTTGTGCAATAATATATTTATTTCATTGCATATTTTGAGTTTTAGACCTGTTTTTCAAATCTGGTCAAGTGGACACTTTTGCACTATAGCCTAATTAAATATTTCCCTCGAGCCTCCACCAAAATTATGGGATGTCAGTGGTAGCATGCCATCCAACTTTTTGCAAAAACCTTGTGATGTTCTATGGAGAAATTAAGTGCACCAACCTCTTTTTCATTCTGGACCAGACTTGTGTTTTCTACTGCAACCCCATTCATTCTTGCTCAAGTGACCTTGTGCTTTCTCATGCTTATAGTCAACCCTGCAAAACCCCGAAGTCCAGGAGCATGCACTCTTTGGAACACTTTGGGTCCATGTAATGATGCCATTTACTCCCTGTCCAGAATTGTAGTTTTGCAAAACTTGCACTAGCAAGTTTCTCCTTTTGGCAAACTAACCTCACCACCCCCTCTTTCTTCTAAAGAGACCCCACTCTAGGAGATTTGGCCACCCCAAGAACTGCCTAGGTGCCTTTGGCATTTTGTCAAACACCCTGAGTGCATAGCCAGATTTGGCATGATTTCAAGTTTACATTGTGAACTTGAGCCCCTGATCTATCCACCATGTCCCTTGATTCTCTTGCTCACCCTAAACCAGCCCTGTTTCTTGCCAGCCTCAACCGCGACCTCTAGGCTACCCTAGCATTTCATCGAGCACGTCCCGGGAATGCTCTGGGCGCGGCCAGAGCGTGCGCTTGGCACGCACGTGCACCCAAGCCGTTGTGTCCCACCCCGCACTCACTCCGGTCCGTGACCGACCGCAGCCAGCACGTCGTGTCCCCTTCTGCAGCCCACGAGCCCCACAGCTCTCGCCACATCTCCGGCGGGCCAGCAGCTAGCCGCCACTGCCGCCCGACAGCTCCTGCGCTGGCCAGCGCCGCCCAAGCCACCTCCACTCGCCAGCTCGCCCTTGGAGCAGTAGCCGCTCGTCTGCTAGCTCCTGCCGCCATTCCCAGCCTCGCCACGATGCCCTGCAGCTACAGAAAGACGGTCGCCGACGAGCTCATCCGTGGCCGTCGCTGAACCGCCTCGACTCGCCTATTTAAGGGAGCCCCGAGCCCGTTCCCACACACAGGCAACCTCAATGGCGCTTCCCCTAGCTTGCAATCGACCCGGGGAGGTTTTCTTCCCCGTCTCTGGCAACTCCTGCCGCCGCCACCGCCCCGGCCATTCCGGCACCACTAGGACCTCCCCCTCTCCACTCTCTCCACCAGGAGCCTTCTCTTCCTCCCGTGAACCCTTTCCCCTACTAGATTTTGATCGAGAACCACCGCAGCCCCAAAAGCACTTTGCTCCCGAGGCCTCCTCTGCCGCGAAGCTCACCGTCGGCGACTCCCTCCACCCCTGCCGACCCAACGACCACCGGGAGGACCGCCTCGGTCTTGCGGATCCATCTCGACTCTCTGGAGCCCGCGGGGAGCAGCCATTCGCCGGCGTTGATCGCCGTCGCCTCGCCTCCGTTCGGGCGAAGGAAGAAGAGGGAGGGATGGACTGGTCAAACCTGACCAGTGGGCCCCCTGGACCCACTGTCAGTGACCCCGCCCCAGTACACATGGGTTAAGTGGAAGCGCGTTTCCAAAATGCGCCTTCGACGTGTACGTATATATTCGAAACGTTTTCTTTTCCGTTTTAATTTAAATAACAGATTTTTTGACCAAACTTTGACCGGCTGTATCTTATTAAATACAACTCCAAATAAATTAATTATTTTTCCTACCTCTCTCAAATATTTTCTAGTTTATTTTAAGATTTATTTGAAAAAATTTCAAAACAACTTTTTGTGCTGTTTTGATTTTGTGTGTTAATTCATACATATTTTTTTAAAAATAGGATTCTTGAAGATTTCAAGATGTTTTGGAATGCACCCTGCTTTCCCATGACCTGAAGGCAAGCATTGTGAACCCTGGTGTAATTTTTGTGTGTTTTGCTTGACACGGTGACAACACCACCCCGACACGAGCATACGTCATTTTATGTGAGGATGTGTTCCTACTCATGAGTACATGTTAGTGAATTTCATGCAAATGGAGTTGATATGGTTGTGATGGAAATCACCGTCATATGCCTTTCACGCATACCGGGAGGAAAGCCGGGAAGGCCTCTGTCTTGGGTAGACACGGTCTTGTCCCGAGTACTCCATCGAGACGGTCGTGTCCGGTATGGCATGAGGGGGTATGTCGCGTGGTGTTTCTATTTGTTGGTTGAAGTATATGTATTGTTATGCTAATCTTGCAGGAAATATTTGAACCTCCTGAGTCGACCGTAGATCGAGTCTTGTGCCAGTACCCCCCATACTTGCTTCGTACTATCACTCATCTCTAGAACAAGTAGGGTACGGTTCAGTAAGTTGTCAACTCCTTTCCTAGCACACACCGTACAGAGAGGCCATGGTGGAAGATACTGGAGGCATCCGGTAGTCATGCCACCGAGTCCGGGAGCATGGGTGTTTCGGTTGTAGCCGAAGGGGGTAGCTCCCTAGTTTGCGCGCGGTATAAATTTTGTGATCCCATGTTACGTCAAGGTTGTAGCCTCCCCACTTAGAGTTTTGCTTGACAGGTGTCGTGGGTGATTCCAGACACATGTGAGTTAAGCTGGTGTGTGCAAGTTAGGTGTGTTTCCAACTAAAAGACCATAGACGGAATTAGTCTTGAGGACTAAAGGAATCCATCACTCGTGGGTAAAGAGTACACCCTCTGCAGAGATTAAACCTATTCGAATAGCCGTGTCCATGGTTAAGGATTACAGTCTGGGATGAGTCAAGTGTCAGTCTTCGGAGGTGAAACCGTTAAACCAAAACTGGAATCACGACTTGTGACTTGTGATAATTATGATTATTATTTTTGGTGTGGACTAACCCGTGATAATTATTGGTATTATCGAATATCCCTGGGATGGTTCTACCTCCTGGATATTCACTATGATTCCTTTTAAAGCCCTTTATGTGGTGTCGCTAAGACGCGCGACTGCGGCATTTCTTTTAAAGCCCTTTATGTGGTGTCGCTAAGACGCCTGACTGTGGCATTTCTTTTAAAGCCCTTTATGTGGTGTCGCTAAGACGCCCGACTGCGGCATTTCTTTTAAAGCCCTTTATGTGGTGTCGCTAAGATGCCCGACTGCGGCATTTCTTTTAAAGCTGTTTATGTGGTGTCGCTAAGACGCCCGACTGCGGTATTTCTTTTAAAAGCCCTTTATGTGGTGTTGCTAAGACGCCCGATTGTGGCATACTTGTTATTTATTTCATAATTTTAATACTACTATGTTATTGCATATTCATAAATAACATGCTTGCACGCATCAGAGTTTTATTTATCTTTTGTGACTGTCATCATGAGCATAAAATAATTTCAGCACATCATTGTTATATTATACCTGTGTTCATAATGTTTGCGAGTACATTCAAAGTACTCACTGGCTTGTCCCTGGCTATTGTCTTGGCCAGATTTTCTTGCACGGAGAGAAGCGATCGTGGCGACAGCCCCGGAACCTAAGCAACGGTGATAGCAGCCTCACGAAGATAGGAGTTAACCTAGTCAGCTGTTCCTGTGGGAATTTGAGTCCCATAGACACTGATGATCCACAAACCGCTTCCGCCATCAATCATTAGAAACCATTTGTTGTAGTCACAGGCCATAATGGTCTTGTACTACATATTTTGTATTTTTCTTGGAATTTCTGTATCAAGTTGGTGCCTCATCAGCTAACAGTTATCCTGGGGCTGGTGAGCACAAGGGCCATTTTCTGGAAATTAACACCCGGAGAATCGGTCCCCACAAAAGACCGGCTATCGGACACATAGCGGGACGGACACACCAGGAGGACAAGAAGCTTTGGCGCACAAGGGAATCCTCAGCAAGTCTCTGATAACGATCGTTATACCTATTTTACATACCCGCATACAGCCCACCCCTGGTCATGATGTGTCAAACAGTCCCATTTTGCTTATCACACTACTTGTATATGTACGCTTTGACATATCATTTGAATAACAAGGGAAAATAGTGTATAGCGCCAGCTTGCTATTACGTTTATTTACCCCTTTCCTTTACTGCTTATTTATTATAACTGTGCATTTTGGCACGACCAGTTTGCCAGGGGCTTCAGTGTACCCCATAACCTGGCAAGAAAAGTCCGAATACTTTTGACAGTGCGGCAACCCGAACTTATAGCACTATATGCATCAGCTCTGAATCATGTCTTGGGTCAATAGTTGGGTTTGCCCGGCTCCTATGTTTTGGTACCTTACGTTCCTCTATATCGGCTAAGGTAGCGCAGGGAGAACTACTGTCATTGTGTCCCGATTCTTCCGAACGAGCACCTCAGTAGAGAAAGCCGAAAAATGACTGTCATGATAAGGCGAGAGCTGGTCGCTATTTGAGAGGTCTCAAATCCTTAAAGATTTTTTCCGCTTCATGCGAGGAATCGGCCTCGTCCGATTTAGGCATGTATAGCGCCCCGAGTCCGGCCTTCCGGATACTAGGGGCTTCGCCAAAATTTAAAATTGTAGACTTCTATGGCTAAGTGAGAGCGTTAAAGCCGTACAGTATGATTGCCTCATTCGCGGCGCTAAACACCTCCTTAAAAGGACCAAAAATTTGGATAAAGAGCGTTTATACTTATCCCGAACACCCCAGTACTAGTTACATGGGGGCAGAAGCCGACGACTGGGAACTCTCAAGAATTTATAAACGGCCGCAAAGAAGGTAATATTTTAAATTAACAAGTGCCATATAGTGCACATGAACTCGTTTTCATATTACAGGATGACATGAGTACATTCATTCAAATATTACATCCTTGGTACATTCATCTGCCACAAGGCGAGCACCCTTAATGACTGTCACGCCCAATATGCGATACTATCCTAAAGAGGCTCGAAGGTCCCACCAAGGATAGAACCACATATTGAAACGCTTTTGCAAGGTGGATATCATTACATCAACATTACATAATAGATGGGGATACATACAAGAGGCATACAATGCCACACGAATACAACACCATCATACATAAAAGCATCATCCGACTATGGATGAAACACAAACAGAAACTCAAATGACAACCACCCTGCTAGCCCAGGCTGCCGACCTGGAACCTATCCCCTGAATGATGAAGCAGAAGAAGAACTGACAACAAGCAAGCATCGCTCGCGCGTCATGATCATCGCAACCTGTACCTGCAACTGTTGTTGTAGTAATCTGTGAGCCACAAGGACTCAGCAATCCCATTACCATGGGTATCAAGACTAGCAAAGCTTAATGAGAAAGGAAGGGGTAAAGTGGTGAGGTTGCAGCAGCGACTAAGCATATATGGTGGCTAACATACGCAAATAAGAGCGAGAAGAGAGCAAATGGAACGGTCGTGAAACTAGCAATGATCAAGAAGTGATCCTGAACTCCTACTTACATCAAACATAACCCAAAACCGTGTTCACCTCCCGAACTCAGCCGAGAAGAGACTATCACGGCTACACACACGGTTGATGCGTTTTAATTCGGATCTGGTGTCAAGTTATCTACAACCGGACATTAACAAATTCCCATCTGCCCATAACCGCGGGCACGGCTTTCAAAAGTTTAAACCCTGCAGGGGTGTCCCAACTTAGCCCATGATAAGCTCTCGCGATAAACGAAGGATATACCTTCTCCCAGGAAGACCCGATCAGACTCGGAATCCTGGTTTACAAGTAAATGGTAAAACAAGACCAGCAAGACCGCCCGATGCGCCGACAATCCCGATAGGAGCTGCACATATCTCGTTCTCAGGGCAACACCGGATGAGACAGGCTACGAGTAAAACCAGACGTCGAGTATCCCCGAGGGGTCCCTGCAGGCGGCTCGGTTCGGACCAACACTTAGACAAGCACTGGCCCAGGGGGGCTAAAATAAAGATGACCCTCGGGCTCCGGAAACCCAAGGGAAAAAGGGCTAGGTGAGGCAAATGGTAAAACCAAGGTTGGGCCTTGCTGGAGGAGTTTTATTCAAAGCAAACTGTCAAGGGGGTCCCATAAATCACCCAACCGCGTAAGGAACGCAAAATACGGGAACATAACACCGGTATGACGGAAACTAGAGCGGCAAGAGTGGAACAAAACACCAGGCATAAGGCCGAGTCTTCCACCCTTTACCAAGTATATAGATGCATTAATTAAATAAGAGATATTGTGATATCCCAACATAATCATGTCCACCATGGAGCAATCTTCAACTTCACCTACAACTGACAATGCTATAAGAGGGGCTGAGCAAAGCGGTAACATAGCGAAGCAATGGTTTGCTAGGAAGGGTGAAAAGGTTAGAGGCTGACATGGTAATTTGGGCGGCTTGAAGAGCAAGTGATAGGTAGCTCAGCAAAGCGATAGAACGAAGCAACTAGCATAGCAATGATAGTAGTGAGATCCAAGGTGACGGTCATCTTGCCTGAAATCCCGCTAGGAAGAAGAACGATTCCATGAAGAAGACAAGCGGACGTAGTCGAACAAATCCTCATGACTCCGGAACGAAACCGAAGCTAGCGAGAGAAGCACACCGGAAAGAAGCAAACAACATGGTAAACAAACATCACATGCACAGGGCATGATGCACAATCAAGTATGATGCATGTCCGGTTTAATGAGGCATGGCATGGCAAGTGCAACAAACAGTACTACAAGTTAAGTGGAGATCAATATGCAACGAGTTGCATATTGACGAAACACCACATTCATTAATTTAGTTCACTCTTGTTTATGTACCCAACAATATTAAATGTTGATTAACATGGCAATAGGTGAAGTATAACAAAACTACCTATCTAGGCAATTTTAAAGGAGGCCGGAAAGAACAAACAACAATTCCGGAAAATCCTCATGTCCATATTTCAAATTTGGTACTGTTCTGCCCTAAAACATATTTTAAGGTTGTTAAACAGGAAAATAAAGTGGACCATGTTAAACTAGGCATTTTTCCACCCCATTTACATATAAAGTTTATTTAAAATGGAGCTACGGTTATTTAGTTATGAAATAAAGCATTTTAACATGGCATTTGAGCAAATTTAAACAAACAGCATTTTAAACATTTAAACCATGGATGAAAGTGGCATATTAGTAATCTACACAAAATTCTAAGCATTTTACATATATAAATTATTTAAATATGATGCACGGTTCATGAGTTATTATATGCATGATGCTTAGGGGTTTTTCTGTAAAACTGCAGATCACTGGATAATGCTAAAATCGCAGACAAGAAAACAAAACAGTACGCGGGCCAAAACTGTTGGATCTGGGCTGCTCACCACGGGCTGAGGCCCAGGTCGGTGAGGTGGCAGGGGAAGCAGGCCGGCTGGCTTGAGGCCGAGCGGCCCTGATGGAGTTGGTGAGGGGCGCGGTCAACGGGACGACGAGCCAACTGCTCCTGCTCGTAGCAGAAGAAGCAGAGGACACAGCGGCAGCGGTGGCGCATGAGGCGTGACGCGGCAGGAGCTCCGGCAAGGCGGCCTCGTCGGGGATCAATCGGAACGGGACTGGAACGGCGGGGTCCGGCGGATCTGGGCGCAGGGATGGGGCTCCAGCGGCGCGACTTGGCTCCATGGAGATGGCACCATGGGTTCCTACAGGGGGAAGATATGGGGAGGTGAGGGGCATCCAGAGGAAGCAGAGAAAGGAGAAAAGATGGACATGGCAGGGAGTGGGAGAACCTGGCGGGAGGCTGCTTCGGCGAGTTCCAGCGGCAGGGCGGTCGACGGCCGAAGGGAGGCGCGCGTGCGGAGAGGCGGCGAAGTGATGAGCCGGAGGAGGCGGTTGGCGCTCAAACGAGGGGCTCCTGGCTCGAGGGCGACGAGCGTGGGGCGCTGCTGCTGCTGGCGGAGCAGGACAAAGGCAGAGGGCGACGGGGCTCATCTGTTGGTGGTGGTTGCCGGCGGCGAGGCGAGGTGGTCGGAGATGAGGCGAGGTGGAGGAGCACAGGGTGGCTCGGGCCTCCGAGGATACTGGCGCGGCGAGGATCTCGGGCAGGGAATAGCGGAGGAGCTCGGGGATCGGGTTACCCGATTGGTCAACCGCGCAAGATGAGGGAGGCTGTCGGGGAGGATTTGGATCGGGAGGGATGCCGAGGAAATGAAGTGGCGGCGGCTAGGGAGGATCCCTAGAAAATAGGGTTAGGTCCAAACTGGACTAGGAATAGACTATATATATATATATATATATGGAAAAAGAGGGGAGTTGGATCATCCGATCAAAATCCGACGGCCGAGAATAAATTGCATAGGGGAGTCCAGCAAATAAATGCAGATGTTTTAGGGATGTTTGGGGTTGATCCGGATTCATCGGTAACGACAACCCGGATCGGGTTTGGGGAAGTTTCGGACACGCACGCAAGGGGGTTTGGTCGTCACGGTCAAGAGGGAAGCAAAAACCCGATTGGTCTGGAACGGTCTGCGCGAGCAAGGCGATCCGAGGGAAGGTGATGAAGGCAAAGGGAGAAACGGCAACGACGAACGAATGTAAGTTTTGAAAAATGACGGCAACGAAGTGTTGATGCAATGCTGATGATGCTGTGAGATGAAATGAATGACATGAACAAAATGCAAAACAAAAGACAAAACCCAACCACGAAGGAAATATCATATCGCATCTCCAGAAAAGGCAAGAGTTAGAGTTACGAATATGGAAAGTTGCATCCAGGGCGTTACAACACTCCACCACTACGAGAGGATCTCGTCCCGAGATCTAGGATGGCACCGGAGAGAAATGGAAGAGGAAGAGAAGAGGTAAAACTAAGTTGCTTCTTTGACGAACGAGTGAAACCACGAACCTTGAGAGGTTGAGCAATTTATAAGAAAGAGTACAACAGAGATGAACAAGATTGCAACAATCCGTTAGAAAAGAGGAACAAGGAACATTATGAGAACTTGACGGTTGCAAAGACACGAATCAAGAGTTTAATGGACAAGATAGAATTTGAAACCACTCCGGTTAAAATTAGATAGAGAAGGAATAAGATTGATATAATTTGGGCAGCACTCCGATTGAAAGAAGAAGGAAACCTTGATAAGATGAAAAGCACTTGAAGAGATGACACAACACTCCGGTTAAATGGATGAGCAAGGAAAAAGAACACGATCTTGAGAAAACGAGATGATTGGTCGAAGAGAGCAACATCACAATGCCTCCGGAAGAAATGAAAGAATGGAATGGAATGAACGGAGGGAAACAAGATCTTGAAAGAACACGTTTACAAGAAATGCTAGAACGGAGTTGTTGGAAAACCAACAAGAAAAGAATAAGCTTGTAGTGGGCTTATGGAAACATCTCAACACTTGAGGTGAAATTATACCACTAACGAAAAACAATTGCTTGTTTGAGATCAATGAAGAGATGAAAAACCTCTTTCACCGAGAAGGATATGGAGAAAGCTTGGATCATTGATAAACACCACAATTAGCAACATTCCTTCGGGAAGGCTTTTAGGTGAAATCTTTACCGAGCTAACTCCAACGAAGAGATTGATGGATTTAAAATACCTCATTCTTGAGAACATGTGAATCAAGAAACACGAACTCAAAATTATCAAGAATGACATAACACCACCTCAAATGATAAGGTAGAAAGAATTGCACTTCGCAATTCAAGATGAAGAATACTTGAACTCCTCAAAACAAAATGTGTGTTGAGCACCATGTTTACTTTTGAGTATAGCTTGGCGGGTCATAACTTCAAGAGAAATCTTGAAGAACAATTGAAGAATGAAAAGAGTCCTTGACGAACCACCATGTAGAGCCTCCATGAAGAACTCCGGTAATAAAAGGATGATAGAAAGAAAGAGAAGTTGAAAACACAAGGTGAAGCCTTGCGATGATTTAGATGGAGCTTCGCGACGAGATAATGCAGAAAACTTGGAACTCCGGAAAAAAAAATAGATGAAACACTAGAACCGAGAATTACTTTATCATGAACAATCTCCGGAAGAAAAGAATTGAATCACCTCGTGGAAATAAGAATAAGATTGATTGTATGCTTATCCTTCATCAAATTAAATTGATGGCAAGCAATGGATTTGGCATACTACTTATTCCCGTAGAAAGGATTAAGAGAGATATAGCGCAAACTTGAAGAAGGTCTTCAATGACCACCAGTAGGATTGAAACAACGAAAGAACGAGTGAATTGATACGATAATGAAGGAAGAGAAATCTTGAACAAACCACCGTAAGAATTGGAAACGAACGAAGTAAAGGGGTGAATCACCGGTAAGAATTAGAGAACGAATGAAGATACTTGAGGGAATTTGATACAAGAGAACAAAGAGATCATGAGCTGATTAGAGAATACTTGAGCGATGCACCGGTAAGATTTGGATAACAAGAGCTGAAGGCTGGAATGAATGATTCTGAGATGATGTGCTCCAGAGAATCAAACTGAAAAGACTCCTGAATAGATCCGGATGGGTGAAATGAATTCTCACATTCAAAAACAATTATGAGAGGATGGCATGAAACTAGAACCATGAATCTTCAAGAGAATGAAACAAGATTTTAGGAGAAATCTCTTCCTCGGTCTTCAAATGTTGAGAATGATGATGAGAACCACCATGAATTGTTGAGGCACTCCGAAATGAAGAATAGAAAGGTTGAACCAATGATGAAAATATTTGAAAGCGATCTTGGAGAAAGAATATGACTGATGAAAATTCATTCTTACGTCAAACTTCGCAAAGAATTTGGGAATGGCTTAGGGAAAATTAGAAGAGTCGGGTAAGATCCTGGGAAAAGACCTGTGGGTTAGGGCCCACTCAAAATAAAACACCGTTGGAAATGATTTTAAAGAGAGATTGCACCGGTTGAATTAAATAGCTTGAATGAGATAACAATCTCCAAATAGCTTGAACGGATTAAGAATGGAAAACACAAATCTTCTGAGATATCTTCAACACTCTAGAACAAATGAATAGCAAGAGGTGGGTGATTGAGAGGTGCACCGGCATGAGAAAGCATTAGACACGAGGAAAGGATATGATCGACAAAGCTTGAATTGAATCCACCGGAGAAGAAAAAGAGAACGAAGAATGATAAACTCAAAGCTCCGTTAGTATCTTCCTGAGAATCACCGGATAAGAACATTGACGGGAAAAGAATGGAGAAACTTGACATCCATAAGATGGATAATTGATTAAGATATCTGGGTCCTTGAAGAAAAGGGTGGGAGGGCGGGAAAACAAAGGCAACTTTGGGGCAGATGGAATGGACACCGTTGAGAAAACTTAGAGATGATCTTGCAAGTGTTGAAATGATTGGATCCACTTGAAGAGAAGCACGCCGGTTGCAAAAGAATTAACATGATGACCTCGATGATCAAGAAGGATAAGTATTCACATAGCAATATGAGAACACCGTATAGGAAAGGTATGGATTCAACATTTGACTTCGAAGCAACTCGAATACCACAAATAAAACAAAACAAAGGATTTGGCTTGCAGAATAAGACGGAACTAATACATATGATAGAGATTTACCCAATCCCATATCATGCATCTGTCGGAAATATATTCTAGGAGCTACTTGAATTACCACCTATAAACTCCCGAAACTTTTTGGTTATGCAATATGGTGTTGGGGATACAGGGGAAGCAATATATCTCACCCAAACTAACAATCCCTACATCCAGCTGTATCCATCCGTCAACACATAACCAAGAAAACTCCGGAAATCGTGTACCTCAACCTTCAAAAAGCATCCATTATACGAGTTATGGCAATACTCCCGAACTCCCCAGTACTGGGTGACGTTGAGGTTATCTCACCAACAACTGCATAAAAGAGATTTTCTATGTCGGCAAAACTCAGGTATTCCAGAACTGCAACGATAAAATTATGACGACAACACCTCGGAGCTCCACTCCCCGTGTTAATGCCACATAATAGACAGGAGGCACCAAGAACAATGTTCTCATCACAAAACCATCGGAACGATTCCAAGATACCCGCGTGATCCTAAAAAAAATTAGTGAAATTTGAGGAGAGGAAAGACAAAACATCTACGTCAGGAGACCTCACCAGAGCGACGAAGGGGGCTGAGGAGTAAAAAGAATCCTACTCTCCGATATATATAATCCTAAGACTCAAAATAGTTTTCTTCTAGACTCAACAACGGCCAACAATCAAGGGGGCTCCTATGGTCGGTCGAGGCTCTGATACCAACTTGGCACGCCCAATATGCGATACTATCCTAAAGAGACTCAAAGGTCCCACCAAGGATAGAACCGCATATTGAAATGCTTTTGCAAGGTGGATATCATTACATCAACATTACATAATAGATGGGGATACTTACAAGAGGCATACAATGCCACACGAATACAACACCATCATACATAAAAGCATCATCTGACTATGGATGAAACACAAACAGAAACTCAAATGACAACCACCCTGCTAGCCCAGGCTGCCGACCTGGAACCTATCCCCTGAACGATGAAGCAGAAGAAGAACTGACAACAAGCAAGCATCGCTCTTGCGTCATGATCATTGCAACCTGTACCTGCAACTGTTGTTGTAGTAATCTGTGAGCCACGAGGACTCAGCAATCCCATTACCATGGGTATCAAGACTAGCAAAGCTTAATGAGAAAGGAAGGGGTAAAGTGGTGAGGTTGGAGTAGCGACTAAGCATATATGGTGGCTAACATACGTAAATAAGAGCGAGAAGAGAGCAAATGGAACGGTCGTGAAACTAGCAATGATCAAGAAGTGATCCTGAACTCCTACTTACGTCAAACATAACCCAAAACCGTGTTCACCTCCCGAACTCCGCCGAGAAGAGACCATCACGGCTACACACACGGTTGATGCGTTTTAATTCGGATCTGGTGTCAAGTTATCTACAACCCGACATTAACAAATTCCCATCTGCCCATAACCGCGGGCACGACTTTCAAAAGTTTAAACCCTGCAGGGGTGTCCCAACTTAGCCCATGATAAGCTCTCGCGATCAACGAAGGATATACCTTCTCCCAGGAAGACCCGATCAGACTCGGAATCCCGGTTTACAAGACATTTCGACAATGGTAAAACAAGACCAGCAAGACCGCCCGATGCGCCGACAATCCCGATAGGAGCTGCACATATCTCGTTCTCAGGGCAACACCGGATGAGACAGGCTACGAGTAAAACCAGACCTCGAGTTTCCCTGAGGGGGCCCCGCAGGCGGCTCGGTTCGGACCAACACTTAGACAAGCACTAGCCCGGGGGGGGCTAAAATAAAGATGACCCTCGGGCTCCGGAAACCCAAGGGAAAAAGGGCTAGGTGAGGCAAATGGTAAAACCAAGGTTGGGCCTTGCTGGAGGAGTTTTATTCAAAGCGAACTGTCAAGGGGGTCCCATAAATCACCCAACCGCGTAAGGAACGCAAAATCCGGGAACATAACACTGGTGTGACGGAAACTAGAGCGGCAAGAGTGGAACAAAACACCAGGCATAAGGACGAGTCTTCCACCCTTTACCAAGTATATAGATGCATTAATTAAATAAGAGATATTGTGATATCCCAACATAATCATGTCCACCATGGAGCAATCTTCAACTTCACCTGCAACTGACAATGCTATAAGAGTGGCTGAGCAAAGCGGTAACATAGCGAAGCAATGGTTTGCTAGGAAGGGTGAAAAGGTTAGAGGCTGACATGGTAATTCGGGAGGCTTGAAGAGCAAGTGATAGGTAGCACAGCAAAGCGATAGAACGAAGCAACTAGCATAGCAATGATAGTAGTGAGATCCAAGGTCATGGTCATCTTGCCTGAAATCCCGCTAGGAAGAAGAACGATTCCATGAAGAAGACAAGCGGACTCAGTCGAACGAATCCTCATGACTCCGGAGCGAAACCGAAGCTAGCGAGAGAAGCACACCGGAAAGAAGCAAACAACATGGTAAACAAACATCACATGCACAGGGCATGATGCACAATCAAGTATGATGCATGTCCGGTTTAATGAGGCATGGCATGGCAAGTGCAACAAACAATACTACAAGTTAAGTGGAGATCAATATGCAACGAGTTGCATATTGACGAAACACCACATTCATTAATTTAGTTCACTCTTGTTTATGTACCCAACAATATTAAATGTTGATTAACATGGCAAGAGGTGAAGTATAACAAAACTACCTATCTAGGCAATTTTAAATGAGGCCAGAAAGAACAAACAACTATTCCGGAAAATCCTCATGTCCATATTTCAAATTTGGTAATGTTCTGCCCTAAAACATATTTTAAGGTTGTTAAAAAGGAAAATAAAGTGGACCATGTTAAACTAGGCATTTTTTCACCCCATTTACATATAAAGTATATTTAAAATGGAGCTACGGTTATTTAGTTATGAAATAAATCATTTTAACATGGCATTTGAGCAAATTTAAACAGACAGCATTTTAAACATTTTAACCATGGATGAAAGTGGCATATTATTAATCTACACAAAATTCTAAGCATTTTACATATATAAATTATTTACATATGATGCACGGTTCATGAGTTATTATATGCATGATGCTTAGGGGTTTTTCTATAAAACTGCAAATCACTGGATAATGCTAAAATCGTAGACAAGAAAAAAAACACTACGCGGGCCAAAACTGCTGGATCTGGGCTGCTCACCACGGGCTGAGGCCCAGGTCGGTGAGGTGGCAGGGGAAGCAGGCCGGCTGGCTTGAGGCCGAGCGACCCTGATGGAGTTGGCCAGGGGCGCGGTCAACGGGACGACGAGCCAACTGCTCCTGCTTGTAGCAGAAGAAGCAGAGGACGCAGCGGCAGCGGCGGCGCATGTGGCGCGACGCGGAAGGAGCTCTGGCGAGGCGGCCTCGTCGGGGATCGATCAGAACAGGACTAGAACGGCGGGGGTTCGACGGATCTGGGCGCAGGGATGGGGCTCCAGCGGCGCGACTTGGCTCCATGGAGATGGCGCCATGGGTTCCTGTAGGGGGAAGATATGGGGAGGTGAGGGGTATCCAGAGGAAGCAGAGAAAGGAGAAAAGATGGACATGGCAGGGAGCAGGAGAACCTGGCGGGAGGCTGCTCCGGCGAGTTCCAGCGGCAGGGCGGTCGACGGCCGGAGGTAGGCGTGCGTGCGGAGAGGCGGCGAAGTGACGAGCGGGAGGAGGCGGTTGGCGCTCAAACGAGGGGCTCCTGGCTCGAGGGCGACGAGCGTGGGGTGCTGCTGCTGCTAGCGGAGCAGGATGAAGGCAGAGGGCGACGGGGCTCATCTGTTGGTTATGGTTGCGAGCGGCGAGGCGAGGTGGCCGGAGACGAGGTGAGGTGGAGGAGCACGGGGAGGCTCGGGCCTCCGAGGATACTGGCACGGCGAGGATCTCGGGCAAGGAATAGCGGAGGAACTCGGGGCTCGGGCGACCCGATTGGTCAACCGCAGAAGATGAGGGAGGCTGTCGGGGAGGATTTGGATCGGGAGGGATGCCGAGGAAATGAAGTGGCGGCGGCTGGGGAGGATCCCTAGAAAATAGGGTTAGGTCCAAAATGGACTAGGAATAGACTATATATATATATATATATATGTGTGTGTGTGTGTGTGTGTGGAAAAAGAGGGGAGTTGGATCATTCGATCAAAATCCGACGGTCGAGAATAAATTGCTTAGGGGAGTCCAGAAAATAAACGCAAATGTTTTAGGGATGTTCGGGGTTGATCCGGATTCATCGGTAACAACAACCCGGGTCGGGTTTGTGGAAGTTTCGGACACGCACGCAAGGGGGTTTGGTCGTCACGGTCAAGAGGGAAGCAAAAACCTGATTGGTCTGGAACGGTCTGCGCGAGCAAGGCTATCCGAGGGAAGGTGATGAAGGCAAAGGGAGAAGCGGCAACGGCGAACGAATGCAAGTTTTGAAAAATGACGGCAACGAAGTGTCGATGCAATGCTGATGATGCTATGAGATGAAATGAATGACATGAACAAAATGCAAAACAAAAGACAAAACCCAACCACGAAGGAAATATCATATATCTCCGGAAAAGGCAAGAGTTAGAGTTACGAATATGGAAAGTTGCATCCGGGGCGTTACAATGACATTGTCATAATATTGTTCGGGGTGGAGATGCTCCTTGCCCATCGATGGCACCTCCGTTACCAGCTTCTCAGCGTCCATCTTTCACCAGTGCACTTTCACACGGGCCAAAGCCATGCGTGCACCCTCAATGCAGACAGACCGCTTAATGACTTCAAGCCGCGGACAGGCATTCACCATCTGCTTGACAAGGCCAGAGTAGCTGCTGGGCAGGGGCTCGCCAGGCCACAGCCGGACTATGAAGTCCTTCATGGCCAGTTCGGCCGCCTTGTGAAGTTCGACCAGTTGCTTCAGCTGGTCGCTCGAGGGCATCGGATGTTCGGCCCCAATGTACTGGGACCAAAACAGCTTATCCGTCGAGCTCCCTTCCTCAGCCCGATAGAACTCTGCGGCATTAGAGATGCTATGCGGAAGATCTGCGAATGCTCCTGGAGAGATCCGAATTCGGGTAAGTAAAAGGAAAGTATCCTTCACATGCCTGCTTTGCATAATGAAAGCCTTACCCGCAGCTATTTTCTTGGCCGCTTCAATTTCCTGGAGGGCCTTCTGGGCTTCGACCTTGGTGTCTTGCATGCTCTGATGGGCCTTCACAAGCTCCTACTCTTGCGTCTTGGAGTCACGCTCCAAGGATTCAAATTTTTTGACAAAATCCTGGAGCTCTTGCTGGACCTCATCAACCCGAGCCTCTTGTTTTTCAGGCTCGGTGCGCTCCTTGGCCGCTTTGTTTTCGGCCTTGGATAGTGCCTTCTTAAGGGCCGCCACTTCGGTCGTGGCCCCTAGTAAAATTCATCATGCTTCTATTAGCATTAATGATTTTTTTCCTTTATATAACATTCAGACGGGGTATTACTTACCTTTGTTCTCCTCGAGCTGCCTCTTCACGAGACCGAGCTCTTCTTAGGCCCGCCCCAGGCTCTGCCTCAGTCCGGAGACCTCCGCAGTGGTGGCGGCGGGAGCCAGCAGCGACGCCTGCTTATTCACATAGACATAATATGATTAGACTCCAGGGAATAATATTTGATCCTCTGTTTGGCCTTTCTTTCCGAACACCAAATAGAGCATCAGGGGCTACTGTCTATACTGTGATACTTTCTCATAATTTAAATTATTTACCTCAAAGCCTGTCAGGAGGCTGGCACAGGCTTTGGTCAATCCGCTTTTGGCGGACTGAACCTTCGCAATCACCGTACTCATAAGAGTAAGGTGTCCTTCATCAAGGGAAGCGCTCTGAAGCGCTTCCACCAAGTTATCCGATGCCTCTGGATGGACAGAGGTCATCAGCACAGGCGGCTCACCCCCCTGGGCGAGGGGCTGCCTGCCTGAATCCGAAACCACTGGAGGTTCTGGCGCAGTATCCGGCTGGGGGCCAAGCTTACTACGGCCCCCTCATTAGAATCCATGGGGATCTTCCCCCCATGAGCCCGGCATCGGGGGTTTCACCTTGAGGCATCTCCACAACTATCTCTCCCTAGCCCAGTATCCTCTAAGATAACACCTCGGTGTCATCTGCGGGCCGGGGAGTGGAGGCCGTTGGGAGCGAATAACTATTCATCTCCGACCAGCTCAAGGACCCATCCGAGGAGGATAAGTTGATATGGGCTTTGGACGGACTGCATGAACATATTTTGACATAATAAGAAGCCATAAAGCCAAAACATGCAAGAAGTATTATGGTATCCGGATACTTACGACTTCGCCAGGGGCTTGGCCCTGGGTAGCCACTCCTCCTTGCTGTAGGCGGCCATTGTGGAGTGGTCCGGAGGGAGGTTCCTTCCCTTCTTTGACCCTTCGGCCTCCCCGAAAGGGGAGGCCTTCCTTTTCTTCTCCCCGTTGGTTTGGGGGAGAGGGTTTTCTTCTTCCTCCTCATCATTGTCGTAGGAGGAGTGCGCCTCGGTGTCTTCGGATGATGAGTCTGACACCACGTTGTGTCGGAGACTTTTTCTGGTCCCCGTGGCCTTCTTCTCCGGCACCTCATAGGGCGCTGGAAACAACATCTCCATTAGGAGAGCGGTTGTTGGATCTTCAGGCAACGGAGCTGGACAGTCGATCCGCTCCGTTGTCGCCACATAGTCTTGTTTAATTAGTATGATGGCTTAGATTCCTCCCACAATCATACTGAGGAAGGGCACATCTCGTGAAATATAGAGAGCTTACCGGATTGGCGGGGCGCCTTGTGCTGAGCCCGCGGTCGTCGGTGGTGGGAGAAGGAACTTCGACGGCCTTGAACAACACCTTCCAGACGTCTTTGTGCGTCATGTCGAAGAGCTCTCGCAGCGTCTGGTGTTTGGCCGAATCAAACTCCCACATGTTGAATGTCCATCTTGGCACGGGAGAATCCGGCAGAAGAGCATGACCAGGACCATATTGACAAGCTTGATCTTCTTGCTTATCATGTTTTTGATGCAGTTCTGGAGTTTGGTCAGCTCCGCGGGCGCACCCCAGGCTAAGCCATTCCTCTTCCAGGAGGTGAGCCGCATGGGGATGCCAGATCAGAATTCGGGGGCCGCCGCCCAGTTGCCCTCGCGTGGCTCAGTGATGTAGAACCACCCCGACTGCCACCCTTTCACGGTCTCCACATAGGAGCCTTCGAGCCAGGTGATGTTGGGCATCTTGCCCACCATGGCGCCTCCGCACTCCGCTTGCTGGCCGACCACTATCTTCGGCTTCACGTTGAAAATCTTTAGCCACAGGCCGAAGTGGGGCTTGATGCGGAGGAAATCCTCGCACACGACGATAAACACTGAGATGTTGAGGATGAAATTAGGGGCCAGATCATCAAAATCTAGCCCGTAGTAAAACATGAGCCCTCGGACAAATGGGTGGAGGGGGAATCCCAGTCTACGGATGAAGCTGGGGAGGAACACAACCCTCTCGTGGGGTTTCGGAGTCGGAATGATCTGCCCCGCATCCAGGAGCCAGTGCGTGATGTCAGCGGCCAAGTATCCGGCCTCCCGGAGTTTCGTAATGTCCTCCTCCGTGACGGAGGAGGGCATCCACTTGCCTCCCACTCCGGACATGTTTGGAACGGTTGTACGGAGAAGGTGAGAACTGGGGTGCTAGAGCTTGAGCATGCGAGAATGGATGAGCAAAGGAAGAAGAAGGCGTGGGTGAAAAAGGGGAATCCCTATCTCCTTATAAAGGCGGTAGAAACTGTGCGCCTCCCCACTGACCCATTAAAATCGCTTATTCCCCAGGCGCCACGATTGATGGCACGGTTCGGTTACCCATGACCGTATTGACGAGAATCCCGCGATAAGGGGACACGATCTCTGCTTTGCCAAGACGTGTCAAGGAAACCGCCTCACATTATGTGCAGTTGCTAGTTGTGAAAACCGGTTTGAATAAAGACCGGGCCATGGTGTGACGTCACGCTATGAAAAGTTGTCAGCAGATTAGATTCGTGGAATATTGTGCTCTCTTGTTGGGGAATGTAGTAATTTGAAAAAATTTCCTACGCACACGCAAGATCATGGTGATGCATAGAAACGAGAGGGGAGAGTGTGTCCACATACCCTCGTAGACCAAAAGCGGAAGCGTTAACACAACATGTTTGATGTAGTCATGCATCTTCACGGTCCGACCGATCAAGCACCGAAAGCACGGCACCTCCGAGTTCTTGCACACGTTCAGCTCGATGACGTCCCTCGAACTTCGATCCAGCCGAGTGTAGAGGGAGAGTTCCATCAGCACGACAGCGTGGTGACGATGATGATGATGTTCTACCGACGCAGGGCTTCGCCTAGGCACCGCTATGATATTATCGAGGAGGACTATGGTGGAGGGGGGCACCGCACACGGCTAAAAGATCAATGATCAATTGTTGTGTCTCCAAGTGGTGCCCCTCTCCCCGTATATAAAGGAGTGGAGGAGGGGGAGGGCCGGCCCTCTCTATGGCGCGCCCTAGGGGAGTCCTACACCCACCGGGAGTAGGATTCCCTCTTTCCTAGTAGAACTAGGAGCCCTTCCAAGTAGTAGGAGTAGGAGAGAAGGAAAGAGAAAAGAGAAGAGAAGGAAGGAGGGGGCGCTGCCCCTCCCCCTAGTCCAATTCGGACTAAGCCTTGGGGGGGCGCAGCCTCCCCTCTCTCTTTCCCCTAAAGCCCAATAAGGCCCATATATTCCCCGGCGAATTCCCGTAACTCTCCGGTACTCCGAAAAAATACCCGAATCACTCGGAACCTTTTGGAAGTCCGAATATAGTCGTCCAATATATCGATCTTTACGTCTCGACCATTTCGAGACTCCTCGTCATGTCCCTGATCTCATCCGGGACTCCAAACTACCTTCGGTACATCAAAACACATAAACTCATAATATAACCGTCATTGAACTTTAAGCGTGAGGACCCTACGGGTTCCAGAACTATGTAGACATGACCAAGACACATCTCCGGTGAATAACGAATAGCGGAACCTGGATGCTTATATTGGCTCCCACATATTCTATGAAGATATTTATCGGTCAAACCGCATAACAACATACGTTGTTCCCTTTGCCATCGGTATGTTACTTGCCCGAGATTCGATCGTCGGTATCTCAATACCTAGTTCAATCTCATTACCGGCAAGTCTCTTTACTCGTTATGTAATGCATCATCCCGCAACTAACTCATTAGTCACATTTCTTGCAAGGCTTATAGTGATATGCATTACCGAGAGGGTCCAGAGATACCTCTCCAACAATCGGAGTGACAAATCCTAATCTCGAAATACGCCAACTCAACATGTACCTTCAGACAGGGGCGGAGACAGGGGGGCGAGCATGGGCTAGACCCCCAATGACCGCCCCCCCTCAAAGAAATACAATAGGTTCCAGTACTAATACGTACATGTGTATGCGCTAGTGGCCGGAGATTACTGCCTAATTTTGTTATTTAAGCCCATAGTATCGTAGTTTTGCACGCACCAAAGCCCAGGATGCAACAAAAATAGCCCATCTAACTGATGCCCACGTATATAGACGATAGATCAAGGACTCCTGGTCGTTCGTTAGGTCCGTTCTTGCCTCACAAACAGATCGATAGACCCATCTATCTCGCCGTCGCCGCTCGGATGCTAGGACGTCTGCCGCCGGCCCCAAGTCGCTGACAATAGACTTGATTGCTGGCTTGTCGAGGCAGCCAAGTACCCCGCGAATACGGCATCTGCCGCTGATCGTCCTTGGTCGCTTGCGTACGCCCACACACAACCAAATAATTAGGCAAGGTACATACACAGTATTATACTATATATACAGAAGTTTTGCTAGTATGATCTAACCCCGTTTGCTTTTGTTTGGCTGTATACTTTGTTAGTTGGAAAACGAAGATAGTCTCAAATTTATGCTAGTGCCGATTATTTTTGATCTAGACATTGGTAATAGTGATACTAAAGCTATATTTTTGTTTAAAAATCCCAAATAAAGTATGGCCAGTTTTAAATATATTTTTTTCAAAAACTAGTATGAGTCTAAGTATTTGAGATGATTGGATATTACCTATAATATTTCCAAACATATGTTATACACTACTTCTGATCGATATATCGTACTATAGTACTATACTTTTGATCGTCATCACTTGCCCCCCCTATGTCCAAATCCTGACTCCGCACTTGCCTTCAGAGACACCTGTAGAGCTCCTTTATAATCACCTAGTTACGTTGTGACGTTTGGTAGCACACAAAGTGTTCCTCCGGTAAACGGGAGTTTCATAATCTCATAGTCATAGGAACATGTATAAGTCATGAAGAAAGCAATAGCAACATACTAAACGATCAAGTGCTAAGCTAACGGAATGGGTCAAGTCAATCACATAATTCTTCTAATGATGTGATCCCACTGATCAAATGATAACATATATCCATGGTTAGGAAACTCAACCATCTTTGATCAATGAGCTAGTCAAGTAGAGGCATACTAGTGACACTATGTTTGTCTATGTATTCACACATGTATTATGTTTCTGGTTAATACAATTCTAGCATGAATAATAAACATTAATCATGAAATAAGGAAATAAATAATAACTCTATCATTGCCTCTAGGGCATATTTCCTTCATCTCTACAGTGGTATGTGGAATTTGTTTTGCAGAGCCGGATACGGTTCTCGTGTTCAAAATCTTCTATGGAGTATTCAGAGAAGGAACCCGCCTTGCAATGCCGAAGACAATCTGCACGCCGGACTCATCGTCATTGAAGCCTTGTTCAGGGGCTACTAAGGGAGTCCTGGATTAAGGGGTCCTCGGACAGCCGGACTATATACTTTGGCCGGACTGTCGGACTATGAAGAAACAAGATTGAAGACTTCGTCCCGTGTCCGGATGGGACTCTCCTTTGCGTGGAAGGCAAGCTTGGCAATTCGGATATGTAGATCTCCTTCTCTGTAACCAACTCTGTGTAACCCTAGCCCCCTCTGGTGTCTATATAAACCGGAGGGTTTAGTCCGTAGGACAACAACAATCATAATCATAGGCTACCTTCTAGGGTTTAGCCTCTACGATCTCGTGGTAGATCAACTCTTGTAATACTCATATCATCAAGATCAATCAAGCAGGAAGTAGGGTATTACCTCCATCGAGAGGGCCCGAACCTGGGTAAAACATCATGTCCCCTCCCTCCTGTTACCATTAGCCTTAGACACACAGTTCGGGACCCCCTACCCGAGATCCGCCGGTTTTGACACCGACAGTGGCCACGATCAGCCACCACATCACCATGCCTGCTTCGAGGACGGTAGCGGGACGTCCCGCCACCGCGCCCTGGTGAAGCGCGAGGCGGAGTCTGATTGAGCTCGGGAGGACGCCGCGGATCCCTCCTCGCGAGCCGTCGCAGGGCGCGCGCCATTTTTATTTTGTTTTTCTCCTTTTCCTGCATTGAGAGAGAGAAGTATGGAGCCCCGTGGGGGCGTGCAAGACTATCACCCCTAATTATCATGCTATTATTATCGTTCCCGAGCTGTGTTATGGTGTTGCGGCTATGTGCTTGCGCGTAGGAACAACTTAGCTCGGGATGTTTGCCGCAGTTTTCGCCTCACGAGGTACCTTCTTGAGGCCTCGCCGGGCATCTTAGGGTCTGCAAGGATCAGTCGGGGGAATAGTTTCTGAACCTTTGTCGCGAGGGTGACCAGCTCAGGTCCGCGAAACCAGGCGAGAAAGGACTCACGAGGGCGTCCGTGCAGCCCCCTCGCGAGGCTTGCGAGAGAGAGAACGAGCCGGGCGAAAACCAAAGATAGAGAATAGGGGCAGGGGACGGAAAACAACACTAGAAGCAACTCCAATAATGGTTCAAACAAGGGAGAATAAGCCAACTGCGGAAAGCAAATGAAAACCGCGTCCGGCACCTAGTCTAGTCTTCGACGTCTTCTCAGCAGCGCGGAGCTAAGTGCTACCACTGGGCATGGGCGGGAGCCCCCGAGGCCCAAGGGCAGCACTCCGAAGACTCCGAGGCGTATACAACCCCAACTCATTATTACGTGAGAGTGTCACGGCTGGCGAGCTTCACAGGCACTGGGCCTTCTTCACAGGCACTGGGCCTTTCTTGGGGCGGCGAGCTTCACAGGTGCCGGGCCTTCTTTACAGGCACTGGGCCCTTCTTCACAGGCACCGGGCCATCTTCATAGGCACTAGGCCTTACTTCACAGGCACCGGGCCTTCTTTATAGGCACTGTGCCTTACTTCAAGGGTAGAACCTCTGGAGGTGCTGAATGTTCCAAGTGTTTGGAATGGGCACCCCTTCCTGGGTCTCTAGGCGCGCGGCGCCAGGTCTGGAAACATGAACAACCTTGAACGGGCCCTCCCACATGGGCGAGAGCTTGTGCAACCCTTCCCTGGAGAGCACCCGCCTGAGCACGAGGTCACCTACCTCAAGTGTCCTAGGGCGCATGTGGCGGCAATGATACCGCCGCAGCACCTGCTGGTATCTCGCTGCGCGTAGTGCGGCCTCCTGACGGTGTTCCTCCCCCAGCACAAGGTCCATCCCCCACATGGCATCCTGTTGCGCTTCGTCAAACACTAGGACCCGCGCGGAGCGACGCCTGACCTCGCGAGGGAGGACCGCCTCTGCTCCGTAGAGGAGGAAGAACGAGGTCTCGCCAGTCGACTTGGTGGCGGTAGTGCGGATGGACCACAACACAGACTGGAGCTCATCGTACCAGCCCCTGCCGCAGGCCTCCAACTTCTTCTTGAAGGTCATGGTTTTGAGGCCTTTCAGGACCTCTGCGTTGGCACGTTCGGCCTAGCCGTTACTCTGGGGGTGTGCCACCGAAGCGTAGCATATCTGCGTTCCAAGGTTAGCACAATATGTTTTGAAGAGACTGTTGGTGAACTGCGAACCGTTGTTGGTGATGATGCGATTAGGGACCCCGAATCGGCTCACGAGGCCCTTGATGAACTTGACTGTGGAGCCAGCTGGGATGGTGCGGACAGCTTCCACCTCCGCCCACTTGGTGAACTTGTCGCTGGCGACGTAGAGGTAGTGGTAGCCCCCATGCGCTCGAGGAAACGAGCCCAAGATATCTAGCCCCCAGACCGCGAACAGCCACAAGGGTGGGATGATCTGCAGGCCCTGAGCTAGCTGATGAATTTGCTGGGCATGGAATTGGCAAGCTTCGCAAGCCCTCACCAGCTCGATTGCATCGTTAAGTGTTGTAGGACAGTAACACCCGTTGCGAAACGCCTTGCCGACGAGGGTCCGTGATGACGAGTGTGCCCACAGTCTCCACTATGCATGTCAGCCAGCAACTCCTTCCCCTGTTCCCTGGAGATGCAACGCAGCAAACCATCGTTTGACCGTTTCCGGTAGAGTTCTCCATCTTGGATGCAGTAAGACCTGGCCTGCCGGGCCACGCATTCCGCGTCCTCCGCCTTCTCTGGTAGAGCCCCTTGCATCAGGTAGTCCTTGACACATGTGCTCATACTTTGGCTCGTACACTTTGTTGGGGAAGTTGACGAAGAGCTGTGAGTCGCCTTTGAAGATGAGGCCCTTCACCCCCAGCGGTGCCGCAGCTTTTAAGCCCGCTATGAGGCTGTCATATTCTGCTATCTTATTGGAGACCTTCTCGCCATGCTGGAAGCGGAGCTGCATGGTGTAATAGAGCTTGTCCTTGGTGGGGGATATAAGCATTGCGCCAGCCCCCACGTCGTGTCGCGAGAATTCTCCATCAAAGTACATGACCCAATCGTCTGGTGCCTCGCTTCATGGGGAAAGTGACCGATCTTTGCCTGCTTCTAGCCCCGGCGCGTCTGTCCATTCTGCCACAAAGTCTGTAGGTGCGGCCCCTAGATGACCCTGGTTGTGCTGAATTCCAACTGAAATGCTTGTAGCTCGTTGTTCCATTCGGCGACCCTTCCAGCAGAATTGGGGCTCCTGAGTACCCTTTCCCATGGGTAGGCCGGGACAACCTTGATGTGGTGGCCTTGAAAGTAATGCTGCAACTTATGCGAGGCCACCAGCAATGCAAGCAAGAGCTTTTGCGGCATAGGGTATCGTGCCCTAGCATCCCGCAACACCGTGCTGACGACGTACACCGGATGCTCGACGAGGGCGGGTGTGCTGACGAAACTCGTGCCCTCCAGAGAATTAAGCGCCTCCTGAGTCGTCGGAGCCCCCAGCTCCTTGCTGCTTGGTGAGGCCCCTTCTGCCCTGGTGGCGTGTTCTTGTTGTGGCTGGTCTCCATCTGCCGAGGCCGTGGCCTTCACGAGGCCTTCCTGGTCTTGCGATGTCGCGGCCGGGGCCGTGGCTGGTCGTGATGCAGCCTTGACCTGGCGCTCTTCCCGAACCGCCAACAGAGCCACACTGGCGGAGTAGGGTGTGGCGGCGAGGTAGAGCACCAGGGACTCGAGAGGGCGCGGTGCCACCATCACAGGAGGGATGGTCAGGTACTTCTTGAGGTCTTGGAATGCTTCGTCATCCTCCTGTGTCCATTTGAACGGGCCTTTCTTCTTCATCAACTTGAAGAAAGGCATGGCACGCTCCCCCAGCTTGGAGATGAAGCGTCCTAACGCGGTTACGTGCCCAGCGAGCTTTTGCATTTCCCGAAGGGTTTGCGGCGGACTCATGTCCTCGATTGCCTTGACCTTCTCTGGGTTGGCCTTGATTCCTCTGTGGGACACGAGGAAGCCCAGCAGCTTGCCAGAAGGAACGCCAAACACGCACTTCTACGGGTTGAGCCGCAGGTCCACTTTGCGGAGGCTCATGAAGGTTTCTTCTAGGTCCTGGATCAATGTCTTCTCCTCCTGAGACTTCACCACAATGTCATCAACGTAAGCCTCGGTGTTTCTCCCGAGCTGTCGGCCCAAGGAGATATGCATCAGTCGCTGGAAGGTTGCGCCCGCATTGCGCAACCCGAACGGCATGCAGGTGTAGCAGTACACCCCGCACGGGGTTTGGAAGGCCGTCTTCTCCACGTCTTCTATCACCATCTTGATTTAATGATAGCCCGAAAACGCATCCAGGAAGCACAGCAGGTCGCACTCAGCGGTGGGGTTGAAAATTAGGTCAATGCGAGGGAGTGGGAATGGATCTTGAGGGCAGGCCTTGTTGAGGTTGGTGAAGTCGACGCACATGCTCTCCTTTCCTCCCTTTTTCGGCACAACAACAGGGTTTGTCAGCCATTTGGGGTAGCGAACCTCGCGAATGAGACCTGCCGCTTCTAGTTTGCGGTTTCTTGGATGATGAAGGCCTACTTCTCCGTGGACTGCCGCCTTGTTTTCTGCTTCACAGGGCGTACATTGGGGCAAAAATTTAGGTGATGCTCAATCACCTATCTTGGGACCCCCGCTAGCTGCTTGGGTTCCCACGTGAACACCTCCTTGTTCGAGCGCAGGAATTTCACTAGTGCCTCCTCCTGGCCGGGGACGAGATTGGCACCTATGGTGAAGGTGGCCGAAGGACCCATCCTCATCAACCGGTACCTGCTTGGTTTCTGCCTTGTCTTGGGTGAACAGATGCTTCTTCTTGGTTGGCATAGCCCCCTTGGCCTTGGAGGTATCAGTGTTGGCGGGCTGTGCTGCCGCGGCTGTCTTGAGGGCGAGCTTGAGCGCCTCAGAGCATCTTTGGTATCTCCAGCCACGGTGAGGGTGCCGCTGCTCCCGGGCATCTTCATGAGGTTGTAGGCCGGATGGGCGCTGCCATGAATTGGGCCAAGGTTGGGTAGCCGAGGATGGCGTTGTATGGTAGGCCAATGCAGGCGATGTCGAAGTTGACCAGCTCCGGGCGGAAGTTGTCGTGTGTGCCAAAGGTCACCGGTAGGGGGATCTGCC
This sequence comes from Triticum dicoccoides, assembly GCF_002162155.2. Taxonomy (NCBI): domain Eukaryota; kingdom Viridiplantae; phylum Streptophyta; class Magnoliopsida; order Poales; family Poaceae; genus Triticum; species Triticum dicoccoides. The sequence continues at coordinate 60,476,052 of NC_041387.1, read as the reverse complement.
CCAGGGAGCCGGAGGAACTGCCTCCGACGCCCGAGAAGGGCTTGCTGGGTTGGAGCAATTCCAGCGATACATTGAGGAGGCTGAAGGCCTCCATCGAGAGCATGTTGAGGCCGGCACCGCCATCGATGAGGGTCCTGGTGACGGCCACCTCGCAGATGGTGGGTGTGCGAAGCATTGGGAGCACACCCGAGCAGGCAGTGTTGACCGGGTGATCGTCAGAGCTGAAGGTCAGGTCGGCCTCGGGTGCCGCCCAGCCCGGGGGAGCTCCGTGCCGCGTGAGGGCGGCGCCAATCTGGCGGACAAACGGCTTGTTGTGGTCGCCCGAGGGTGGCGCCTGCGAGCCGCCCAGGAGAGCTGCGACGACCGGGGGCACCGGCGCAGTGTAGTGGGCGAGGAAGATGTTGTGCAGCTCCTCCCAGGAGGCCACAGAAGCCGTCGGCAGGTGGAGTAGCCACACACATGGGACGCCGGTGAGGGCCATGGGAAACCAGTTAGCCATGACCCTGTCGTTGCCCCCAGCCTTGAGGACGGCCTCCTCGTACACCAGCAGGAAAGCCAGTGGATCCGTCGCGCCGTTGTAGCACGGTGGCATCCCTGGCTTGAACTTGTGTGGCCACTGCACCTGTCGCAAGGCGGAGGCCAAGGCCCAGAACCCCCTGGCCCCAGCGCTGGTGTTGGCCACCGGAGCAGGCAGCGCGTTGTCGGCCATGAGGGTGAAGCGCGGTGTTGACGGAGAGCGGGTCGACGGAAGGGAGAGCTCCAGAGCACCCCTACCTGGCGCGCCAAATGTCAGATGTCGGGTTCCAGCAAAACCCTTAAGGTTCAAACTCTAGGGTGCGCACGAAGATCTTCTCCCTACCGATCCACGCCCCAAAGCCTTGCTGCGAATCTAAACTACACGATGAACAACACAAGGGACACAAGGTTTATACTGGTTCGGGCCACCGGTGTGGTGTAATACCCTAATCCAGTGTGTGGTGTGGTGGATTGCCTCTGGGGCTGATGATGAATAGTACAAAGGAAGAACAACCTCGTGAGGGGTGTTCTTGAGCTGGTGCGGTGCTCTGCTAGGGAAGGATTCGATCCCCTTTCTACTGTGGTGGCTATCTCTATTTATAGAGGCCTTGGTCCTCTTCCCAAATATTGAGAGGGAAGGGAGCCAAAAACGTCCATTTTGAAGGGGGACAGCTAGTACAAGCTATCTTGACTAAAGTTGGTCTTCGACTGCCAAAGGCACTGGCGATGATGCCATCTTGGGCTTCACAGTGATCTCCATCCTGCTGCCTACTGGTCTTGGTCTAGTTGCACCGATAGGGAAACCTTCGCTTGATGCCTCGGTACCCCGCGCCTGCCCCCTTCGCACCAAAGAGGAAACGAAAACACTGCATTGGCTGGCGCCCGCCTGGCACCTACCTGGTCTCGATCGTCATGGCTTGCGTCACGAGCACCTCGCTAGGTACTCCTTGCCTTGATCTCTCTACCTCCTCGCGAGTCTGCCTGGTGAGGACGCCCCTGAGTAAGCCTTGCATCGTCCGCCCCACGAGACTTGGCCCCTCAAGAGGGTCTGGAACTTGGGTCGACGAAGACGGGCCGTACTGGGCCACTGCTTGAGCCACGTCGCAGGACGAAGGCAGGCAAGTTTGGGAACACCCGTTCCCAGGACGCCTACAATAGCCCCCGGGCCCAAGCCGCGCTCGGACTTGGTTTAGCAGCGAAGCCAAAGGGCAAGTGCAGAGCGCCGCAGGCCCCAACAATCTGCGGCCTTGGTCACCGCATGGCGGTTGATTGGACGTGGGCGTCTCTGCTTCCCCATGCTGCCTCGGCAATTGCCCGATTTGACGAGTCCCTGCTGCATGCAAACGGAGTCATCATTACCTGGAATCGTGGAGGCCGGCAGTTGGCATCCCTTGGGCTATAAATGTGGAGGGGCGCAAGCCCCCGCTGCACATCTCCCCTCTCCCCACTTGCTTCTTCTTCCTCCTTGCTCCAGTTGCTTGCCTTGTCCCATGGCGCCTGCGAAGAGGTTCTCGGCCGCAGAAAAGGGGAAGGCTCACTAGGAAGGGCTCGGCTCCCCTCCGCCAAAGTGCGACTGTGGTGGTCGCCCCCGCAAGCACCCCGTGACTCCTGCAGCGGCCCCTCGTGGTCGCGGTGCTGGTCCTTCGTGCTGTGATGGACGCCCGGTCGGCGGAGGAAGATGCACCGTGGCTGAGCGGCCTCCCCGACCACGCTTTCACTCGGCAGAGGTGCTTTCGAAGATTGTCGTGTGGTCGGTAGATCCGGCCGGCAACTGGCTCTAGCTCCCCCGCTTCTTTGCCGGTGAACTGCTGGCGGATGGCCCCGGCGGGCTCTGGCTGCAGGCGGACAGCTGCTGTAGCAGGGCTTCCTAGGTTGCTGCGGAGATCTCCGTTGCCAGGAACATGGCCCTGGCTCATTGCTGGTAGACGTTTCCCCGCGCGCGTGTCCTGGGCCGGCGGTGCACCATCCACTTCAAGTTCGATGGCGACGCGACCCTCTACATGAGGGTGTTCGGAGAAGATGGCCGCCATGTAGGGTGCTGCCCTGAAGACGATGACGGCGGTGAGGTGCTTGGTCTTGGTGATGGCTGCAACGAGGGCGAAGGCAAACCCAATCTTGGTGGCTGATAAGTCCATTTTGCATCATGCTTTTATATCAATATTTATTGCATTATGGGCTGTTATTACACATTTTATCGCAATACTTATGGCTATTCTCTCTTATTTTACAAGGTTTACCATGAAGAGGGGGAATGCCGGCAGCTGGAATTCTGGCTGGAAAACGAGCAAACATTGGAAACCTATTCTGCATTGCTCCAAAAATCCTAAAACTCCACGAAACTTATTTTTGGAATTAATAAGAATTATTGAGCGGAAGAAGTACACCAGGGGGCCCACACCCTGTCCAGGAGGGTGGGGGGGCGCCCCCCCCCCTACTGGGCGCGCCCCTGTCTCCTGGGCCCCCTGGTGGCCCCCCGGTGTCCATCTTCTGCTATATGAAGGATTTTACCCTGGAAAAAAAATTGGGGGCAAGCTTACGGGACAAAACTCCGCCGCCACGAGGCGGAACCAATCTAGGGCTCTAGCGAAGCTGTTCTGCCGGGGACACTTCCCTCCGGGAGGGGGAAATCATCACCAACGTCATCACCAATGATCCTCTCATTGGGAGGGGGTCAATCTCCATCAACATCTCCACCAGCACCATCTCCTCTCAAAACCCTAGTTCATCTCTTGTATCCAATCTTGTATCCAAACCACAAATTGGTACCTGTGGGTTGCGAGTAGTGTTGATTACTCCTTGTAGTTGATGCTAATTGGTTTACTTGGTGGAAGATCATATGTTCAGATCCTTAATGCATATTATTACCCCTCTGATTATGAACATGAATATGCTTTGTGAGTAGTTATGTTTGTTCCTGAGGACATGGGTGAAGTTTTGCTATTAGTAGTCATGTGAATTTGGTATTCGTTCGATATTTTGATGAGATGTATGTTGTCTTTTCCTCTAGTGGTGTTATGTGAACGTCGACTACATGACACTTCACCATTATTTGGGCCAAGAGGAAGGCATTGGAAAGTAATATGTAGCTGATGGGTTGCTAGAGTGACAGAAGCTTAAACCCTAGTTTATGCGTTGCTTCGTTAGGGGCTGATTTGGATCCATATGTTTAATGATGTGGTTAGGTTTACCTTAATACTTCTTTTGTAGTTGCGGATACTTGCAATAGAGGTTAATCATAAGTGGGATGCTTGTCCAAGTAAGGGCAGTACCGCGAGCATCGGTCCACCCACATATCAAATTATCAAAGTACTGAACGCGAATAATATGTGCGTGATGAAAACTAGCTTGACGATAATTCCCATGTGTCCTCGGGAGCTCCTTTTGCATTATTAGAAATTGTCCAGGCTTATCCTTTGCTACATAAAGGATTGGTCCACCTTGCTGCACTTTATTTACTTGTTACTCGTTATAATTTATCTTATCACAAAACTATCTATTACCTACAATTTCAGTGCTTGCATAGAAAACCTTACTGAAAACCGCTTATCATTTCCTTCTCCTCCTCATTGGGTTCAACACTCTTACTTATCGAAAGGACTATGATAGATCTCCTACACTTGTGGGTCATCAAGACTCTTTTTTGGCGCCATTGCCGGGGAGTTTAGCGATTTTTGTGAGTGGAACTTGGTAAGGAAACATTTATATAGTGTGCTGAAATTTTCTGTTACTTGTCACTATGGAAACTAATCCTTTGAGGGGCTTGTTTGGGGTATCTTCACCCCAAACAGAAGAGCAAAGATTTGCTCCTCAATCTACTGAACTTTATGAAAATATCTACTTTGAGATTCCTTCAGGTATGATAGAGAAACTGCTAGCTAATCCATTTTCAGGAGACGGAACATTGCATCCTGATTTACACCTTATCTTTGTGGATGAAGTTTGTGGATTATTTAAGCTTGTAGGTATTCCCGATGACGTTGTCAAAAGGAAGGTCTTCCCTTTATCTTTGAAGGGAGATGCATTGACATGGTATAGGCTATGTGATGATACGAGATCTTGGAATTATAAGCGATTGAAGTTGGAATTTCACCAGAAGTTCTACCCTATGCATCTTGTTCATCGTGATCGTAATTACATATATAATTTTTGGCCTCGCGAAGGAGAAAGCATCGCTCAAGCTTGGGGGAGGCTTAAGTCAATGTTATATTCATGCCCCAATCATGAGCTCTCCCGGAAAATGATTATTCAAAACTTTTTTGCTTGGCTTTCTCTTAACAATCGCAACCTGCTCGATACTTCATGTGCTGGTTCTTATATGCTGAAGACTATTGATTTCAAATGGGACTTATTGGAAAGAATTAAACGCAACTCTGAAGATTGGGGTTCCAATGATGTAAGGAGTGAGGTATGACACCTAAGTTCGATTGTGTTAAATCTTTTATGGATACCGATACTTTTCGTGGATTTAGCGCTAAGTATGGACTTGACTCTAAGATAGTAGCTTCTTTCTATGAATCTTTTCCTACTCACGTTGATCTCCCTAAAGAGAAGTGGTTTAAATATAATTCTCCTGTTGAAGTGAAAGTAGTTGCACCTATTACAGTTGAAGAAAACACTATTACCTATAGTGATCCTATTTGTTCCTACTACTTATGTTCAGAAACCCCCATTTCCTGTTAGGATAAAGGATCATGCTAAAACTTCGACTATTGTTTGTAAGAGTAATATTAGGACTTATACACCTCTTGAGCAAATAAATTTTGAACCTAGTATTGCTATGGTTAAATATCTTTTGGACGATGATTGAGATGGGCATGTTATTTATTTCTGTGATGAAACTGCTAATATTGCTAGACCAGATACTAAGACACATAGACCCGTCGTAGGCATGCCTGTTATTTCTGTTAAAATAGGAGATCATTGTTATCATGGTTTTTGTGATATGGGTGCTAGTGCTAATGCGATACCTTATGATTTATATAAAGAAATTATGCACGACATTGCACCCGTTGAATTAGAAGACATTGATGTTACTATCAAGCTTGCTAATAGGGATACCAGTAAACCAGTTGGGATTGTTATAGATGTTGAAGTCTTGTGTGGGAAAGTTAAATACCCTGCTGATTTTCTTGTTCTTGCTTCCCCACAAGATAACTTTTGTCCCATTATTTTTGGTAGACCCTTCTTGAATACAGCTAGTGCTAAGATTGATTGTGAAAAAGATACTGTCACTATTGGCTTAGATGGTATGTCTCGTGAATTTAATTTTGCTAAGTTTCGTAGACAACCTCGTGATAGGGAACCACCTAGTAAGGATGAGATTATTGGTCTTGCTTCCATTGCTGTGCCTCCTACTGATCTGTTAGAACAATATTTGCTTGACCATGAAAATGATATGTTTATGAAGGAAAGAAGGGAAATAGATGAAGTGTTCCTTAAACAGGAACCTATGCTTAAACATAATCTTCCCGTTGAAATTCTTGGGGATCCCCCTCCACCCAAGGGTGATCCCGTGTTTGAACTCAAACCATTACCTGATAATCTTAAGTATGCTTATCTTGATGAAAAAAAAATATCCTGTTATTATTAGTGCTAACCTTTCACAGCAAAAAGAGGAAATATTATTGAAAACTCTGAAGAAGCACCGAGCTGCTATTGGATATACGCTGGATGATCTTAAGGGCGTTAGTCCCACGTAATAACACAAAATTAAATTGGAGGACGATGCCAAACCAGTTAGAGATCCGCAACGATGACTGAATCCCAAGATGAAAGAAGTGGTATGAAAGGAGATACTAAAGCTCCTTGAGGCAGGTATAATTTATCCCGTTGCTGATAGTGATTGGGTAAGCCCTATCCATTGTGTTCCTAAAAAGGGAGGTATTACCGTTGTTCCTAATGATAAAGATGAATTGATTCCGCAAAGAATTATTACAGGTTATAGGATAGTAATTGATTTCCGTAAATTAAATAAGGCACTAAGAAAGATCATTACCCTTTACCTTTTATTGATCAAATGCTAGAAAGACTATCCAAACATACACATTTTTGCTTTCTAGATGGTTATTCTGGTCTCTCTCAAATACCTGTGTCAGTGGGGGATCAATCAAAAACTACTTTTACTTGCCCTTTCGGTACTTTTGCTTATAGACGTATGCCTTTTGGTTTATGTAATGCACCTGCTACCTTTCAAAGATGCATCATGGCTATATTCTCTGATTTTTGGGAAAAGATTTGTGAGGTATTCATGGATGACTTCTCCGTTTACGGATCCTCTTTTGATAATTGTTTGAGCAACCTTGATCGAATTTTGCAGAGATGCGAAGAAACTAGTCTCGTTTTGAATTGGGAAAAGTGTCACTTTATGGTTAATGAAGGCATTGTCTTGGGGCATAAGATTTCTGAGAGAGGTATTGAAGTTGATAAAGCTAAAGTTGATGCTATTGAAAAGATGCCATGTCCCAAGGACATAAAAGGTATAAGAAGTTTCCTTGGTCATGCCGGTTTTTATAGGAGGTTCATTAAGGACTTTTCTAAAATCTCTAGGCCTCTGACTAATTTATTACAAAAAGATATTCCTTTTGTCTTTGATGATGATTGTGTCGAAGCATTTGAAATACTTAAGAAAGCTCTAATCACTACACCTACTGTAAAGCCACCTTATTGGAATTTACCTTTTGAAATTATGTGTGATGCTAGTGATTATGCTGTAGGTGTTGTTTTAGGGCAAAGAGTTGATAAGAAATTGAATGTTATCCAGTATGCTAGTAAGACTCTTGATACTGCCCAAAGAAATTGTGCTACTACTGAGAAAGAGTTTTTAGCAGTTGTGTTTGGATGTGATAAGTTTAGACCTTATATTGTCGATTCCAAAGTTACTATTCACACTGATCATGCTGCTATTAAATATCTTATGGAAAAGAAAGATGCTAAGCCTAAGCTCATTAGATGGGTTCTCCTACTTCAAGAATTTGATTTGCATATTATCGATAGAAAGGGAGCTGAGAACCCCGTTGCAGACAACTTGTCTAGTTTAGAGAATGTTCTTGATGACCCACTGCCTATTGATGATAGCTTTCCTGATGAACAATTAGTGGTCATTAATGCTTCTCATACTGCTCCTTGGTATGTTGATTATGCTAATTACATTGTTGCTAAATTTATACCTCCTAGTTTCACATACCAGCAAAAGAAAAAGTTCTTTTATGATTTAAGACATTACTTTTGGGATGACCCACACCTTTATAAAGAAGGAGTAGATGGTGTTATTAGACGTTGTGTGCCTGAGCATGAACAGGAACAAATCCTATGCAAGTGTCACTCTGAATCCTATGGAGGGCACCATGTTGGAGATAGAACTGCACACAAGGTACTACAATCTGGTTTTTATTGGCCTACTCTCTTCAAAGATGCTCGTAAGTTTGTCTTATCTTGTGATGAATGTCAAAGAATAGGTAACATTAGTAGACGTCAAGAAATGCCTATGAATTATTCTCTTGTTATTGAACCATTTGATGTTTGGGGCTTTGATTATATGGGACCTTTTCCTGCCTCTAATGGTTACACACATATTTTAGTTGCTGTGGATTACGTTACTAAGTGGGTAGAAGCTATTCCAATTAGTAGTGATCATCATAACACTTCTATTAAAATGCTTAAAGAAGTTATTTTCCCGAGGTTTGGAGTCCCCAGATATCTTATGACTGATGGTGGTTCACATTTTATTCATGATGCTTTCCATAAGATGCTTGATAAGTATGATGTAAATCATAGAATCGCATCTCCTTATCATCCGCAGTCTAGTGGTCAAGTAGAGTTGAGCAATAGAGAGCTCAAATTAATTTTGCAAAAGACTGTGAATAGATCTAGAAAGAATTGGTCCAAAAAACTTGATGATGCATTATGGGCCTATAGAACTGCGTACAAAAATCCTATGGGTATGTCTCCATATAAGATGGTTTATAGAAAAGCATGTCATCTACCTCTTGAACTTGAACATAAAGCATATTGGGCTATTAAAGAGCACAACTATGACTTCAAACTTGCCGGTGAGAAGAGGTTGTTTGATATTAGCTCACTTAATGAATGGAGAACCCAAGCTTACGAGAATGCGAAGCTATTCAAAGAAAAAGTCAAACGTTAGCATGATAAAAGGATACAAAAGCGTGAGTTTAACGTAGGAGATTATGTGTTATTATTCAACTCTCGTTTAAGATTTTTTGCAGGAAATCTTCTCTCTAAATGGGAAGGTCCCTACGTCATCGAGGAGGTCTATCGTTCTTGTGCCATAAAAATCAACAACTTCGAAGGCACAAGTCCGAGGGTGGTAAACGGTCAAAGAATTAAACATTATATTTTAGGTAATCCTATCAATGTTGAAACTAATAATATTGAAACTGTAACCCTGGAAGAATACATAAGGGACACTTTCCAGAATGTTCCAGACTCCGAAAAGGAATAGGTACGTGGTACGGTAAGTAAACCGACTCCAAAACAACTCCAATGGCAATTTTTATCAGTTTTGGAATATTTAAGAATTTTAGGAAGAAAGAAGTAGTCCGAAGGGGACACAAGGCCCCCACGAGAGTGGAGGCGCGCCCACCCTTACTGGGCGCGCCCTCCTGTCTCGTTGACACCTCGTGTGCCTCCCGGACTCCGTTTTCTTGCACGTTATGTATTTTGGTCGGTAAAAATTCATTATATATAATCCTGAAGGTTTTAACCACCATATCACACAAATATCCTCTGTTTTCGTTTCGAGTTGTTCCTGTTGCAGATTTGAAGCAAGATGTCTTCTCAGGAGTCAGTTGGGGAGAGTCGGGTGTCTCACCCAACACCAGGTCCAGGAGCAAATAGCGATGCTTATCACTTTGTACCGTTAACGGAGGATGAGAGGGAGGCTGATTTGAAAAGGATAGACGCCATGGAGGAAGATCAAGAAGTTACCTCTCGTCTCCAAGCAGAATTCATGATGGGGGAACTACCTAGCTCGGCTATCCCATCTTCGGTCATCCCTTCTAACTTTAGATTTCTTTCTTATGAAAATATGAAAAAGAGCTTCACTTGTTCTCCAGAAGCTATGCAGCATGCTTGGGTAAAGGGAGCTTTGGCCGTTACGGGCAAGCTCCGTAAAGAAATTAGGGACCTCAAACAACAAGTCAATAAGCTCGAGGAGGAGAACCGTGTCTTTAAAGGCATCATCACCAAGAAAATCATAACACCAACCATGAAGAAGGAGAAATAATCACATGGGTATGGGCACTCCCCTTGGCAACTTCCAAGCTTGGGGGAGGTGCCCCGGTATCATATCACCATCACACTCCTATCTTTACTGTTTTATTTAGTTCGATCCTTTTAGTAGTATCTTGATCTAGTAGATTGAAGTTTTGATATCAAGTAGTTTTGAGTTTTGTTTTGTGATTTCTTTTTGTAATCGAGTCCGTGAGCTATCTATAATAAAGATTAGTGTTGAGTCAAGGGCTTTGCTATTATGCTATGATCTTGAGGAAGTAGAAAGAATAAAAGAGTTCATATTGATCTTATGGTTAGTGATGACTTCACACATAGAAAGCATCAGGCATAAAAGTTGTTGGGAGTTGATAAACGTAGTTTTGGTCATCGTTGCAATTAATAGGAAGTGATAAGGAAAGAGAGGTTCACATATAAATATATTATCTTGGACACCTTTCATGATTGGGAGCACTCATAAAGTATGACGTGCTAAAAGATTTGACGTTGGACAAGGAAGACAACGTAATGGTTTATGTTTTCTCACATCTCAGTTAAAGTATATTGTTATTGACCTTCCAAACATGTTGAGCTTGCCTTTCCCCCTCATGCTAGCCAAATTCCTTGCACCAAGTAGAGATACTACTTGTGCTTCCAAATATCCTTAAACCTAGTTTTGCCATGAGAGTCCACCATACCCACCTATGGATTGAGTAAGATCCTTCAAGTAAGTTGTCATTGGTGCAAGCGATAAAAATTGCTCTCTAAATATGCATGACTTATTAGTGCGGAGAAAGTAAACTTTGTACGATCTTTTTGTGGAAGTAATAAAAGTGAAGGACTGCATAATAAAGGTCCACATACAAGGGGCAATATAAAGTGACATTCTTTTGCATTTAGATTTTGTGCATCCAACCCTAAACGCGCATGACAACCTCTGCTTCCCTCTGCGAAGGGCCTATCTTTTACTTTATGTTTTTTACTTTATGCTTGAGTCAAGGTCACCCTCACCTTTGCCTTTTTCATTTTATCCTTTGGCAAGCTCTTCGTGTTTGAAAGATCATGATATATATATCCAATTGGATGTAAGTTAGAATGGGCTATTATTGTTGACATCACCTAAAGGTGAATACGTTGGGAGGCAACACAATAAGCCCCTATCTTTCTTAGTGTCCGGCTGAAACTCCATAACCACAAGTATTGCGTGAGTGTTAGCAATTGTAGAAGACTACAAGATAGTTGAGTATGTGAACTTGCTGAAAAGCTCTATTGTTTACTCTTTCTGATTTTATGATAAATTGTGATTGCTTCAATGACTGAGATTATAGTTTGTTAGTTCCCAATGAAGTTTTTGAACTATACTTGACATTGTGAATTGATTGTTACTTGAGCATGAGAAATCATATGATAAAATCTATATATGTTGCTGTTATAAGAATGATCATGATGCCCTCATGACCGTATTTTATTTTTATCGACACCTCTATCTCTAAACATGTGGGCATATTTTTTGATTTTGGCTTCCGCTTGAGGACAAGCGAGGTCTAAGCTTGGGGGAGTTGATACGTCCATTTTGCATCATGCTTTTATATCAATATTTATTGCATTATGGGCTGTTATTACACATTATATCTCAATACTTATGGCTATTCTCTCTTATTTTACAAGGTTTACCATGAAGAGGGGGAATGCCAGCAGCTGGAATTCTGGCTGGAAAAGGAGAAAACATTGGAAACCTATTCTGCACTGCTCCAAAAATCCTGAAACTACATGAAACTTATTTTTGGAATTAATAAGAATTATTGAGCGGAAGAAGTACACCAGGGGGGCCCACACCCTGTCTAGGAGGGTGGAGGCGCCCCCCCCCCTACTTGGCGCGCCCCCTGTCTCCTGGTCCCCCTGGTAGCCCCCCGGTGTCCATCTTCTGCTATATGAAGGCTTTTACCCTGGAAAAAATCAGGGACAAGCTTATGGGACGAAACTCCACCGCCACGAGGCAGAACCTTGGCGGAACCAATCTAGGGCTCTAGCGGAGTTGTTCTGCCGGGGACACTTCCCTCCGGGAGGGGGAAATCATCACCAACGTCATCACCAAAGATCCTCTCATCGGGAGGGGGTCAATCTCCATCAACATCTCCACCAGCACCATCTCCTCTCAAAACCCTAGTTCATCTCTTGTATCCAATCTTGTATCCAAACCACAAATTGGTACCTGTGGGTTGCTAGTAGTGTTGATTACTCCTTGTAGTTGTTGCTAATTGGTTTACTTGGTGGAAGATCATATGTTCAGATCCTTAATGCATATTATTACCCCTCTGATTATAAACATGAATATGCTTTGTGAGTAGTTACGTTTGTTCCTGAGGACATGGGTGAAGTCTTGCTATTAGTAGTCATGTGAATTTGGTATTCGTTCGATATTTTGATGAGATGTATGTTGTCTTTTCCTCTAGTGGTGTTATGTGCACGTCGACTACATGACACTTCACCATTATTTGGGCCTAGAGGAAGGCATTGGGAAGTAATAAGTAGATGATGGGTTGCTAGAGTGTCGGAAGCTTAAACCCTAGTTTATGTGTTGCTTCGTTAGGGGCTGATTTGGATCCATATGTTTAATGTTGTGGTTAGGTTTACCTTAATACTTCTTTTGTAGTTGTGGATGCTTGCAATAGGGGTTTATCAGAAGTGGGATGCTTGTCCAAGTAAGCACAGTACTCGAGCACCGGTCCACCCACATATCAAATTATCAAAGTACCGAACGTGAATCATATGAGCGTGATGAAAACTAGCTTCACGATAATTCCCATGTGTCCTCGGGAGATCCTTTCTCATTATTAGAAATTGTCCAGGTTTATCCTTTGCTACATAAAAGATTGGGCCACCTTGCTGCACTTTATTTACTTGTTACTCGTTACAATTTATCTTATCACAAAACTATCTATTACCTACAATTTCAGTGCTTGCAGAGAAAACCTTACTGAAAGTCGCTTATCATTTCCTTCTGCTCCTCATTGGGTTCGACACTCTTACTTATCGAAAGGACTACGATAGATCCCCTACACTTGTGGGTCATTAGCGGTGCCCGCAGCTCGCCGAGCTGCAGCGGATCCTCCTCCGGTGACAGCTCCTCCAGCGGTGGTCACGATCAGCCACCACGTTGTCGCGCCCGCTTCGAGGGCGGTAGCGGGTCATCCCGTCGGCGTGCCCCGGTGAAGCGCGAAGCAGAGTCTGATTGAGCTCGGGAGGACGGTGCGGGTCCCTCCTCGCGAGCCGTCGCGGGGCGCGCGCCATTTTTATTTTGTTTTTCTCCTTTGCCTGCATTGAGAGAGAGAAGTATGGAGTCCCGTGGGGGCGTGCAAGACTATCACCCCTAATTATCATGCTATTCTTATCATTCCCGATCTGTGTTATGGTCTTGCAGCTATGTGCTTGCGTGTAGGAACAACTTAGCTCGGGATGTTCGGCGCAGTTTTCGCCTCGCGAGGTACCTGCTTGAGGCCTCGCCGTGCGTCTTAGGGTCTGCAAAGATCAGTCGGGGGAATAGTTTTCGAACCTTTGTCGCGAGGGTGACCATCGTAGGCCCGGCGCTTTGTGTCACGATGCCCGTGGGGCATGGACCAGGGGGGGTGCTCCTGCTGTGAACTTGAGTGTGAGAGCCTCGCGAAACCAGGCGAGAAAGGGCTCATGAGGGCACCCACACAGCCCCCTCGCGAGGCTTGCAAGAGAGAGAACGAGCTGAGCGAAAACCAAAGATAGAGAACAGGGCCAGGGGACGGCAAACAACACTAGAAGCAACTCCAATAAAGGTTCAAACAAGGGAGAACAAGCCAACTGCGGAAAGCAAATGAAAAGCCACGTCTGGCACCTAGTCTAGTCTTCGATGTCTTCTCACCAGCGCGGAGCTAAGTGCTGGCACTGAGCGTTGGCGGGAGCCCCCGAGGCCCAAGGGCGACACTCCGGATACTCTGGGGCGTGTACAACCGCAACTCATTATTACGTGAGAGTGTTACGGGCAGTGAGCTTCACAGGCACTGGGCCTTCTTCACAGGCACCGGGTCTTTCTTGGGGCGGCGAGCTTCATAGGCGCCGAGCCTTCTTTACAGGCACTAGGCCCTTCTTCACAGGAACTGGGCCTTACTTCACAGGCACCAGGCCTTCTTTACAGGCACTGGGCCTTACTTCAAGGGTAGAACCTCCGGAGGTGCTGAATGTTCCAAGCGTTTGGAATGGGCACCCCTTCCTGGGTCTCCAGGCGTGCGGCACCAGGTCTGGAAATATGAACAACCTTGAACGGGCCGTCCCACATGGGTGAGAGCTTGTGCAGCCCTTTCCTGGAGAGCACCCGCCTGAGCACGAGGTCACCTACCTCAAGTGTCCTGGGGTGGATGTTGCGGCAATGATACCGCCACAGCGCCTGCTGGTATATCGCTGCGCGTAGTGCGGCCTCCCAATGGTGTTCCTCCCCCAGCACGAGGTCCATCCCCCACATGACGTCCTGTTGCACTTCGTCAAATGCTAGGACCCGCATGGAGCAACGCCTGACCTCGTGAGGGAGGACTGCCTCTGCTCCGTAGACAAGGAAGAACAGGGTCTTGCCAGTCGAATTGGTGGCGGTAGTGCCGATGGACCATAGCACGGACTGGAGCTCATCGTAGCAGCCACTGCCACAGGCCTCCAGCTTCTTCTTGAAGGTCCTGGTTTTGAGGCCTTTTAGGACCTCTGCGTTGGCACGTTTGGCCTGGCCGTTACTCCGGGGGCGTGCCACCGAAGCGTAGCATATCTGTGTTCCAAGGTTAGCACAATATGTTTTCAAGAGACTGCTGGTGAACTACGAACCATTGTCAGTGATGATGCGATTAGGGACCCCGAATCGTCTCACGAGGCCCTTGATGAACTTGACTGCGGAGCCAGCTGGGATGATGCGGACGGCTTCCACCTCCGCCCACTTGGTGAACTTGTCGATGGCGACGTAGAGGTAGCGGTAGCCCCCAGGCGCTCGAGGAAATGGGCCCAAGATATGCAGCCCCCAGGCGCTCAAGGAAATGGGCCCAAGATATCCAGCCCCCAGACTGCGAACGACCACGAGAGTGGGATGGTCTGCAAGCCCTGAGCTGGTTGACGAATCTGCTTGGCATGGAATTGGCAGGCTTTGCAAGCCCTCACCAGTTCGATTGCATCATTGAGTGCTGTAGGCCAGTAAAACATGCTGCGAAACGCCTTGCCGACGAGGGTCCGTGATGACGAGTGGTGCCCACAATCTCCATCGTGTATGTCAGCCAGCAACTCCTTCCCCTGTTCCCTGGAGATGCAACGCAGGGAAACATCGTTTGGCCGCTTTCGGTAGAGTTCTCCGTCTTGGATGCAGTAAGCCGTGGCCTGCCGGGCCACGCGTTCCGCGTCCTCCTCCTTCTCTGGTAGAGCCCCTTGCATCAGGTAGTCCTTGAATTCCATAGTCCAGCATCCCTCCTAAGGCTCCAGCACCCGGAGCAAGCGTGTTCCTGAGGCTTGGCCACATGCCGGGGCTCTTGTGGCAGGTGGTGGAGGGAGTTCTTCCCGAGGCTGCGCTGTGCTTGACAGTGGCGGTGCTGCCGAGGGCTTGAAGAGTCGTTCCTAAAAAATGCCAGGCTCCTGAGGCAACCGCATGGATGCCCTCCTGGGGATGTCATCAGCCTCTTGGTTGGTGCCGCGGGGCACGTGCTACAACTCCAGCCCCCAAAATTGCTTTTCCATCCTGCATACCTCCGCAAGATACGCCTCCATGTGCTCATCCTTTGGCTCGTACACTTTGTTCGAGAAGTTGACGAGGAGCTGTGAGTCACCTTTGATGATGAGGCGCTTCACCCCCAGCGCTGCCGCAACTTTAAGCCCGCTATGAGGCCGTCGTATTCTGCTATGTTGTTGGAGACCTTCTCGCCATGCTGTAAGCAGAGCTACACGGTGCAATAGAGCTTGTCCTGGGTGGGGGATATAAGCACTACGCTAGCCCCCGCGCCGTGTCACGAGAATGCTCCATCAAAGTACATGACCCAACCGTCTGGTGCCTCGCTTCCTGGGGAAAGTGACCGATCTTCGCCCACTTCGAGCCCCGGTGCGTCTATCCATTCTGCCACAAAGTCTGCAAGTGCGGCTCGCTTGACGACCCTGGTTATGCTGAATTCCAACTGAAATGCTTGCAGCTCGATGTTCCATTCGGCGACCCTTCCAGTAGAATTGGGGCTCCTGAGTACCCTTTCCAATGGGTAGGCCGAGACGACCTTGATGGGGTGGCCTTGAAAGTAATGCCGCAAATTACGCAAGGCCACCAGCAGTGCAAGCAAGAGCTTCTGCGACATAGGGTATCATGCCCTAGTATCCTGCAGCACCGTGCTGACGAAGTACACCGGATGCTCGACGAGGGCGGGTGTGCTGACGAAACCTGTGCCCTCTGGAGAGTTAAGCACCTCCTGAGTCATCGGAGCCCCCACATCCTGGCTGCTTAGTGAGGCCCCTTCAGCCCTTGGGGCGTCTTCCTATTGTGGCTGGTCTCCATCTGCCGAGGTCATGGCCTTCGTGAGGCCTTCCTGGTCTTGTGCTGCCGTCGCCGGGGCCGTGGCTGGTCGTGATGCAGCCTTGACCTGGCGCTCTTCTTGAACCACCACCAGAGCCGCACTGGCGGAGTAGGGTGTGGCGGCGAGGTAAAGCACCAGGGACTCGAGAGGGCGTGGTGCCACCATCACAGGAGGGCTGGTCAGGTACTTCTTGAGGTCTTGGAATGCTTCATCGACCTCCCGTGTCCATTCGAACGGGCCTTTCTTCTTCATCAGCTTGAAGAAAGGCAAGGCGCGCTCCCCTAGCTTGGAGATGAGGCATCCTAACACGATTACGCGCCCAGCAAGCTTTTGCATTTCCCGGAGGGTTTGTGGCGGATTCATGTCCTTGATTGCATTGACCTTCGCTGGGTTGGCCTCGATTCCTCTGTGGGACATGAGGAAGCCCAGCAGCTTGCCAGAAGGAACGCCAAACAAGCACTTCTCCGGGTTGAGCCGCAGGTCCACTTTGCGGAGGCTCGCGAAGGTTTCTTCTAGGTCCTGGATCAAGGTCTTCGCCTCCCGAGACTTCACCACAATGTCGTGGACATAAGCCTCGGCGTTCCTCCCGAGCTGCCGGCCCAAGGCGATATGCATCAGTCGCTGGAAGGTTGCGCCCACGTTGCGCAACCCGAACGGCATGCAGGTGTAGCAGTATACCCCGCACGGGGTTAGGAAGGCCGTCTTCTCCACGTCTTCTATCGCCATCTTCATTTGATGATAGCCCGAAAATGCATCTAGGAAGCACAGCAGGTCGCACTCAGCGGTAGGGTTGACAATTAGGTCGATGTGAGGGAGTGGGAATGGATCTTGAAGGCAGGCCTTGTTGAGGTTGGTGAAGTCGACGCACATGCGCTCCTTTCCTCCCTTTTTCGGCACACCAACAGGGTTTGCCAGCCATTCGTGGTAGCGAACCTCGCGAATGACACCTGTCGCTTCCAGCTTGTGGGTTTCTTGGATGATGAAGGCCTGCTTCTCGGTGGACTGCTGCCTTGCTTTCTGCTTCACGGGGTGTACATTGGGGAACACATTCAGGTGATGCTCAATCACCTATCTTGGGACCCCCGCTAGCTGCTTGGGTTCCCACGCAAACACCTCCTTGTTCGAGCGCAGGAATTTCACAAGTGCCTCCTCCTGGTCGGGGTTGAGATTGGCACCTATGGTGAAGGTGGCGCCAGAGGACCCATCCTCATCAATAGGTACCTGCTTGGTTTCTCCCTTGTCTTGGGTGAACAACTGCTTCTTCCTGGTTGGTGCAGCCCCCTTGGCCTTGGAGGTGTCAGTGCTGGCGGGCTGTGCTGCTGCGGTTGTCTTGAGGGCGAGCTTGAGCGCCTGCAGAGCATGTTTGGTATCTCTAGCCACAGTGAGGGCGCCGCTGCTCCCGGGCATCTTCATGAGGTTGTAGGCCGGATGGGTCGCTGCCATGAATTGGGCCAAGGCTGGGTAGCCGAGGATGGCTTTGTACGGGAGGCCGATGCAGGCGATGTCAAAGTTGACCAGCTCCGTGCGTAAGTTGTCGTGTGTGCCAAAGGTCACCGGGAGGCGGATCTGCCCTAGGGAGCCCGAGGAACCGCCTCCGACGCCCGAGAAGGGCTTGCTGGGTTGGAGCCGTTCTAGCGGTACATGGAGGAGGCTGAAGGCCTCCACGAAGAGCACGTTGAGGCCGGCACCACCATCGATGAGGGTCCTGGTGACGGCCACCTGGCATATGGTGGGCGTGCAAAGCATTGGGTGCGCACCCGAGCAGGCAGTGTTGACGGGGTGATCGTCGGAGCTGAAGGTCAGGTCGGCCTCGGGTGCCGCCCAGCCCAAGGGAGCTCCATGCCACGTGAAGGCGGCGTCAATATAGCGGACAAACGGCTTGATGTGGCGGCCCGAGGGTGGCACCTGCGAGCCGCATAGGAGACCTACGACGACCGGGGGCGCCGGTGCAGCGTTGTGGGCGAGTAAGAGGTTGCACAGCTCCTCCCAGGAGGCCACAGAAGCCATCGGCAGGTGGAGCAGCCACACGCGCGGGGCGCCGGTGAGGGCCATGGGAAACCAGTTAGCCATGACCCTGTCGTTGCCCCCTGCCTTGAGGACGGCCTCCTCGTACGCCAGCGGATCCTTCGCACTGTTGTAGCGCGGCGGCATCCCTGGCTTGAACTTGTGCGGCCACTACACCGGTCGCAAGGCGGGGGCCAAGGCTCGGAGCCCCATGGCACCAGCGCTGGCGTTGGCCGCCGGAGCCGGCGGCGCGTTGTCCGCCATGAGGGCGAAGCGCGGTGTTGACGGAGAGAGGGTCGATGGAAGGGAGAGCTCTGGCGCACCCCTACCCGGCGCGCCAATGCCAGCGCTGGGGCCAGGGGGCTCCGAGCCTGGGCCCCCGCCTTGTGACAGGTGCAGTGGTCGCACAAGTTCAAGCCAGGGATGCCGCCGCGCTACAATGGCGCGACGGATCCACTGGTTTTCCGGCTGGCGTACGAGGAGGCCGTCCTCAAGGCTAGGGGCAACGACAGGGTCATGGTTAACTGGTTTCCAATGGCCCTCACCGGCGTCCCGCATGTGTGGCTGCTCCACCTGCCGATGGCTTCTGTGTCTCCTAGGAGGAGCTGCGCAACCTCTTCCTTGCCCACTATGCTGCATCGGCGCCCTCGGCGCAAGCTCGGCGAGCGTCCGCCTTGGATGCGACGAAGCGATGGAATGCAGAACCACGGAAAGAAGATTCCGGTGCACCCCTGCCTGGCCTACCAAACGCGGCTGCCGCTCACCAGTGTCTTCTGCAGAGTATTCTGGCGGCTCAGGAGGCCAGACACCATGTGGTCCTCGGCCACCCACGACCGAGATTTTGCGGTTTCCTTCCTATTTTCTTTATGTTCTGCATCGGTAGGGCCCGCCCCGCGCATACCTCAGCCGCCGTTAGCCCCGACCGGATCACCAGGACGGGACCAAGGAGTGAGGGGCTACGTGACATGTTAGGCTCCTGAGTCACGATGCTCAGGAGTCCCCCTTGATGCGCAAACAACAAATAGGGAGGGGTGTAGGAGTAGATATGTCGTTCTATGTCGGCAGGGCCCGGCCCCGCGCATACCTCAACCGCCGTTAGCCTTGCAGAACTAAGGAGTGAGGGGCTACATGACCAGTTAGGCTTCTGAGTCACGATGCTCAGAAGTCCCCCTTGACGCTCAAACGGTCTTCATACCTTGGCTCCGCTCGGGGAGGGGCACGCGACGACTAGGTCCGAGGGACCTGGCTGGGTGGCATGCGCTCGGGCGTGACCCGGGCGCAGCCCCCGTGACCAGCCCCCTCGCGTGGCGCTCCCGAGGGGAGGCATTCCAATGAGGCCAGACACTGAGCTCTGGGATCCCTAAGGTTGACATAGCCGTGGGCTGCCCTCAGTTGTTTATCACCAGCGGGGAGCATAGCGCTTCCTTATGTGTACGAGCATAGCCGCTCCTCGGCAGTATCGTCAGCCAGCGCGGAGCATGGTGCTTCCACTGGTACGTGGGAGGGGGGGCCCTCTGGGAGGAGCCCTCGGGGTGTGTACAGCCCCACCCTGACACGTGGCTGGCACGGCAGGGCTAGACGAGGTGTATTTGGGCACTCGTGAGCCAACGCGGGACTCACGAGGCCCTACCTCAAGGCGGGTTGCGCCTGGTCTTGAGCCTTGGGCGGCTGAGTGTTCCTGCGAGGTGGTCGAGCAATCTCAGCCGCCGCTGGTATGCCAGGTCGCGATGCCGTGGACAAGGCCAGGAGGTGAGGGCTGGAGAGCCAGTAAGAGCTCCTGAGTCGCGATGCTCAGGCGCCCCCCTTTTAACGTGCAAGAAATTTGTATGAGGGAGAAAAAGGCCCGTGGTAGGCAGGAGATGACAATCATAGGCAGGTTAAGCATGAAAGGGAAATCAGCTTAGATAGATGCAGGAAGGATACATGCCGCCGGGTCAGGCACGAGCGGCTTGGGGATGATGCAGCCCGAGGGGCGTCCCTAGCAAGGTAAACTAAAGACATAAGCCAAATGGATTCATGCCGCAGGGACAAACCCACGCGATCTGGGAATGATGCAGCCCTGAGGGTGCTCCCAGCTAAAATGAACTTGAAACATATCACCTGATACCATTGTAGAGTGGGTGTTGGAGTAGCTGACGATGCGCGGTGAAGAGGCCGATCCTCACGAGCCACCGGAGCCCTGAGCCTCGGGAGGCTCTGGGGGTCCGGGCGGTTCCTCGAGGACCATCTCCATCTCCGCCAAGACTGCGTGGTGTCTGGCGTCCTGAGCCGCCAGAATGCTCCGTAGAAGACACTGGTGAGCGGCAGCCACGTTCGGCAGGCTGAAAGGCATGCGAACGTAGCTGTGCGGCGAACCCTCGTAGCGTCCCACACGCGAAGGCTAGAAGCGCTCCTGAGACGCGACTCGGCTGAGCCCTGGGTAGTCGATGCAGACGTGCAGCCCACCATCCTCGCCTGGATGGGGAGCTACGCCAGGTAGGTGGCGATCACCGCGTATGACTCTCGATTCTTGAAGCTCCTGAGTGGCCTTGGGATGAACTCCTGAGGGTTAGGCCCTCCTTGCCCCATGCCTTCCTGAGGGAAACATTCCACGAAGCATGCCTCCAAGTGGTGCCTGAGCGCCTCCCTCGTGACCTTGGCAAAGTCTGAGGCCCTCCAGAAGAGAGCCTCCGAGCCTTACCCGAGGAGGGCGCCGGGTGCGCCTTCCCATGCGATGGATGGAGGCGCCCCTTGCGCAAGCGCAGATCCCGACGCGACGCCTCAGGAGATGCCAACATCTTAAGGCCTTGAGATGGGCCATGTCTTCTTCTTCTTGGGAACTGCCTCGGGAGGGTTCTCGCTCTTGCTGTCTCGGTCCTCGACTGATGCAGCTTGGAAGGCACGCTTGAGAGAGCACACCGCATCCTTCTCTTCGTAGGGGACTATGATGATTCCGCCGCTTCCCGGCATCTTGAGGACATTGTAACCATGGTGAGTTACTGTCATGAACTTGGCCAGGGCTGGATACCCGAGGATGGCATTGTAGGGCAGGCGAATGTGGGCAATGTCGAAGTCAATGAGCTCGGTACGGTAGTTCTTGCGCTGTCCAAAGGTGAACTACTAGGAAAAGGGCTATAGATGGAAATGACACTAATGGCGCACCAGACAAGTGGTGCACCATTAGTATATACTAATGGCGCACCACCCTCTGATGCGCCATTAGTGTTGAAACTACTAATGGCGCACCCTGACCACGGTGCGCCATTAGTACCAATTTTTTTTTAACTAGTGCGCCTGTCCAAACATACTAATGGCGCATCCCCTGGTGGTGCGCCATTACTAGTTGTAACTAGTAATGGTGCACCATCCAGGAGGTGCGCCACTAATGTTATTTTTTTATTATTGCTTTTATTCCTTTTTTTGCAAAAGTTCTAATGGCGCACCGCCAAGGGGTGCGCCATTAGTAACCTGGATTACTAATGGCGCATTTGCTGCTGGTGCGCCATTAGTAAGTGGGCAGCAACAAGATATTTTGGACAGCCTCTCCTCCCACACTCACTTTCTCCCCACTTCATTCTCTCCACCGCCTCCTCCTTGTCTCGGGTGCCTCCTCTTTTTCACCTCATTTCCACCATAGATTCATTCAAATTAAGTGGTTAAGTTACCTTGTTTTGCTAGGTAAGGAAGGGGGGAAGCTATATTTATGTTTTTCTCCCTACAAACAATGTGCACATGCACTTTTTATGGCCTAGCTAGATCTATGTATGTTCGTGGTGTTGCATATGTTTGTGGTGTTGCATATGTGTTTGTGTTTGGAGGTGTACCGGTATTTGAAATGCGATAGTTGCCAATATTTTGCCGGAATGTTGATTCATTTCCGTTTCGGCGAGAATTTTGGCATTAAGCATTCTTTTTGGTCCTATTTTTAGGGAAAGTCATGCCAAATTTTTTCTTGGTTCTAAAATATCGTTTTGCTCTACCCCGCAGGCGACCATGGTCCGCACGATGACCGAAGGCATCGTGAATAGGTTTTTGAGGTCCGCGAAGGCCGAGATGCTTCAAAAGAACGAGACGGAGATAAGATGTCCGTGTCGAAGATGCAAGCTGAATAGCCTTATTGCGGACCCGGATTCCGGGCAGGTGCGGGACCACCTGCTCTTGCGTGGTTTCATGGATGGCTATCGGTGGCAAGGTGATGATGATGACTACGAAGTCGTTCATGGGGGCCGGGCAAGAAATGAGGAAGGGCAGCAAGACAACCACCGCGGCTCGGGGGGGGCGAGAAGACGAAGAATCCCCAGGAGATGATCACGACGGTGATGCTGTGCACAGTCATCATGTAGAAGATGCAGGACATGATGATGATGCCGGCGGAGCAGACGACGTTGGACCATCGATGGGCTGGGTGCAGGACCCTCATATTCAAGAGCTGCTTCTCAAGCAGACGGATAACGCAAGAGCTGCCGCCCGAGAGAAAGCCAAGATGGATCAACTTGAGTTAGACGCGGTTACTCCGTTGTATGAAGGATGCAGGCCCGAGGATACCCGCCTGAAAGTAACGCTCATGGCTCTGGAGATGAAGGTAAAACACAAAATGACCGACGCATGCTTCGACGAGAACATGTCATTCTGGCACGAACGTCTTCCCAAGGGGAACAAGTGCCCGACCAGTTTGGAGGAGGCAAAGAAAATCGTGTGTCCTCTGGATTTACCGCACGTGAAATACCATGTGTGCATGAACAATTGCATCATTTATCGGGACGAGCACGCGGAGTCTACAATATGTCCGGTGTGTGGTGTCACTCGATACAAGAAGAGGAAGAAAGCTCCTCGAAAAGTGGTGTGGTACTTTCCGATCACTCCTCGTCTACAGCGGTATTTCGCGGATCCTAAGGTAGCAAAGCTCCTGCGTTGGCACGCGGATAGGGAGGAGAAGAAGCGAGAAGATGACGCAAATGATCCGGAGATAGATAAAAAAGACAAGATGCTGAGTCACCCTAAGGATGCGAGCCAGTGGCAAGCATTGAACTTCGAATACCCAGAATTTTGGAATGATCCAAGGAACATCGTGCTGGGCGCGAGCACCGATGGAGTCAATCCGTTTGGCAGCCAGAGAAGCACACATAGCACCTGGCCTGTGTTTGTGTGGATGTACAACCTTCCCCCCTGGTTGTGCATGAAGAGGAAGTACATTCACATGAGTATGCTAATTGAAGGGCCGAAACAACCAGGGAACGACATCAATCTGTATCTGGGGCTGCTGAAAGAGGAGCTTGACACGCTGTGGAAAACGCCAGCCAATACGTGGGACACCGCAGAGAAAGAATATTTCCCTATGAGAGCCGCACTGCTCACGACGGTGCACGACTATCTCGGTTACGGATATCTTGCGGGGCAGGTAGTCCACGGATTTTCTGGATGCGTAAGGTGCATGGATGACACAACGTATCGCCAGCTAGTTAGAGATCCCGGGTCTTTGAAAACCGTGTTCATGGGACATCGAAGGTGGCTTCGCGACGATGACCCATGGAGGAAACGCAAGGATCTGTTCGATGGTGAAACCGAACCCCGAAAACGCCCGTGTACGAGGAGCGGCGAGGAAATAGACAAGCTGTTGAAAAATTGGAAAGACTGCCCACTGCCGGGAAAGAAGCAAAAGGCGCCAGAGCCGGGAAAGAAGCGAAAGGCGCCAGAGCCGCTGCTGAAGGTATGGAAAACGAGGTCTGTTTTCTAGGACTTGCCGTACTGGAAGATCCACCGTGTGCCTCACAGCCTTGATGTCATGCATATCACGAAGAACGTGTGCGAGAGTCTGCTTGGTACCCTGCTCAACATGCCAGAGAGGACCAAAGATGGGCCGAAAGCAAGGGCAGACTTGAAATCAATGGGCATCAGGCAGGAGCTTCA